>NC_044980.1:21515057-21835922 GCF_008728515.1 Papio anubis | reverse complement strand
CCGCCACGTCGCCTGGCTAGTTTTTTGTATTTTTTTTTAGTAGAGAAGGGGTTTCACTGTGTTAGCCAGGATGGTCTCGATTTCTTGACCTCGTGATCCGCCCACCTCGGCCTCCCAAAGTGCTGGGATTACAGGCTTGAGCCACCGCGCCCGGCCTGTAAATTTTCTAAAGTTTTATAAAGTCTGGTTCTTTGATAAAACCAAATGCCTTTAACAGCACCCAAGTCACCTCTTGATTGCTTTGCTGCTTAGGAATTTATTCCACCTGATATCCTAAATCATCTCTCTCAAGTTCAAAGTCCCACAAATCTCTAGGCCATGAGCAAAATGCCACTAGTCTCTGCTAAAACATAGCAAGAGCCACATTTGCTCCAGTTTCCAACAACTTCCTCATTTCCATCTGAGACCACCTCAGCCTGGACTTTATTGTCCATATGACTATTAACATTTTGGGCAAAACCATTCAACAAGTCTCTAGCAAGTTCCAAACTTTTCCACATTTTCCTATCTTCTTCTGAGCTCTCTAAACGGTTCCATCCTCTGCCTGTTACCCAGTTCCAAAGTTGTTTCCATGTTTTTGGATATCTTTTCAGCAGTGCCCCACTCTACTGGTATCGATTTACTGTATTAGTCCATTTTCATGCTGCTGATAAAGACATAACTGAGACTGGGCAATTTATAAAAGAAAGAGGTTTAATGGACTTACAGTTTCACATGGCTGGGGAAGCCTAACGGTCATGGCAGAAAGCAAGAAGCAAGTCACGTCTTACATGGATGGCAGCAGACAAAGAGAACTTGTGCAGAGAAACTCCCCTTTATAAAACCATCAGATCTCATGAGACTTACTCACTATCACAAGAACAGCATGGGAAAGACCTACTCTGATTCAATTACCTCTCACCAGATTCCTTCCTTAACACATGGGAATTTAAGATGAGATTTGGGTGGGGAAACCACCAAACCATATCAATAGGCCATAAAACAAGTCTCAATAAATTTAAGAAAATTGAAATTATATCAAATACTCTCTCAGACCACAGTAGAATAAAATTGCAAATCGACTACAAAAGGAATCCTTGAAACTATGTAAATACATGAAACTCAATAATCTGCTCCTGAGTGATTATCACTTCAACAATGAAATCAAGATGAAAATTAATTAAAAATTATTTGAACTGAATTATAATAGTGACCCAACCTATTAAAATCTCTGGGATACAGCAAGAGTGTTGCTAAGAGCAAAGTTCATAGCCTTAAATGCCTATATCAAAAAGTCTGAAAGAACACAAATAGTCTAAGGTCATACTTCAAGGAATGAGAGAAACAAGAACAAACCAATCCCAAACCCAGCAGAAGAAAAGAAATAACAAAGATCAGAGAAGAACTAAATGAAACTGAAACAAACAAACAAAAATACAAAAGATGAATGAAACAAAAAGCTGGTTTTTTCAAAAGATACACAAAATTGATAGAACATTAATGAGATTAACCAAGAAAAGAAGAGAGAAGATCCAAATAAGCTCGATTAAAAATGAAACAGCAGCTACTACAATGCATACCACAGAAATACAAAAGGTTTTCAAGGTTACTATGAACACTGTTATGCACATAAACTAGAAAACTTAGTGGAGATGGATAAATTCCTGGAAATATACAACCCTCCTAGTTTAAACCAGGAAGAAATAGAAACTCTGAAGAGACCAATAACCAGCAGGAAGATTGAAATGGTAGTAAAAATGCCAAGAAAGAGAAGTCCAGGACCAGATGGATTCACAGCTGAGTTACCTCAGAAATTCAAAGAATTAGTACCAATTCTACTGAACCTATTCCAAAGATAGAGAAAGAGGGAATCCTCCCTAAATTATTCTGTGAAACCAGTATCATCCTAATACCAAAACCAAGAAAGGGCATAACAATAACAACAAAACAAACAGCCAGATGGGGCAGCTCATGCCTGTAATCCCAGCACTTTCGGAGGCCGAGGCGGGCGGATCACCTGAGGTCAGGAGGTTGAGACCAGCTTGGCCAACATGGTGAAACCCTGTTTCTACAAAAACAGAAAAAAAATTAGCCAGGCATGATGATGAGTGCCTGTAATCCCAGCTACTTGGGAGGCTGGGACGGGAGAATTGCTTGAACCCGGGAGGCGGAGGTTGCAGTGAGCCAAGATTGCGCCACTGCACTCCAGCCTGGGTGACAGAGCAAGACTCTGTCTCAAAAAAAAAAAAAAAAAAAAAAAATAGAAAAAAGAAAACTACAGATCAATATCCCTGATGAATATAGATGTAAAAATCCTCAACAAAATATTAGCTAACTGAATCCAACATATCATCAAGAAAATCCACCATGAGCAAGTGGTTTTCATACCAGGGATGCAGGGATGTTAACATAGGCGAGACAATAAATGTGATACACCACATAAATGGAATTCAAAACAAAAATCACATGATCATCTTGGGCAAACTATGTATCTGGCAAAGGACTAATATTGAGAATATACAAGGAACTCAAACAAATCAGGAAGGGTAAAACAAATAATCCTATCAAAAAGTTTGCTAAGGACATGAATAGACAATTGTCAAATGAAGATATACAAATGGCCAACAAACATACGAAAAAATGCTCAAAATCACTAATGATCAGGGAATTGTAAATAAAAACCACAATGCAATACCACCTTACTTCTGCAAGAATAGCTGTAATGAAAAAATCAAAAAATAGATGTTGTTGCAAATGTGATGAAAAGGGAACACTTTTACACTGCTGGTGGGAATGTAAACTAGTACAATCACTATGGAAAGTAGTATGAAGATTCCTTAAAAAGCTAAAAGGAGATCTACCATTTCATCCAGCAATCCCACTACTGGGTATATACCCAGAGGAAAAGAAGGCATTATATGGAAAAGACACTTGCATACACAATTTATAGCCATAAACTTTGCAATTGCAAAAATATGAAACTAGCCCAAATGCCCATCAATCAATAAGTGGATAAAGAAAGTGTGATACATGCACACACACACACACACACACACACACACACACACACACACAAGGGAATACTACTCAGCCATAAAAAGGAATTAAATAATGGCATTTGCAGCAATGTGGATGAAATTGGAAATCATTATTCTAAGTGAAGTAACTGAGGAATGGCAAACCAGATATGATAATGTTTTCACTTATAACTGGGAGCTAAGCTATGAGGATGCAAAAGCATAGGAATGAAACAATGGTCTTTGGGGACTATTGGGGTGGGAAGTGAGGGAAGGGAGGTGAGAGATAAGAGACCACACATTGGATGCAGTGTACACTGCTCCAGTGATGGGTGGACCAAAATCTCAGAAATCATCATTAAATAATTTATCCATATAAACAAATACCACCTGTTCCCCAAAAACCTACTGAAACAAAAGTAAAGAAAAAATAAAAAAGGGGGACAAGGAGTGGCCTGGTGTGGCTTTGCCCATTCCATCAGGACCCCCCTCCATCGAGCATCTGCTGAACAACAGCAAAGTGCTTTATCACTCAGGAATTAGGGACCCCCTAAATGAATCCAACTGCTCCTTTGTGCACAGTTTTTTAAAGCCTCATAGAACATATCATTATTGGAGGATGCCTGGTACATTTAAGCCACCTGAGAGCATGAGAGGTACTTGGAGTGGGTGCAGGATGTCACCTGGAATCACTACTAAATGATTCAGACTTTCTTTACTTCTAAATGTTCTGTTCTTCATTTCAATATGCCCTTGCACTTCTGATAAATGCAAACAGAGGCCACAATGGAAGGAAAATCATTGGTGATTGGAGGATAGAAGACTGCCCTTCACAAAGGAAAGTCCCTGATTATTGTTTGAAATGCTAAGGAAGTTGCTTCAGAGGAGATTTTTTTCTTATCCCCTCCCTTTTTTTTAAGGATTCATCAAAGCCCGAATTTGTCAGACACTTGGAGCTTGTTGGAGAGAATCCTAGTAGTGATATTAATTGCACCAAAGTTTTACAGGGTGATGTAGATGAAATCCAAAAGGTAAAGTTTGAGATGCTAACAGTAAAATTTTTAAAGTACCCTCAGTGAACACGTGCCAACTATATAAACATAACCAGTGACCATACTTATTTCATCAAGAGAGACACAAATATATCAATATACCATAGAACCCCTTTGTAAACAAGAGGCGGAGTTTCAAACAGCATATTCTATAGCAGTTCATCACAAGATTGAAATGCTTTACAGGCTACTGAGGGCCATCTATATGCCTCAGAATTTCTATCGCATTCACGTGGACAAAAAATCAGAAGATTCCTTTTTAGCTGCAGTGATGGGCATTGCATTCTGTTTCAGTAAAGTCTTTGTGGCGAGCTGATTGGAGACGATGGTTTATGCATCATGGAGCCAGGTTCAGGCTGACCTCAACTGCATGAATGACCTCTAAGCAATGACTGCAGGCTGGAAATTCTTGGTAAAACTTTGTGGTATGGATTTTCCCATTAAATCCAACCTAGAAATTCTGAGGAAGATCAAGTTGTTAATGGGAGAAAACAACCTTGAAATGGAGAGGATGCCATTCAATAAAGGAGAAAGGTGGAAAAAGCAGTATGAGGTTTTTGGAAAACTGACGAACACAGGGAAAGTTAAAATGCTTACTCCACTTGAAGCACTTCTTTGTTCAGTGTGTGCCTATTTTGTGGTCAGCAGGGAGGATGTGGGGTATGTACTACAGAATGAAAAAAATCCAAAAGTTTATCGGGCAGGCACAAGACACACACAGCCCTGATGAGCATCTCTGGGATACCATCCAGAGTATTCCTGAAGTCCCCGGTTCACTCTCCACAAACCATAAGTATGACTTGTCTGACATGCATGCAGTTGCCAGGTTTGTCAAGTGGCAGTACTTGGAGGGTGATGTTTCCAAAGGTGCTCCCTACCTACTGCGATGGGGACCACAATCACTCGGTGTGCATTTTTGGAGCTGGTGACTTGAACTGGATGCTGCGCAAGCACCACTTATTTGCCAATAAGCTTGACATTGACATTGACCTCTTTGCCATCCAATGTTTGGATGATCTTCTGAGACATGAGCTTTGGAAATGTTAAAAGATTGACCATTACAGGCAATTTTATGAATAATATGAAGCATACACAAAATGTACCCTCATCTGGATCCTCTTCTTTGTCAGTAAGCATCGGGAAAATGGTATGAGGTCCTATTTGGGGCAGGGACTCTTAAGTCTACTTGTCAGAGAAGCTGCATGGTTTCTACAGAGCATCACTGGCTAAAAAGGTGGTATCATTAAATGTTCACCTACAGTTAATATGGGCAGGGATAAAAGTAGCTTTGAGGACAGAGCATGTAGCAAGGCATTCTGGAGAGAGGGGACCAAGGTGGCTGGGGAAAAGGTCAGTGCATGAGGTCAGCCTCTTCAAAGAGCTCAGGGACTTAGCAAAATGAGAAGATTTGACCTGTGCCAAAATTACTTTGAGAATTTTTAATGTGACAATTTTCCCGGTATGAATAAACTTATAGCATCAAATTATCATGTAGATACAATTAATCTGATATATTTGTTGAAATAAAAATGTGATTTTACCCTAAATGATTTTTGTAAATAACCTATTTTCTGCCCTAACGCTGTGCTGTGTAGTGTGTCTCCTTATATTATCACAGGGAGTTTAAAACGAGTTTGATTTAAAAACAATAAAATAAAAAGAATAAAATTAGGTGACCAATCTAACACATATATACACACATATATATGTGTGTGTGTGTGTATATAGTCATAATATTTTCAGTCTCAATTTCCAACCATGTCACCCAAGTCTAGAATTTTCATCAGAAAAGCAGTACAAATAAATAAAGGGATAGATTTCAAACATATACAAATCATAAATAATAAAACATTTTATAAAATTATGTGCCATTTCATCATAATACATACTAGTGAGGGAACTATTCACTATTATCACTGTTATTTAGTGAAAGAAATAATATTTTAAGACTAAAAAGGCACAAAGGTCATTAAATCAGAATAAAATCAATTTTTTTCCAAGTCAAATCAATTGTTGACCTTATAACATGTGATATGTATGAATATATTTATTTTTGTTTTTAAAATTTGTTATTAAACACAGTGTCTTCTAGGGAGGTATTCACAGTAGCGTAAGGGAACCAATATTCACTAAACTCCGTCTTTTGAATTAGATGGATATCATATCTTTAAGTAGTATGCAGACATTGGAACACTTTAGAAATTCCAGTATTTAGAGATTAAGATATTTAGAGATTAAGTTTGAGATTTTAATGTAATGCTAAGCAGTATAGTTTGTAGATGTGATAGAATTCATAGGCCTTTGTTATATCTCTAATTGGCCAAACCAGAGAGAAATAGAATGCATGCTGAGATAAATGTAATCACTCACAATGCTGTTTCTTGGTTAAATCATTTTATTTAAAAGACACTCACCATGGGAGAAACAAAACTATAATTTTGCTAATTGAACTCTGAACCTAAAATATAGCAACAGAAGAGAAGAAACAATTCAAGACAGAAATGATCAGATCAAGTTAAATAGCAATTTAATTTCTCTTCTAGAGATATGTATATTCAGGCAATATTTTTACCCCTATTAACCCTCCCTTAACAAAAACAAACAAACAAAAAAAAAAAGATGAAGAAGAAGAAAAAGAAGGAAAACAGGAAGGAGAAAACAAGAAACAGCTAAGGTACTTTGGCGTGCTTCTGAGCATACATGAATCCAGTAACATTAAAAAGGAGACATTCTGATTTCCCAGAAAACAGTGGAAACTAGTACATTTATTATTTCTGCTAAATTTATAGTCAGATTCCCTTTGCTGAGCCTTGGGGCATATTCATAATCTAAAACCATATTCTACAAAAGAGTGATGCTTGTTTTATGAGCAATTACATACAAAACAAATTGCTACAACATAGAAGCAGAATAGTTGCTCAATTACTAACTTGTCCTAATATGCTAAAAACACCCCCCACCCATACACACTTGGTTTAAAATATTAATAGTTCATATCATGGTTTAGGAAAAGATAATACAGGTTTAGATGCAATTTTATACCACTTCTGGAACATGAGCAATTTTAAGATAAAGATGCATAAAAAGAGTCTTGAAGGAAAATATTGATACTTACAGCTATGGCTATTGAAGTCTTTATTCTTAATATTTTAAAATTTTTGCATGATCATTCTTTACTAGAAGTGAATAGAAAGAAACTGGATATACACCATCCATTTAAAGAGAGATATGTAAAGATAATGAATAATAAGAGTGACAACAACACTTGAAAGACTTCAGCTTTTCTCATACCAGGCCAAACAACATACTTTCATCTACTAGTTGGATTGTGCTAATACATTTAAATGTTTTTAGAGTTATGACCCTGGTGATGCCTGAACATTTGAAAGTATTTACAGAGGTTAATTTGGGACTACATTAGTGAGGCAATTTTCTAGCTATAATTTGTGTTAGTTATTCCTTTTAGATAATGAGGTAATCAGGTTGTCTTTGCAATAAAGAAAATTTTAGGTCTTCTTGCAAATTATACACACAGCTACATTCTTAGATGATCACTGTGTAGATGCTTCTGAAAGATACAAAAGGAAACTTGGAGTAATAACAGTACTCCAGTATGTTTCCTGTTATCTGGACATAGTTTTTAACTGTCTAATTTACCTAAATTATCTCCTGATGTCCCCGTAAATTGAAGATACAATCTCATTCTCACCATTCCATTAACTGCCTATAATCTTAGAATTTGTTTACACTTTATCTAGTTTCCTTCTGGGCTGCCTCCTCACCTCAGCCTACACATTCTGGAACAGCTTCAGGCTTATTTCTATGATGTAGGAAGTTATTAAAATATGTTAATTTACTTGACTCAGATGACTTTAAATTAAGCCCTTATAATATCCTGCCTTCCAGGCTGTCCACCACTATGTAATACCTGGAACAAGATATTAGTTTGTCAATATTTACAGAAAAAAAAAAAAAAGAAAAGAAGAATGTTATGGCTTTTTCTCATAACTGCAGTCATATTTACTTATCTGTTCTATAATTTAAATAAAATCAGTGATGGTGAACTTAGTGAATGCATCTGCGGCAGGCAACTTCCCATACACTTTGCATGCTCTATGCTTAACCCATTTTTATGGATGAAGGCTGACTAGTTGAGTAGCTTTTACAATGTCATGGGTCTAATCAAGGACTCAGACCTTGCTGAGTCCCCAAGCTGCCTGTCTCTGGGCCAATGCTTTCAGCTTTTGTAATATGCAGGCTTTTAAATGTTACCACGGGTAGAAAGATGGACAAATGTTCCATGTTTTAATGCAATTTCTCTGCCTTGCAATCTCCTTTGTTTTTTTAAATATTAATATCATTTTGTAAATATGATTCTAGGGAAATATGGGTAAAGGCTTGGATTTATTCCTTTGAGAAATGTGGAGTGATAATAGTTTTGAAGAAGTAAGGTTTTGTAAATCAAACTCTGCTAGAGTATGGAGTAAAAGATTGAAAAACATCTTTCCCTTGGCACAAATGATCTTTACCTTTTCTCTACTCCCAATTCTCACTTCCAGTATCTCACTCTCTCTTTCAGTTATCAGTTCTCTCTCCACTGAACTACTTTCTGTTTCCCTAAGATGCATGGACCATCATCTCCTTGGAGATGTACACAGAATTTTTTTTCTGCCCTCCCCTATAGCAACTCTCTTGGCTATGTGGCCTTCAGGATTTTGCTTAAAGGCAATTTCCTCTGATTCTAGTTCTTTCAGTGTTAAGGCTGGGTTGAAGATCCTGCTTAGTGCACAAAACTCTATGGAACGTACTGTACAGTAATTGCCTTTTAACTTGTCTATTTATCTCTATATGTATTTAAGGGCATTGGATACCTCTTATTCATCTCAATTTGTGATGTGCTATTCAAAATATCAAATGGTGTTAGGACAGGCATTTGTGGTTCCAATACCAACATGAAGGTTGCCTCTTTTCCCCTTCCACCTTCCATGGTCTTTGTCTCTCTGGACAGGGTAAGGTTTGGGAAGTATGTGTGGAGTGGCTCTGTGGATTGTGAGAAAGGTGCCAGAGGTGATGTTCAGAAGCCAGGTAGTGGGAACTTTAAAGCAGGACTACACATGGCCATCATGCAACCAGAAAGTCTCCAGACTTCAGCACTGAATGAAGCAGGGTTCAAGATCACTCTGTTGTAACAGGCATTAACTTTTAAGTTAATAAATATCATAAGGACACAGAAGATTCCCAGGGAGCAGAAAGTGAGATGGGGGCCTTGGGGGCATCTGGGCAGTAGTTGTTTACCAAATCTAAAGAAGTATTTCAGGCCAGGCCTGGTGGCTCATGTGGTGGTCATGTCCAGCACTTGGAGAGGCTGAGGTGGGAGGTTCACGTAAGCCCAGGAATTCAAGACCAGCCTGTAGAAACCCTGCCTTGATAAAAAAACAAAAATAAGGCTGGGTGCAGTGGCTCACACCTGTAATCTCAGCACTTTGGGAGGCTGAGTTGGGCAGATCACTTGAGGTCAGGAGTTCGAGACCAGCCTGGCCAGCATGGTGAAACCCTGTCTCTACTAAAAATACAAAAATTAGCTGGGTGTGGTGGCCCATGCCTGTAATCCCATCTACTTGGAAGGCTGAGGCATGAGAATTCCTTGAACCCAGGAGGCAGAGTTTGCAGTGATCCAAGATCACGACACTGCACTCCAGCCTGGGTGATAGAGTGAGACTCTGTCTCAAATAAATAAATAAATAAATAAATAAATAAATAAATGGAAGAATTAGCCAGCCATGATGGTACATGCCTCTGGTCTCACCCACTTGGGAGGCTGATGTGGAAGGATTGCTTGAGCCCAGAAGATCGAGACTTCAGAGAGCCACGGTCACACCACTGCACTCAGCTTGGGTGACTGAGTGGGAACCTGTCTCAAAAAAAAAAAAAAATGTTTCAAACCACAACCACATAGCAATTTTGCTTATATCCTCAGTCCAGAGTACACAAAAGGCGATCAGCTTTATGAAAGGATGGAAAAGTCGTTAAAATTATGGAGAAATACAATAAGGGGTGGGGAAGGGGGATATATTTATTTTACCCAATTCCAAGAAATACAGGAATAAAAAGTGGCTGCATCAAGTGCTTAAGCACACAGTCCAAACAAGCACACCACACACCAGATGAGGGCTCCATTTCTACCTCCTTGCATTCATGTAAAGCATTGTTAATGTCATGAAATCCTATTCTCTTTCTACCTTCTGTCCTAGATAGAGCTGGCCAGTATTTCACTCACTATGAATGAATATGAAATTTTCTTCAGAATTTTACAGATGCAGAAATCAAAATTTAGGTTTAATTTTACCTGAAGCAAAATATATAAAGTCAAGTGTGCATTGAGTGCTTTTCTCTGTGGTTGCAAACACGCTTTCATATATTGGGAATATGAAGAATCCTTGGATGTTAGAACACTCATCTTTGATAACATAATAAATATCACAAAGTACACTCATTCTAAGGCACATGATCCTGGCCTATCAAATGCTATGAGGTACGGAATCACTTCAAGTATAGTCATGGAAACCTACAATATGATTCCATGACTATACCTGACAGCATTTGAGTTAATCGGAAGAGAAAGGACAGTTCAAGTGAATCTCCCGAAGGCAAGCGTAGGAACCAAGATAGAGGCTTTTTAAGGAAAAATCTGGGAACACATATAATAGAAATCCATCCTATGGAATCTGAGAAACATACAATTTATTGAGTCATTAATTTATTACATAATTAAGAGAGCCTATGTGTGAAGGTACAGATTAACAAGATTGGTAGGTTGCTAATTCCATGAAGTCTACCTTTTAAAACCTTGTAAGCATAGTGCTAAACAGATAAATGGCACAATAAAAGGGAGTGTTGTGTTACGTGAAGGCATGTTATGGAAAAAAATAGAGGAATAGATGAATGAATGCTGAAATTGAAGAGGCTGATGAATTTGAGATAAGAAGTTTAAGAAACACTCTCAATAGGTCAGCAGTTCGAGACCAGCCTGGTCAACATGGTGAAACCCTGTCTCTACTAAAAATACAAAAATTAGCCAGGTGTGGTGGTGCGTGCCTGTAATCCCAGCTGCTTGGGAGGCTGAGACAGGAGAACCACTTGAACCCAGGAGGCGGAGGTTGCAGTGAGGTGAGATCACGCCACTGTACTCCAGCCTCGGAGACAAAGTGAGACTCCATCTCAAAAAAAAAAAAAAAAAAAAAAAAAGTATCCATAAAAAAGAGTTAAGGTGAAGTTTATAAGGAATGTGTCAAATATTGCACAACAGACCCCAGCAAATAAGTCTTTAGCACTCCAAGAAGAGTCAGTGTTCAACACAATTTAGTGTGACACTTCATTGGAAGGAAGCTAGTTCATTCCAGAGGTAAACTGTTTGTTTCAGCAGGTTAGAGGGGGCATACTGTGTGTCTTATAGTCTATATTGGTCTATATTGATCCTCTACAGTCGAATATATCAAGTTCATATTGTAGATTTCTGGGAGAGGAGACATAATCTCCAAATTCAAGAAGCTTATCTAATACTTTGTTAACCAAATATCTTAAGAAATAAGCATGAAAAATGTAAGAAAAAAATAAATAAATACATGTCATACAGCATATGCAATATTCAATAGTACATTTAAAAGATTAATAGAATTTTACCACTAAGATGGACCTAAATAATTGAAACTAAAATTTTAATTTTAGATGTGATTGCTTTCTTTTAGAAAGGCAATTAGAGTTAATACATACCTATCTCCCCCAACATGCTGAATAATTATGCTTGTTATTCTTTTCTTTTTTTTTTTTTTTGCTTTTAAACATTTATTTTACACTTTGTGAATCTGAACAATATTTTTACACAAATATTGCTCAATAAACTGTAATACAATTAATTTATTCAAAATGGGGAAGTCTTCTTAAAAACTGAACTCACAACACTCAAGTTTTACCTTAAAACTGAGAAAGTCTGAAAGCCTGAAAAGTTAGATTTTAAAAAATGAGATGGATATGATTTACATATATAAATTCACTGAGTAATAAGAGGAAAATGTTGCAAAAATTTGTCAAATGTTCTAAGGATAACTCCAACTTTTGTATAGAGAAGCAACAAAAACAAGTTTAGGTGACTCATATAGGAATATTTACCTACTTGTTAGCACAAGTTCCTCAAGTACTGCTACAAATTTAAAGAATTTTGCACATCAGCAAAATGGGACATTTATTGAATCTTGGAGAGGGAAGTTCTGCATTCAGGCAAAATGAACATTGCAGTTTTGAGCTATTTTCATTACTCAATTTTTTAAAATACAAAGCATTTCAGTTTCCCAAACTATGTGGAATCACTTGAGGGTGGCATAAAATAGATTAATGCTTGCTGACATCTGAAGGATGTAAAACAGTTGTTTTACCTGCTGTGTCTCTGAGAGATGAATGAGGGCAACCTTTAGATCTACTTCTGGATTTGTCTAAAGGTGCTTTTAATAGATCACCCAATAAAATATAGAACTATTTATACTTTTGTTCTTTCAGAATAAGTGATGTAAAGAATTCATTTAGAAATCAGATAAGAAGAAGAAAACTATAAGTTTTAGCCCTTTCAGTATTCAACCAAAAGACAGGTTTTTTTTTTTTTTTTTTTTTTTTTTTTTTTGTCATATGTTAATATAGAAACAGAATTGATGTTAACCTGAGACTTCTAGAAATCTAAGTTCCCAAGCTTTGCTTTTTTAGACAGTTTTAAAATGAGTTCAGAGTGAAGATTTGAAAACCTTGTTACTGTCTGAAAAAAAAAAAAGTTAATACTGAGGGAAAAGAAATTAGAGGAAAAAGGAGCCCTACATACAAAATTACCTTCCACTAACTGCTTTTGTGAAAGAAATAAATAATTTCTTTGTATTTAAGTAATGAAGAGAGACAGCCTTTGATACAATTAACAATTACTGGTAAATTTCTATCAAATGAATATTCAAAGATGAAAAATACTGACCCACTAGTAGTCAATACTAAAAATACTAAAAAGAATTTAATATTAAATTTTAAGGAAAAAAATTAAGGCATTTTTATTCCTTCACATTATCAGTAACTTTCAGCAACTTTATTTGGTACAGTTAGTTTAAACTTAGGGCAGGGTAAGATCTCATACAACATTTTTTTGAGTTAGCTGCTCTGAGAAATGAGCCATGTTCACCTGTAAAGACTCAAGTACAAAAAACCCTTATTTTATTTCACTTTGGAGATATTGTGTTGTTTTTACAAATTGAAGGTTTGTGGCAACCCTACATTGAGTAACTCTATCAGCGCCATTTTTCCAACAGCGTATGCTTACTTTATGTCTCTGTGTCACATTTTGGTAATTCTTGCAATATTTAAAACTTTTTAAATATTATCATATATGTTATAGTAATTTCTGCTCAGTGATTTTTGATGTTACTGTTGTAATAGTTTTGTGGTGCCATGAACCATGCCCATGGCATGGCAAACTTAATCAATAAATATTGTGTGTTCCGATTGCCCCCACCACATGGCTTTTTCCCCATTTCTCTCTCTTTCCTGGGTCTTCCTATTCCCTGAGACATAACAACACTGACATTAGGTCAATTAATAACCCTACAGTAATCTCTAAGTGTTCAAGTCAAAGTATGAGTTGCATGTCTCTCACTTTAAATGAAAAGTTAGAAATGATTGCCGGGCATGGTGACTCATGCCTGTAATCCCAGGACTTTGGGAGGCCGAGGTGGGGGGATCACCTGAGGTCAGGGGTTCAAGACCAGCCTGACCAATATGGAGAAACCCCTGTCTCTACTAAAAATACAAAATTAGCTAGGCATGGTGTTGCATGCTTGTAATCCCAGCTACTCAGGAGGCTGAGGAAGGAGAATCGCTTTAACCCAGGAGGTGGAGGTTGTGGTGAGCCGAGATCATGCCATTGTGCTCCAGCCTGGGCAACAAGAGTGAAACTCCGTCTCAAAAAAAGAAAAAAAAGTTAGAGATGATTAAGCTTAGTGAGGAAGGCATGACAAAGTTGAGACAGACTGAAAGTTACATCTCTTGCACCAGTTAGCCAAGTTGCAAATGCAAAGGAAAAGCTCTTGGAGGAAATTAAAAGTACTACTGCAGTGAATACACAAAGGATAATAAAGCCTTATTGTTGATATGGAGAAAGTTTGAGTGGTTTGAATAGATTAAAGCAGCCAAAACATACCTCTGCATGTAACCCTAATCCAGAGATAGGCTCTACTGCTCCAATTATTTGAAGGCTGAGAGAAGGCGGAAGCTGCAGAAGAAATGTTTAAAACTAACAGTTTGGCTTGTAAAATTTAAGAAAAGAAGCCATCTCCGTAACATAAAAGTGCAAAGTGAAGCAGCAAGTGCCTATGTAGAAGCTGCAGCAAATTTTCCAGAAGATACAGCAAGACAATTGATGAAGGCGGCTGCACTAAACACTAGATTTTCAAGGCAGAAGAAACAGTCTTAAAAACGAAGAAGAAGATGTCATCTAGGATTTTCTTAGCTAGAAAGAAGTCAATTCCTAGCTTCGAAATTTTGAAGGACAGACTGACTTTTATTAGGAGCTAAAACAGCTGCTGACTTTAACTTGAAGCCAATGCTCATTTATCATTTCAAATATCATAGGACCCTTAAGAATTATGCTAAATCTACTCTGAGTAAGCTCTATAAATGGAAACTAAGCCTGGGTGGTAGCCACATCTGTTTACAGCATGGTTTACTGAGTATGTTAAGCCTACTGTTGAGACCTACTATCTATAAATATTTTTTTCAAAATATTACTGCTCATTGACAATGCATCTGGTCACCCAAGAGCTCTGAGGGAGATACATGCAGAGATTAATGTTATTTTTATATCTGTGAATATAGCATCCTTTCTGTAGCACATGGATAAAGGAGTAATTTTGACTTTCAAATATTATGATTTAAGAAATACATTTCATGTCCGGGCACGGTGGCTCAGGCCTGTAATCCCAGCACTTTGGGAGGCTGAGGTGGGCGGATCACTTGAGATCAGGAGTACAAGACCAGACTTACCAACATGGTGAAACCTAGTAAAAATACAAAAATTAGCCTAGTATGGTGGTTGGCGCCTGTAATCCCAGCTGCTCGGGAGGCTGAGGCAGGAGAATTGCTTGAACCTGGGAGGCGAAGGTTGCAGTGAGCAGAGATCACTCCATTGCACTCCAGCCTGGGCATCGCAGCGAGACTCAGTCTCAAAAATAAATAATTAAAAAAAATACCTTTCATAAGATTACAACTACTGCTATAGATACTAATCCCTCTGATGGATCTCAGCATAGTAATTGAAAAACATTTGGAAAGGATTCACCATTGTAGATGTCATTGAGAATATTTGTGATTGATGGGAGGAGGTAAAATATCAACCTTAACACAAGTTTGGAAGAAGTTGATTCCAACCCTCCTCGATGACTTAGAAGGAAGGGTTCAAGACTTTAGTAGAGGAACTAACTGCAAGTAAGGTAGATATAACAAAAAAAAAAAAACACCAAAAAAAAAAAAACACAAAAAACCCCACAAAACCTAGAATTAGAAGTGGAGCCTGAAGATTGGACTGAATTGCTATAACTCATGGTAAAACTTTAATGGATGAGGAGTTGCTTCTTAATGGATAATCTAATAAAGTGGTTTCTGGAAATGAAATCTACTCCTGGTAAGATGCTGTAAACATTGTGAAATGACCACAAAGGATTTAGAATATGTTATAAACTTAGTTGACAGAGCAGTATCAGGATTTGAGGTGTATGAGACCATTCTTGTGTTGCTGTAAAGAAATACCTGGGACTGGGTAACTTATAATGAAAAGAGGTTTAATTGGCTCATGGTTCTGCAGACAGTACAGGAAGCATGGCATCAGCATTTGCTCAGCTTCTGGGAAGGCCTCAAGGAATTTTTACTCATGGCAGAAGGTGAGGCAAGAGCAAGCATGTCACATGGTGAAAGCAGGAGTGAAAGCGAGTGGTGGTGTGGGGTGCCACACACTTAAGCAATCAGATCTCAAGAATACTTACTATTGCAAGAACATCACCAAGCCATGAGGGATCCACCCCATCACCCAAACACTTCCCATCAGGCTCTGCCTTCAACACTGAGAACTAGATTTCAGCGTGAGATTTGGGGAAGGACATATGTCTAAACTCTATCAGAGAGGATTGACTCCAATTTTGAAAGAAGTTCTTCTGTGGATCAAATGCTATTGAACAGTATCGTACGCTACAGAGAAATTTTAGTGAAAGAAAGAGTCGACGGATGTGACAAACTGTATTGTTGTCTTATTTTAAGAAATTTCCACAGCCACAACAAGCTTTAGCAACCAACACCCTGGTCAGCAGCCATCCACATCAAGACAAGACCCTCCACTAGCAAAAAGATTACCACTCGCTGAAAGCTCAAATAAGCATTAGCATTTTTTAGCAGTAAATAATTTTTAATTAAGGTATATGCATTTTTTAGTCATAATACCATTGCACATTTAAAAGACTAACATAAACATAACTTTAATATGCCCTAGGAAACCAAAAAAATTGTGTGGCTCACTTTATTGTGATATTTCCTTTATTCTTATGGTCTGGATCCAAACCCACAATGTCTCCAAGGTGTGCCTGTATTTATTATTTAGTCATTTTTGTGTACCAAGACCCAGTGTTCTCTTGCCATTTATTCATTTTTTAAAATCTATTTTTAAAGTAGTTGTCTTTAAAATTTAATATATATCATTCTGTTGCCTACATCACTTAAGAGCTATTGAATTTGGGCACAGATATATTTGTTATTTAACAGATAAAATTAAATGCTATGTCGAATTGTCGTTATTTCTTACAAGGATTTGAAGCAACTGTAGCTGAAGTCTAAATGCACAGGAGCATCAAGTGCAGATGTAGAATTAGTATCTCATTCTATCTTCATTCTTTTTCTACATATATATCAACCCCAACATGCTTATTTATTTATTTTAAATGATCATATACATTTTATAAGCACTGAGCCAGACATGCAAATGACAGATTGAGTCTCAGATAAATACAGTAAGTTCTCTTTGCATCTTATGCTGCTCATCTTATGCTCTGGCATTATACTCCCATTAGTGTAGAATTTCAGGTATTCTAATGCCTAAAAGAATTTATGCAGGTTTCAGACTCATTACAATCTAGAATAAAATCCAGTTCTTAGGTTTTCTTTTCCAGTGCTTTAATAATAAGCCAAAGTCTTCTATATGAAACTATTTAACAATTACATATAAAATTACATAGAAATCAAATATCTTGCTAAGTTGTGTGTGTTGTAAACACTGAAGAAGTTACGCAGTGATAGTGTATATTGAGGAATGAGGAACTGTTGCTCCCATAAGATTAACACAGGTACACAATGGGATTGACCAGGGCAAGAGTAAGTCAAAATATGCTATATGGACAGGTGTGTTAAGAAATGTTTTAGCTGTACATCAAGTGTGCTGATCCTACATCTACATCTGTTCAAATATACACAAATATTTACCAGTCACCATTTGCCATTCAATAGCTAATCCAAATCATGGCAAGTAGGATGTACTCAATCAATGCCGCCAAAGTAAATTTAGTCACATTCCACCTCTGCTCTTTTAAAGAGGGAAATATAAAGCTTTGTTTTACACTAATTCAGTTTGCCTTTGATTATTATAACAAAAGAGACTAAAGTGGAGCAGAAAAAAATTTAAGCACCGTTTTGTCAAATAATTTTCTAGGCCTTGAGAAATAACAGATATACTGTTACAAATTGCCCTAACTACATGTGATTCTTGAAATATATGAGAAAACTGGAAAGTAATGATTAAATGTAATAGGTTTCCTTATACCCTGACATTGAGAGATGAGACCTGATGAGGGAGAGATAGCCATGCCCCTCAGGCTTCCTTAAAGCAGGTAACATTGCTTTGAAAATCTTATGAGATAGTATTTCTAGTTTTAGGATTTTCAATGTGGGTTTCCAGGTTAATTGTGACTTGCATTAAATGGTGCCTCTTTAGCATCTTTTATGGACAATGCTTGAAAGTGGATCTAATAGAATGTGGCCAACTCCAAACCTTGGGATAATGGTGCCAGCTAAGGCATTTTCAGGAAGTTATTTTGATACATAGCTGCTATAAGTAGCTTGAACATGACTATTCTTCAATAATATGGCAAGTATATTAAAACATCCTAGAAGTTATATTATAAGAATAGTTAGGGCATAGGACCATACTTCCTAGACGGAGTAGCTCTTTTGCAATCACTTCACATAGTGCCTTAGTCACCTCTCATTTGTTGTGACATAGCTTATTTATTTGTCCCAAAACCAAACGGGTAATGTTGTAGGAGTATTTTCAGAAGCCTCTCTTACTTACAAAATCTCTATAGAATGTAGAGCACATGACCGAATGTTATGCATTTGAATGTCACCTGTGAAGGTGTTATGTTATGAAAAACAGCAACTATAGCACTGAGACATAGAGATCCACAGTATCATCCTATTTAGTAATGCTATTATTGTTTTCCTAGTTTTGGGTCTAAATTGGTGATTACTTTAACATTATGAGTGACATGTAAGTACCTCATAATGCACTAAGTCGGGACCCAATTCTGGAAACTAGCTCCTTTTGCTTCTCAATAAACCAAGGACAACAAAAGCAAAAACTGAGAAGAAAATTCTAGGAAGATTCATTCATTGTTTATGCCAATCACAGCCAAGTGCATGCTACAAAATAATTAAAAGACACATAGTGGCTGGGCCTGGTGGCTCATACCTGTAATCCCAGCAGTTTGGTGGATCACCTGAAGTCAGGAGTTCAAGATCAGCCTGGACAACATGGTGAAACTGCATCTTTACTAAAAATACAAAAAATTTAGCTGGGCATGGTGGTGCATGCCTGTAACCTCAGCTACTCAGGAGGCTGAAGCAGGAGAATCACTTGAATCTGGGAGATACAGGCTACAGTAAGTAGAGATTGTGTCATTGCACTCCAGCCTCAGTGACAGAGTGAGACTCCATCTCAAAAAAAAAAGGGGTGGGGGGCACAGTGACTTTGTACAAGTGTCTCAGGTATTTACTTTAATATGTATGCCTGGTGACAGGCCCTTATGATATATTCTTTTGTGTGTTTTTTAAAATACCAAGTCATTCATCTAGTCTTAAATTTGAATGGAATCTGGAACATACTTCAGACATCAATTCACTCAGTTCACAAATAGGGAAATTATACAGGCTAATAAGTTGTTTTAAATGGCGGAAGTTTAGAAATTGTCTTCCATGGTGGCTGAGATCCAAGATCTCATCTTTTCTTGGTGTATTTTGTATTGTTTAAGCCCTAATACTTCTTCTTATGGCTTCATCGAATTTTGTCATTTTTTGTGTGCTGATAAAAAATAAAATGTAATTTTAAATACATATAAAATAACAAAAATGTTAGTTTCAGAATCACTGAAGATATGGAAGCGGTGTAGAAAAATGTAGGAGACTACAGATCACAGCAAACTCTGTGAAATGCCCTCCTTTTTGTTGCCATCTGCCTGTCATTGACATGGCTTTTACTGTCTCTGAGGCACTGAATCAATACATTGCCATATTGAGTGATAATATTATATGTAAATACCTCCAAGAGGATTTTGCATGCAATAATGACTCTTTGTGACTTCTCTTTCTTTTCCAAAGCAGATAAAGTTATTTTACGTTGGGCAGCAAATGACTACATATAATTTATGTTTTGGAGAACAGCTAATTCCTGACCTACAATTCAGCATTACAGGAAATGAGTTAATTTTAAAAATATATGAATATAGAGATAGTTCATTTTCAAAGATATTTTTAACACTTCTTGTTGAAAATGTCTGCTATACGAGAAAAGAGAACCCTATTACCTTGTTGGTGGGAATGTGAGTTAGTATAGCCACTAGAGAGAAGAGTATGGAGATTCTTCAAAAACTAAACCTAGAACTGTCATATGAACCAGCAATCCTACTGCTAGGTGTATACTGAAAAGAAAGGAAACCAAAGCCAGGCATGGTAGCTCACTCCTATAATCCCAGAACATTGGGAGGCAGGGGCAGGCGGATCACGAGGTCAAGAGATCGAGACCATCTTGGCCAACATGGTGAAACCATATCTACTAATAATACAAAAATCAGCTGGGCATGGTGGCACGCACCTGTAGTCCCAGCTACTGGGGAGGCTGAGGCAGGACAATCGCTTACACTGGGGAGGTGGAGGTTGCAGTGAGCCGAGATTTCTCCACTGCACTCCAGCCAGGTGACACAGCGAGACCCTGTCTCAAAAAACAAAACCAACAAACAAACAAAAAACTGAAATCAGTATATCTGATTTTGATAACTTCATCAAGAGAAGAGATATCTGCATTCCGATGTTTCTTGCAGCACTATTCACTATAGCCAAGATTCAGAAGCTACTTAAATGTCCATGATTAAAAGAATAGATGAATACATTTTACATCAGAATGCATAAAGAACACACAAGTGAAACAAATACAACAAACCAAAAGAAAATAAATGCATTATATAAAGAAGTTCAAAGGTGAGTATCTAGAATATTTAGATCTATGTAAGTAATAGAAAAACAAGTCAAAAATCAAAATAACAAACCAATAAGAAAAACGAACAAAAGTATAAGCAAGAAAATCACTAAGTAAAAAATTTAAAAGAAAGAAAATATTTTCAGGCACACACACAAAAAGGAAATGCAAATTAAAATATTACAATTATTACAAATGAGATAAGAACAATAATTATGTTTGGTAATATCAAATATTAACAATGTGGTGGGAAAGTGGACACTCTCAAAATGAACTGGCAGCAATGAATATTCATAAGTCACATTGGACGGCAACTTGATTACATTTGTTGATATATAAAGTACACTTGATCAAAGGCCACTTCCTAGTTCATATGATAGAGAAATAGTTACACAGATATTCTACATGTTCAGCCAAGTTAGGACTCCAAAATAGATTGCAGGTAAGAATGTGAGTTGCAGTAAAGTATGTACAATATGACACCATTTACTGAAAGCTAATGAAGAATTCAGAACTATATTTTTATAAGACAATAATGCAAAATGATCAGCAGCAAAATGATCAGCAAATTGATAGCTTCTAGAGAATGGAGTGAATGGGTGTTGGGAGTTAGAATAAACAGAATTGGTTGTGTTTTTTAAGGCTATAGATTCATCTTTCATTTATATAATTGATATGGTTTGGCTCTGTGTCTCCAATAAAATCTCCTCTTGTAGCTCTCATAATTCCCATGTGTTGTGGGAGGGACCCAGTGGGAGATGATTGAGTCATGGGGTCAGTTCTTTCCTGTGCTGGACTCATGATAGTGAATGGGTCTCACAAGATCTGATAGTTTTAACAATGGGAGTTTCTCTGCACAAGCCCTCTCTTTTCCTGCTGCCAACCACGTAAGATGTTACTTGCTCATCCTTGCCTTACGCCATGATTGTGGGGCCTCCCCAGCCATGTGGAAACGTGAGTCCAATGAACCTCTTTTATAACTTGTCCAGTCTTGGGTATGTCTTTATCAGCAACTTAAAAACAGACTAATACAATATTTAAATGAAATAAGACAATATCCCTGAAAAGGAATAAAAGTAATAAGGAAATAGAATTTCTAGAATATGGGAGAGTGGTAAATTTTAGATTAAACTGTGAGTGTATATTCTATCCCATTCTATGAGCGAGGTAACCTACAGAATGGGAGAAAATATTTGCAAACTACCTACTCGACAGGAGATTAACAACCTGAATATATAAGAAGCTTAAACAACTCAATAGGAAAAATGCAGTTGGAGTTTTAAAATGGGCAAAAGATCTGCATAGACATTTCTCAAAAGAATTCATAAAAATGTCAAACAGATATTTGAAAAATTATTCAACATCACTGATCATCAGAGAAATGCAAATCAAAAAGACAATGAGATTTTATCTCACCTCAGTTTAAATAACTTTTATCAAAAAGACAGGTAAATACAGGCACTAGCTAGGATGTGAGAGAACACATATTCTTTTGTAGTAGACCAATTTTACCATCCTGACCCCAACATGCCTCTGTTCCTTGATTCCATCTGCTAGATTTATTTGAGTTTAGGTTTTCCTTCTATTATTTTGAAGAAAAACTTTACATATATATACATATATAAACATATTCAAATATATCACTATATAAGTTTATACATCAAATATATAAATATGTATTTGGATATATAAATATTTAAATTTTATATTCAAATGAAACATATATAAATATATTTAGATAAATATTTAAATATATACATTTAGATGCTGATAGCTGTATATATTTATACATTTAAATATATAAATTTAAATTTATAAAAATATATAGATTATATATAATCTCTAAGAGATCACTTATGAGATTTCTCAAATAATTTCATAACATAATGGATTATAAAATAATTATCTTCTATGTTCTGTTTTGTCTTTCTTCCAAGGTCAAGTTTTTTGTTTGCATATGTTAACATTTCGTGGTGTTCTTTCATTACACATTCACATTAAGGATGAAGGACTTCATAACTGACTCATCTTCCTTCTGTCGATAAAGTCAAAATGTTTTACTCTTTGATTTGTTTTTTTCTGCCTATTTTCATAAGAAAAAAATTCCTTCCAGTTTTCAATTTCAAGATAGCTGACAACCTCTCATTTTCTTTTCTGATATGGGCTTCTCTTTTGTAGAAAATCCATATATTTATTTTATTGGTTATTAGGAGAAACAAAGGCAAATGCTTTTTAGACAGGAAGTAGAGATTGCCCATGCCAATTTCATTTTGTGTTTTTTAAAATTCCTAGCACTTGTTTTTCCATTATAATCTCTATGTACGTTTAAATTACATTGACAAAAACATTTTTATATGCTGTATATTCTCATAATTTAAATTGTAGGACACTGTATTTCCTTAATTATCTTCAGTAAGAAGATTAATCTATGCATCATTCATCCACAAAAAGTTTCTATTTAATAGATACTTAATATTTGTCATTCATGAGAGTATATACCAGGATTAAAGGATGAATCAGGCCCAGTTTTACCAGAGCGAACACAGTGGTAATTCTTATGAAATACTTGACAGACTGCTAACTTGAAATTTTGCACTCTCTATGCAATTTAGAGATCCTACATTCCAGATTCTATTTAGCTCCCTCTTGACTTCAGTTTCCTCTGGCAAAAATTGCTGCCCTCATCTTTCTATATAACTCACTAAACACAAAGTTGAAAGTGAATTTTTGCCTGAATGTATTAGATAGCTTTCATATTCTGGGAAACCTCATTTATAATGTGAAATCCCCCCTAGGCCAAAGATAGGATGAAGAAATAGATTTGACTCCCTTAGGTGGAAAGAAAAAAATGCAGATTTTATTGTCTTTTTAGAGATCTAATTCTGCCTTTAATCGGAATTTATTTTAATTATAATTATTTTAAATTAAATTATAATGAATTATAATCAATTGTCAGGTTAGAATTTTCACCACTTACCTGATGGAAGGAAAATGGAATATTTGAATAGTAAGGATTGTGCCTATATATGGGTAAGGACAAAACATTTTTTTAATTGAGTGGCCTTTGTCTAAGTTATTTATTATATTTATCCCACTTAGTCCCATTATAACACTGTCTTACGCCATTTGAAAGTTGAATGTCTCTAAATATGACAGCTTTACTGAAGTCACTTTGAAACTCAAAAACATTGTAGAAAATATTGACAAAATAATATTGTTCAAAACCTTTATTTTTCAACTAAAACTGCCCAGGAATTGAAAGGAAATATGCTTTAATTGATTTCATGTTATCTTCATTTTTAAATGTAAAAGAGTGATTTGTGATGTGGCAAAGAGCAAAATGTAGTGTTACCACCTTTTTGTCTCTCTCTGTAACAGAATATTAAGTAGTCTCACCTTCTGTGCTCTAGGTTGAAGACTATCAGTTATGCACAAAACAGCATTCTACTCTAGTAAGCATACAGTTCATCTTGCTTTTGTTAAACTAAAGAAAGCAATTTTCTGATCCTTAGAAGTTTCACAGTGTTGTATAAGATGTAGTGATATACAACTTGTTAAGGCACATTAATATAAAATAAATTAAATACCTTTTTAAGGCGGTGAGTCCAAAATTTGACGATCTGTGCAGTACATCTCATCCTTTTCTCAGTCTCCTTACTTTAAGACAATTCTTGGTGGACATGACTTTTTTATTACCTTTATTTTTCGTAAAATTTTAAATATTGCAAATATTTAGCAATTTGAATATCTTCTTAGGTAATTTAAAAATTGCAATACCTTTTTGCTGTTAATGTTTTTATCAACATTTTGTTAATGTTATGGTGAGTAGGAGAAAACTGTTCCAATTAGGTCTATATAAATAAAGAAAACTGAGATACAGTAAGCCCCTTTTATCTGAAGGTATAGGTTTCAAGACCCCCAGTGACTGCCTAAAAACATGGATAATACAAAACCCTAAGTATGGTATGCATTTTCTTTTTTTAAAATTTTTTTTTTTTTTTTTTTGAGATGGAGTCTCACTGTCTCCCAGTCTGGAATACAGTGGCTCGATCTCAGCTCACTGCAATCTCTGCCTCCCAGGTTCACGCCATTCTGCTTCAGCCTCCGGAGTAGCTGGGACTACAGGCTCCTGCCAGCACGGCCGGCTAATTTTTTGTATTTTTTTTTTTTAGTAGAGACGGGGTTTCACTGTGTTAGCCAGGATGGTCTTGATCTCCTGACCTCGTGATCCACCCGCCTTGGCCTCCCAAAGTGCTGAGATTACAGGCCTGAGCCACTGCGCCCTGCCTTGGTATGCATTTTCAATCTCATACCCGAGAACGCTACCAAATGACTAATGAAGTGATAGCATGGAGCCTGGATACGCGGGACACAGGAATGATTCACATGCCTGGGGGATGAAGCAGGTCAACAGGAGATTTAATCATGCTTCCAAGAATGGTGTACAATTGAAAACTTATGAATTGCCTATTTCAGAATTTTCCCATTTAATATTTTTGGATTGATATCCATGAGTAGCTGAAACCTTGAAACCGTGAATGAAAGGGAACTGCCATCATTTGAAAAACATCTTCATCAAAAATACCTTAATCCACAGATATAATCTCAATAAATAGAGCTTTTTATTGGCAATGACCATGGATAATAAAAAGTTGATGCATAAACTGATTTGTTCTTTCAAACTCAGCTCTCTGAGTAAAATCTCAAAGGCTCCGTTTAATTCAAGGTAAAGGACTAAAGGGCATTGCTTCAAGGGACAAAATAAAACAAAGTCTTTCTCTGATTGGAGCTAAAGGAACTTTATGGATTACATCATGTATAACATAATATATACATTTTCAAAGCCACTTTGATTCATAACCTAAATGTGCTTCATAATGTAAGGCCAATAACACTTAATGAGAAACTGCCAAAAACTGTAATAAGAAACTGGTGACAGCTATTAGCCTTGCTTGTCTTTAAGATTTTTTGTGTGTGATTACAGGCCCAGCTGTCTTACCTTTCATACAGTTAAAATTTGAAGAAGTACTCAGAGGAAAACATGAAAATTGATCCTTGTTACATATTACAAACAATTAAAAAGAGATAAGTAACATCATCAAACTCCTCTCTTTTTGTCTTGCTGGTTCTTAGTTTATTATTAATTTATATTTTTTGAAAGATTCATAGCACTCTTCCAAAATGGCTTACATAATTTTGTATAGAAAATGTGCATACGTTGGTGTATTTCTGATGTATATTCACAAAGTAAAATACAATTAAGTCAAAACTTTTACGTTGATGTTGTTTTTCTCTTTTGTTGTTTGATTTTAATTTTAAAAGTTTTTTCATTGAGGTAAAGTATGCATATATAATTTACCATCTTTCCCATTTTAAATGTACAGTTCACTGTTAATAAATATATTTATATTCTTTTTTTCCTCTTTGATTTTCATTTTATTGAGGTTCCTGTACAACCAACCTAGCCAGTGGTACCTCAGATTTTCATGTTGTGTTGTGGGATAAAATTACTTATCTGCCCAGTTTCATTATCAGGATTACAAGAATATGCCATTTATTATTGTTTGAAGGACAAATCTACAGCTAGTTTTCTAGCATCCAGGACTTCAGGACTTTAGTGGGTGTGTAAAGGGGTGGTAAGGAGAGACAGAAAAGGAGGCTGTGAAAGTCATTCACTTAAGCAGTGACAACCAAACCAACATACAAGCGGCGGACTCTTTTTGCTTTTTTAAATTAGTAAATAATGTTTCTTTAAATAATAATTTTTAATAATTTTATACCTTGTCTGTTAATTTCCTGTGTCACAGGGGAAGCTTCATCTCACTTTCCCTTCTTTCAAAGCAAATGGTTTCCATTGCCATTTTATAAAAGAAGGGAAGCATCCTTCAGCTTACCATGTTTCTCTTATTTAAACCTTTGACACCTTAACTGTATGTTCTTATTTTAAATATTTCTCTCAGTATATTAATTGGAGACTTATTTTTTATTTCCTGATTTATCATTTCCTTAAGTTTTATGGTTTTTCCCTCTCTCTCTTTATTTATTTTTGTGGGTATTTTTTCATATGGCAAATGTTCTTCAAGTCTCTCTCAGCTTTATGTTGCCTCTTTTCCTATTTAAGAATCAAGACATTCAAAGACTAACTCTTGGTGGGCAAAGGTTGTCCCCTGCAAAGTTCACTCTGGGTCCGGCAGATGAGGAGTTGGTCATATTGTTGGGAGTCTTCTGGAGTGCTAGAAGAAAATGGTTTTACCCATAATAGCTACCTTCTTTTCTCCAACTATTTAACATATTTTGTCTTCTTCCCTGCCCAACCACCCAACAACCTCTTCTTTCTTTTGGCAGGAAGTGTTAGGTTTCCTGATATCTGAGGTGAGACAAGTGATGCAGTTCTTAACATTCACTTTCAATTAATCCGTCTCCATAGAGTACCATTTCCAACTTTCCTTATGACTTCTATCTCTGATATAACAGCCTGTCTGACTTTCTGTTGTGCAATACAGACACCTTCTCTGGTTTATCTCTTTGCATATGCACTAGGTCCTGGCTCCTGCTGCCATTTTAAAATCTCCTAATCTTTTTCTCTTTCCTGAGCTTGTTGAAATCTCTGCTTCTCGTAGCTTGTTTATTCGCCCCATGATTATGGCTTTTTACCAGTATTTTTCCCTTATTGTAATTTTACTTAAGCAATGAGAGGAAATAAACATACCCTGCCTTGTAAACTTGAAGCATTATTATCTTTTTTGGATATAAATAATTTGGACAAAAATATTTACTTTCCAAAGTGAATAATAAAAAGTTACACATTCACAACTTGTTACCAAGTAAGTCTATATTTCCTAAAAGAAAAGATTGTGAATAATTACTTAATTGAATTACTAATGACAAATTAGATTAGTCAGCTAATCTTCATAATACAGGCTTCTAAGTTGGTATTGATTTTTTTCTCTGTAATTCTTGAAAACGCATATTGAAGTTTATCATTTTAGGCAATTGCACAATTAACGATAGCTGTTCAAATTAGGCATGAAGAAAGTATGCTATATACAGATGGCAACCTGACTTGAGCTATCTGTCACTTTAAGAAGGAATTACCCCACTGGAAACTGACTTTTATACATTACATCCGTATTCTTCCTTCTTTTTGCTTTCTTCCCATACCCTCTGCCTGTCTGTTAGTTTATAGATCACTTCCAATGCACATTATCTTTGCCAGAATAGATGGCAATGCCTTTCCCTTGTTTGGTCACCTGTAAAAATTATATCTGTTGCTCAAATGTTCATTTAGGTAAGACCTCCTCGGTGATGCCTTATGGCCTCTCAGAGTTCCTGATCTCTGTAAATCAGTCTATTATGAAAATTGCATTGTTATACTTTCATATTTCTTTCAATTTGTTCGTAAATGTTTGCAGGGTGGAAATGCATTTTTAAATCACCTACTCCTGGTTTTCAACTTAGCCCTTTTCCCTTAGAATATGTGAAAACGTATGTATTTAACAAATTAATTATGTGAATATATGTTACATTTATGCTGTCAAAGAAAAATTACAGTGGATAAGTTTAAAAAGCAAGAAAGACTTTATTCAAGACTATTGCAATGGGGGAAAATTATACTTAACTCCGCTAGAACGAAAGGTGGGAGAGTTTTTAAGTACAAGAGAGAACTAGTAGAAAAGTATTGGAGGGTGTTAGGGAGAGGTTGGTCAGTGTGATCAGGTCATCTGTGTTTGCTAATTGTCCTTTATCAAAGTCAGGCTCCAACCTTCCAACAGAGATCGGAAGATAGGGACTCTATCTTTCTTCATGATTATATTTCAAAGGAATGGGTCCCATGTCTTGAGATAGACATTTCTGGGTTGTAGAAGATTTACATCTTGAAGGGCCAGAAAAAGAATTTACGATGGAGAGTTTTCAAAGTAAATACTCTAAGAAAATGTAGGTCAAGGACCTATGGTCAAGATGAAATGTAATTAGTCAAACTGAGAGGAACTCTGATAAAAAATCTCATCTGGAAACAACTGGCTTATATATATTTAAGAATTATTTAATGTATTCTTAACCAAAAACAATATTTTAAAAAGTTGTTTATATGAAGTTTAATCATTAATTAAAATTTGAAACACCAGTGGTTATCAGATAACACAATGCTAGACCTCTTTAGATGTGCTTTCTCCAGAATAGAAAGGTTGGACTGAAGGATTTCTGGATATATACAATGCATATTGAGGAGACTCTTGGCTGGTTCTTGAGAAAATATTTTCATTTTCTCTCTTTCAGTGCTTGAAGTCACTGACTTTTCTCACGTTTCTGTGGAGATGGAGTATTAATCCATCAAGTTGTATTTGGTCATTTGTTTCCATAAAAAACGAATATCACAATTTTTATTTAATACATATTTTGCACTTTGCACTGTGTCAGTGCTTGCCCATACCCTTACTTCATGCATCTTACAAGTCTGTCCCCTTCCAACCCTTCCAAAGAATTGCTTTTATATGTTAATATACTACCCCTTCTGTTTTTATCAAAGGCAAGTACGCTTATTTGGGTATTTTATCTATTGCATCTTTCATTGTGTCCTGTTTTAAAGCACATGTTAAAATTTATTTTTAAACTGATTGTAGAAAAATATTTCATCCTTTGAAATTTTTTTTTTAAATTCTAGTAGATAATAAAGTAATGTAGCTGATTGTGTTTCTCTGTTACGCTTTGATCTATAAAAAGTCTACCAAACAATACTACAATTTGACCTATAGCAATTTTTATCTAATATATCTGTGTCTTCTGTCCTTTTTTTTTTGACCAGTTTTTTTGTTGTAATATATATCTTGTTTTGGTGTTGATTGGTTGTATTTTGTTATTGCATTATGCATTTATGCATGTTCTTAATAAGCTGCTTCAAGATCTTTATTATATAATGTGGAGTATAAACATAAAAGAATACACAAATACTTAAAAATGCTTAAGGAAATAAATAAATCCTTAAGGAAGCCCTGAATTGAAAAGTGGGTCTAAAGCACACATCTGTAATGTCTATAAAAATCCATGATTGAAGATGACCGTGAAATGAGAAAGAATTTTGAAGTGTTTAAAATAAATCAGGATCTTTTCCTTAAATATTTTATATTTAAAATCCATGATTCTAAAAAAATGTTCAAAGAAGGCACTATTTTTTATTTTACTTATGTGTTTTGCAACATTTTGTCATTCTGGAAGAACAAAATATTGGATATTCTTCCTACACACTCATTTTAAGGATATTTCTAAAGAGATGGCATTTCATTTTCCACAGGAATACTGCTGCTTTTATTGCATGGTTGGTTTCATTGTGAAGATATTATATAAATGAAGCATACAAGAAAGATTCAGTTTGGAAGTATTGAGTTTATTTATCCTTGATTATTTCCCTGTAAGAAAATTCATGACTTTTCTTGCTTTCTAGTTATATTTTTAATTTATGAAAAAAATACAAATTTTTAAAATATTAATTTACAGTCATAGAATATCTTTTCCCTTTTCTTTGAAAGAAAAGAGAAGCACAAGAAGACACATTTAAGATTAAACTGGATGATTGGGAAGGAAAATGATATTGTGTGTTCAGAAGACTGGTAAAGGGAAATTTATATTTAATCTCCTAATCCAACAATATTCTGTGCCAGATTATGTTCTATATCATCCATATATTTTTAAGGAAAACATGAATAAACTGTTTTTATTTTATTCATGCTCCTTGGATAAACATCTTTCTATCCTAATTTTAATAATTGTGCCTTAGCACATGATTAAGTGTTCTTGAGAGGGTAACAAATAGGTCGATCACAATAGTTAGCTCTACTTAAATAGATTTTAAATGCCCTTGTTTGATTTCTGGTTTTATTTCTTATCAGTGGTAAATGACTCATGTCACAGCGTAAGAAGGTAGTATCTGTACTACCCAAAAAGTACAGAAGTATCTGTACTACCTAAGAAGGTAGTATCTGTATGCAGTTTAATGGAGTCAGAAGTGATAGTAAGTCACTTTATGCTATCAGACATCGTTACATAGTTAAGTAGGCTATTGTAGTAAGCATTAATTTCTGTGACAGAGATACATTGAGTCATACTGTGCTGCATTTAATGGTATGTCCACTCACCAGTAGTTTTAGATATTGAAATAATCTTCATTCCATAACCATCCTTATGTCAAAAACTAATTTATTAACAATTGAATTCAGAGAATATTTGTCATATTCTCTTTTTTGTGTTATAGAAATTGAGTTTATTTTTTAGAGCAGTTTTAAGTTCATGCAAAATTGAGCAGAAGATACAAACATTTCTCATATACTCACTGTCCTACCCATTCATAGCCTCCTTCATTATCAACATCTCCCAACAGGGTGTTATATTTGTCACAATTAATAAACATACATGGACACATCATTATCACCCAATTGATAGTTTCCCATTAGGGCTCACTCTCGGTATTGTACATTCTGTGGATTTTGACTAATATATAATGACATGTATTCACCATTATAGTATCATACAGAATAGTTTCACGGCACTAAAAATCCTCTGTGCTGCATGCATTCATTCCACCCTCTCCCTAATTCCCAGCAACACCTGATCTTTTTACTGTCTCCATAATTGTGCCCTTTCTGCTTTATTTAAAACATTTCAAAATTCTTTCTCACTTTATGGTCATCTTCAAGCATTGATTTTTATAGACATTACAGTAGATATGTGCTTTAGACTCACTTTTCAATTCAGGGTTTTCTTAAGGATTTAGTTATTTCCTTAAGCATTTTTAAGTATTTGTGTATTCATGTCTATACTCCACATTATATCACAGTGATTTTTTGACAGCAGTTTGCGAAATGTGCATGCGAGGGATCTAAGTTGCATGCTCCTATGAGAATCTAATGCCTGATGATTTGAGGTGAAACAGTTTCATCCTGAAACCATTCCTCCCATCCTATCTGTGGAAAAATTGTCTTCCATGAAACTGGTCCCTGGTGTCAAAAAAACTTGGGGACTGCTGCTATAGATCAATTTAGGAAGAAGTGACATTGTGTCAGTGTTTAGTCTTACTATCCATTGTTATGGAATATCTCTCCATTTGTTAAGTTCTAATTTGATTTCTTTCACCAGCATTGTTTATTTTTTTCATATAGATCTTGTACACATTTGTTAGATTTATACCTAAATATTTCATTTTGGGAGGTATTAATATAAATGATATCCTTTACTTAATTTTAGATTCTCAGTGTACTCTTTATATGCTAGACAGAGTGCTACAGCCTAGGGATGGCCATAAGTCAGAAAAGAATCTCTTGTCTACTTTCGGTTGCTTTTTTCAGTATTCCATACTGGAATAAAATGGTAGTTGCCACCAAAATGTTTGACATCAAAAGAGAAAGAAAATTAATTTTCAGATGATGATACAACTGAAAATAAACTTAAATATATTTACTCTTTGAAATTGATTGCAACCATTTTTGTATTGCTGAGATGAGGTTTCCAGTGTTTAAATTATCATTTTGGGTATCATACCTTTTGCAGGAGAAAACATTAAAAGTTAGTGATCCATTAACAAATTATGAAGATTTCATTCTCCTTAGGGTTTAAAAGTGTAATTTTCCAAAACATTCCCTTATTTATCTTTTGTTTATTTAGGCAAGAAGTTAAGTACCTTTTGAGGTTTTGTTATGCATTTCATTGGAAGCAAACAAGTATAAATACCTATCCATTAAAAGATACAAGTTAACCAGTATATTATGTATTTTTAGGAAATATTAAAAAGAATATTAATTCATGTAGATTTTACATTTATTTTAGTTCTTAGTAGCTCTTCTAGTCCAAACCATTCAAAATCTTTCTCTTTCTCTCTCATATAAATGATACACATCCTCATGTGTGCCAGAATCCATTGGGATAAAATATCCATAGACATAAAACTACAGTTCAATGTGATCAATGAAAACTCATCATACCTGTATAAAATGTTAATAGAAAAATTGAGGTGTTGGGCAGGCATGGTGGCTAACACCCATAATCCCAGCACTTTGGGAGGCCAAGGTGGGCAGATCACGAGGTGAGGAGATCGAGACCATTCTGGGCTAACATGGTGAAACCCCGTCTCTATTGACAATACAAAAATTAGCCAGGTGTGGTGGCTGGCACCTGTAGTTCCAGCTACATGGGAGGCTGAGGCAGGAGAATCGCTTGAACCCAGTAGGCAGAGGTTGCAGTGAGCCGAGATCATGCCACTGCACTACAGCCTGGGCGACAGAGCGAGAATCCGTCTCAAAAAAAAAAAAAAAAAGAAAAGAAAATGGGGGTGTTAAGTTGTCTTTTCATTTTTTTCCTAAGGGAGAAGAACTGGTATGTTAGGCAATGAATAGGAGGATAATTAAATTACAAGGACCTGTAATGCTTGGAAATTTAAGGCATGATGATATGTTTGTTTTTGTTTTTGTTTTGTTTTGTTTTAAAAAAGCAACAACAAGGGATCTTAGACAGGAAAACATGAGCTTGGAGAATAAATTTTAAAATATTATGAAAGTCTATAGAAGGAGCTCTCCCCTTTGTATATTTAAAGTCTCAACATAGTAAAATTACTATGGCATTATTTATTTATTTTATTAAAGAAAAGCTCAGGTAATTCAACAAGACACTGTATCTTCCAGAAAATCAGCTATGCTCTGTTCACTCCTATATACACTGCCTCCTAGGTTGTATCTGTAGGTGTATTACTTACATTTAAACAGATATTGCCAAAAAAGCAACAAAAGAAAACTATTAAAATGTTTAGTAGTAAAAATATTTAAAGTGTATCATGTAAGATTGTGATGTAAGATAAAAGGAAATGAAAGAAAACCATCATGTCTATAATTCTAATAAACATATTTAATGTTTTTGTTGTTATAATTTTGGAAAAGTATAACTTTGACCTCAAATGGATTGCTAGCCTTATCTATTGATCTCTGTTTTGCACAGCTGTTATTTTAAATAAACAACAATTATTTTTGGTTTATTTATATTTTTTTATACTGGGTTGTTTCTTTTTTCCCATAGGCATTTAACCTTTAGATAACCATCTGTGTCCCTGACAAGAATATCACATATTTTTATGATAAATATGAACACTGATAAAGAAATTGCATCTGGACTGAGGTTTGCCATGCGTTAAGCTTCCCTCAGTGTGGTGGCCCTTGTACTTGGCATGGCCTTTGTAGAGATACTGAAAGCTCTGCCCTTAAGTTGATACAAAAGATTTTTGCCTCCTGTGGGCCATGTGAAGGTTGGGTAGCAACCACACCTGCCTGATCTGAGCTTGTCTCCTTCCTGGGTTGGGCCACCTGGTATCGTCTTAGTCTGTTTGAGTTGCAATAACAGAATATTAAAGACGGGGTACCTTAAACAACAGACATGTTTTCTTACAGTTCTGGAGACTTGAAGTCTAAGACCAAGGTGTAAGAAGATTGTTTCTTGTGAGGCCAATCTTCCTGGTTTATACATGGCCATCTTCTTCCTGTCTTCTCACATGGACTTTCCTCTGTGCATGCTCAGAGAGACAGATATCTTTGGTGTCTCTTCCTTTTCTTATAAGGACACCAGTCCTATTGGATTAGGGCCCACCCTTATGATCTCATTTAAATCTAATTACCTTTTTAAAGGCTCTGACAAGATTCCAAGGAGGTCATCCTATTATTACTAGCACTGTATGATGAGGAAGTCAATCCTCTAAAATGTTGCGATTCTTGCCCAAAGCTACATCTCAGTATGTTTCGAAGCCAGCATTTTATTAAAACAGCTAAGTTTACTCTTAGGTGCAATTATCACCCAAGCAATTTTGAGCACAGAAGAAAAAACCTCACCTGGCTGAAGCATAGGGAGGGCACACGAGGCAGAGGTGGAAGCAGAGAGGAGGCAGAACCCATGTTCAGGGCTTCCTATGCCATTATGAAGAAGTTGGATGCCATTTTAATTGCAAAAGAAAGACAACACATGTTTTCAGCAGGAAAACGTTATAACTGGATAAAGTTAAATGATTATTCTGCATGCTGGATGGAGAATGGTCTGCAATGGGCAGGGATAAGATCAGAGAAACCATTAAGTTGCAGTGTGTGGACAAAAAGAAATGGTTCTTTGGACTTAAGTTGTAGTAGTAAAGCTATTAGGTAGTCAATTCTGGAGACACTTTGGTGTCAGAATAACATCGACCTGTTATTCTGAAGCTTTCAATGTGGGATTGAAAAAAAGAGGAATTAAGAATGACAGCTTGGGTTGATCCTTGACAAACAATGGAGTTAAGTGACATTTATTGGGATGAGGAATCCCAAGTTAAGGGATAGGTTTTTGTGGGAAAATAGGGTTTCTGACTCAAACGTGAAGTTTAAACTGCTTGTTAGAAAATCGGGTTTGTCAGATTGGCAAAGGGAAATGTCAGTCAGGAGTTCCTAAATGAGATAAGATAACAGATCCTAAATGAGATAAGAGATCCTAAATGAGATAAGATATGAAGATACAAATGATACATGAAATTATGGCACTTGATAGAATGTTTCTGAAATTGAAGATAGAGTAGAGAAGACAAAGAACCAAGCCCTAGAATATTACACTACGGTATTGATCTGAGAAGGAGAAATCAGGAAATGAGACAGAAACTTGTACTGAGATGTTGAAAGAAACAATATGAGAGGGAGTCACGGATTTCAAGAAATAGAAGCAGTGATAGCTAAGTGTGTGAGATGTTGCTGAGAAAGTAGAATGAAAAGAAGACTGAGACATGGCTACTGCTCTTGGTAAGAGGAAGCTGTGGACAAAATATGTAGAAGGTAATTTCGTGAAATGGTTGGGCTTAAATCCAATTTAGAGAGAAATTGAATGAAACAACAAACTAGGAACAGCAAATACAGCTAAAGCTGTCACAAGTTTTGCTGTATGAGGAGCCCACTTATGAGACCCATAGTTGAAGGTAATTTGGAAAATGTTTCCCTTCCAGTTCAGCTGTTTGCTCTTCTGTAAAATCTGGAGATTGTCGATCAATACTTGGTATTAACTAGAAATCAACATTCAATTATCTCACAATGGATCTTTGGTTTTTAGATTAACCATGACACCAATAAGAACAGCACACATTATGAAATATTTCTCTATATTAGAAAGTTCCAGTTGTTTTGAACTACATAACAACTAGTAGATGAACTGTAACTATAGTACTGTATCAATATTGCTTTCTCCACTGAGAGGCAGGCTAAATACAGAGTAGATGCCTGCATGATATCGTTCTATTATTTAACTCAGAAACAAAATAGCTCTCTGGAAGAATAAAAATACAAAAATACTAAGTATCTTGGCTGTGATAAGCATGAATTGGAATTTGAGATTTTATATATAGAAATGTTGGGAGATCCAATGATAAGAGAGTAAACTTTTTATTATTTCCTCAAGAAAAAAAACGAAAGGAAAACATAATTTTGCCGTAGAAATGAGAACATATTCCAAGATGGCTGAGCTGGATTGTACAAAAGTAAATCTTAAGAAGTGGATTGGAGGCCAGATGCGGTGGCTCAGGCCTATAATCTCAGCACATTGGGAGTCCTAGGCAGGAGGATTGCTTGAGGCCAGGAATTCCAGGCCAACCTGGCAATAGTGAAACCTCATCTCTACAAACAAAACAAAACAAAAAAACTAGGCCAGGCATGGTGATACATGCCTGAAGTTCCGGCTACTTGGGAGGCTGAGGTGGAAGGATCCCTTGAGGCCAAGAGGTCAAGACTGCAGTGAGCGATGATCATGCAACTGCACTCCAGCCTAAATGAGACAGTGAGACCTTGTCACTTAAAAAACAAAAAAACAAACAAAAAATCCTGGATTTAGTGGTCAAATAGTTTTGAGGGGTGACAATTCTAGGAAGCACTAAGAGAAAGGGGGAAAGAGAGGAAAGAGAGACAGGAATGGAGGGATGGCAATACGACATGCACCCACAAACTAACAGCCACCATGACAAACTGTGTTCAGAACCGCTGGCAACCTTCTAAAATAAATTTTGGAACTCAAAATTATCTAAGATAATGATTTATCTTCTCCTGTCTCTCGGAGGATGGCCTGTCCCATAGGTGGGTCGGATATGATATAGAGATACACACAAGAAGCGCCAATTCTCACGGATACTACCTTCTGTGACCAAGAGAGTAAGCTGAGGGGAATACAGGGAGAGACACCAACAAGTTAGCTTCAACAGCCTAATTCACCAACCTCTTTTTGGGAGCTTTCGTGTTATTTAGTAGGCATTTTAAATGGGACAAAAAAAAAAAAAAGATAATTTCTCTAATTTTCTAGGGGTTTTAAATCTGGGAAGCACTGGATATGCTGTTTTTATTGTATTTCTAGGTGCATATACATACACTGTGAAGATTTAGATTATACAAGCCAGACACAATAGTGGAGGGTTGCAGAAGCATTGGAGATTTGTTAAAATTATGCTTTGTGCAAACTCCACTTTCATTTATTTCATCTTTGGCAGGAAGAGGAAAAGTGAGAATAATCTATAAGCATAAATAAGCTTTGTCAGCTATGTTAACAAGACCAACTATGCCAACATGATTTCTGTTAATTGATCCATTTTGTATGTACCTGAAGTCTTTAAAGGTATTATGGGAATATATTGACAGGTTAAAAGGCAAATAACAAATGGACCTATAAAGTGGATGTTTTTAGTATGTTATAGATGCAGAAGGTGCCATAACATTTATTAAAGAGGCATAAAGGAAGTTCAGATCTAACATCAATTAATTGTACAAATTGATTAACAGAATAATCAAAACAAACTAATTTCATTCTTTTGGATCCAATGCAGTATTTGCCTATAAAATTTACCCCATGTAATATTAATAATGGAGTTGGGGAGAAGGTTTCCATGGGCAGAAATAGTGCTCGAGAGACTGAATTTCCATTACTGCATCATTCAATATTCCAATTCCCTACTCAATGTGTTTTATTCATTAGATATTTGTTTCTATAAATTCCCCTAATAAGTTCTGACCATTTACCTATTTAAACACTAAATAAGCTATCATTGATGTTAATTAATCCACTATCAAAACATATTGAACACAATTTGATGTATTGATACATGACTTACAAAATGCATTTATATATTTTTATCCCCAAATGAATTTATATTATCAGCTGTAGAATATGTTACTGTACATTTTAATTTTATCTAAAATTTGGAATGCACCAGAAATAGAAAGAAGCACTATTTACTAAGAAGGAAAATTTCTATTTCTAATCGGGAAAATGGTATAGTTTAGAAAATATAATAGTATATGACAATGATCTTTTATAAACAAATTAATTTTTCATTGAGGAGAAAATGGACTGAAGACTAATTAGTGCATTTACACTCTCAACATTCTGAATCACTGGCCAGTCATTGAGAAGGTGTGTTACTGGCTTTTTGAGAGAGGTGCTTACCCATGTCTCTCAATATGCTCAACTCTGAAACATACATGTAATTATGTAACAAGTCTCTTGTCTGTATAAAGTGATCCAGTAAATATCGAAGTAGACATTCACAAGATAAACTTTTAAAACTAACTTTCACACTAACTCTCCCATTGTGTTTTGCTACATGACTTTGTTTTATTTAAATTTTTAATTACAACAGTTTTTCTGAGATGAACTTTGTTTAGGACACCGTTTTCTGCATATGGTCTACAAAACAGCCCCCAAATGGATATGCATCATAAATATGATTTAAAATGCAAAAGTTATCTCCTAATGCACCACCATCTGAAGCACTTTACAATCCCATTTTCTAAACGGATCTATGCTTTACTTTTGTTATACCTATTGCAGATGAAACAGCAAATAGTTTAGCTTATTTGTTTTGCATTTGCTTGAGATCAGAGTAAGATAAGTAGGCTTGGCTTTTGTAATACTGAAAAATAATGTAGACGTTAAGATTTTAAGTGTGGTCCTAGAAAATAAATATACTTTGACACACCATGCAAAAGCCTTTCAATGTATTTTTTAATGTGCATACATATGGATTATAGGTTCTCTGTCTTTTCAAGCACAGAACACGCACATTCTTCCTTCCTTACTAGGCAGAAATTACATACTCTACTAAATTGACATATTAGGCTGAACCATAACATTGCCCAATGTATGTGCTCTATGATTTATAGTGTAATTCAGTATAACACTTACTCAAAATTAAAAGAAAAATCTTTGTTCCAGATGTAAAATCGAGGTGTCACAACATTTTACAGAGAGGCGATTATCTAGCATTATCTAAATTAAACTGACCTCGTATGTGGGAGGTCAATGATTGGTTTATACAGAGAAATGTATGCAATAAAATGGTCTGAACATGCTATAGAGCTTTCACAAATCTCTCAGTTTTTTCACTAGACTCAGTGCTGCTGTTGCTTTTGCAATTTATATTTATTAATCAGCATTTTTATTTCATTTCCTATAGATTGAAGAGTATAACTATATTGAGCAAAATAGTAAATTTTATACTTTTCTGATACAAAAACAATTGGCTGGGTGCGGTGGCTCACACCTGTAATCCCAGAACTTTGGGGGACTGAGGCGGGTGGATCATGAGGTCAGGAGTTCAAGACCAGCCTGGACAACATAATGAAACCCCATCTCTACTAAAAATACAAAAAATAAGCCAGGCGTGGTGGTGGACACCTGTAATCCCAGCTACTTGGGAGACTGAGGCAGGAGAATTGCCTGAACCCGGGAGGCAGAGGTTGCAGTGAGCCGAGATTGTGCCATTGTATTCCAGCCCTGGGCAACAGTGCGAGACTCCATCTCAAAAACAACAACAACAACAGCAAAAGTCTAGACCGTTTAACTGACATTACTGTATAACTCAAATATACTTAAAGAAAAAAGTAAGTACTGCACATTTTTCACCAATAGACATTTTTCTCAGATAATCTTGCTGTGATTTCACCTTGTACTTAGCAGTTATACATTAATTCAAAGGTGTCAAATAAAAGAGAAAAATAGAATGATTATAATTATATTTTACATCAATTATTATTTTATACATCATTTAAAATGTACAAAAGAAGATAATTTATGGATTAAAATACAATTGTTGATTTTGCATTTTAATCCATATGCCTATGCCATGGTCCATAGGAGATCCATATCTCCTATGCCATCTATAGAAGATACTTTTATTTTGATGGTCAGTTTACCAAATGATCTAAAATATATGGTTTGAGACTGCGAGTTAGATATGCTGGTATCCTTATTTCAATCTTAGTATAGAATTTGTTATGACCCTGCTATTCTTGTTCCCCAGATGTATCCTGAATCATCTAGGGATCTATGTTAGAGCAGTTGTATCTGTCTATACCTTGCTCTGCATATGTGTTGCTAGATTAAATCTTGTCACACAATTTTAAACAATTTCATGGCTTGAAGTGGCAAAAACATGACTTGCCGTTACTGGAGCTGAAGAGAATTTTACCTCATTTAAATGCTATTGCTGCAGTGGCCTTCCTATCTATATGTTCAGAAAAACCAAGAACATCTTTTAGAGGCAGCGTGGCCCCCACCATTGATGGGTATTGAACTGGCACCGGAGATGGCGCCTTGAAGTCCTTTGAACCACATTGGTTTAAGTGTCTCAGCACAATAACATAATAAATTCAGGGTTAGGAATCTGTCCTTCTCTGCACATATATCCACCTCAAAAGTAGCCAGAGGCATCTTGTAAAAACCCATCACTAAATTATGTGTTACACAGACAGATGAGTGGCCAATAAATTGTGTTGTGTTTTGTATGTGTATGTGTGTGCATAGATGGAATAGTCTTTTTTTTTTTTTTTTTTTTTTATCACATCTCACTAGAATATATTGAGCTTTCTCTGATTTAAAAAGGAAGGTCACCTGTAACCTATTCTTTCAGTGGGACACAGATGGTGACTACATGGGAAGGAAAAGGTGACCTTTTATAATCTGTCATATTACAAGGCTTTTTTTTTTTTTTTTTTTTTTTGACAGGGTCTCACTCTGTCACCCAGGCTAGAGTGCAGTGGTGCAATATCAGTTCACTGCAATATCTGCTTCCTAGGCTCAAGTAGTCTTTGTTCTTCATCCTCCCTAGTAGCTGATATTACAGGCCTGTGCCACTGTACCTGGCTAATTTTTGTATTTTTTGTACAGACAGGGTTTTGCTGTGTTTCTCAGACTGGTCTTGATCACCTGGGCTTAAACAATTCTCTGACCTTGGCCTCTCAAAATGTTAGAAATATAGGCATGAGCCACCATGCTTGGCAACAGAGCATTTTTAATGTACCTGCTACTCATTCTAAGATGGATGATCTGAGATTCTAATATTATGCATATTATTTTAATCTTTGCACAGAATGATTTTGAACATACAGCAAAAGTCCTGAACTTGCTATAGAGTGAGAGGGTCCGAAACAATGGACTAGTTGCTAACTCTATGAAGTTAGTGGACAAACAATTATATTTCATTATATATGGAACTAATCTATCCTAATCAATTAACTTCCTGCCATTATTTTAGCTGTTTAATTTTTCACCACATTGTAAACAACAGGAGTCACCATGTGTGAACATTGTCTAATTTCATACTACTCTGCATCATTGGAAGGCAACTGTGATTATTTGGAGACAACCTAGAGGAGAAAAGAGCCAAATAGGCAATGAAGGAAAAAAAAAGTTAATGATGCACCAATCCTGGCTGGATGAAAGGGCTGTAGAGATGAATGAAGGAAAAATGAACCCATTTTTGTTCCATTGGTATTGGCATTTTTCACCACATCTATATATCTTTTCATTTTAATTCTTTGACGTTTGACTAAGGGGAGGTGGGGGTAGGCTTTAGCAGATCACAAGCTTGTCCAAGGCAATGTTAGGCACATCAGGAGCTACTTGTGAAAAGAAAAAGAAAAAAGAAAAATGACAAATGTATTTGATGTGTTTTATTTTTCTAAAAAATGGACATGTAGTGTGAAATATATCTAAAAGTGTGAGCATTGATACAGAGAGTGTCTTGGGACCAAACGCTTGTGGTACCATAGGACTCTAGCTGACTTTAGAAATTGTTTACTTCAACATCTTCATTTAAATGTAAGATCACCGTGGTTCAGATCACATGACAAAGCTAGTTTATTGTGGAAGTGTAAAGAGAGCCCAGATTTACTGTGCCTTTTTGTACTAATTTTCTTTCTAGACTGTAGGTTCTCAGAAATGAAATCACAATATTTACTTCTTGGGTATAGTTGTAATATTAACTTTATTTTCCTTTTGGTGGTTTAATATTAGAATCAACAATCGATATTAATCTAAGAGATCATAGTTTAAGTATTAATAATTTTACTATTAAATGATATTTTAAAGTAGCATCATGCAATCTGGTAAATCTCAGTTCACTTTTGCTAGTCTTTTTATAATCAGTAATAAATGGGAAAAGATTCATATTACAACATTCAATACAGCATTGTATGCTACATGATTGGAACACAGTCTACCCGGGTTTTGTTATTGTCAAAGGTATACAATTTGTTATCTTTTTATTTAAATAACATTAAGAAGTTGTTCTTGAATTACAAGTTTTATGTGTACTATTTCATTTGATTTTCCTATTAACTCTGTATTGTAAATGGGGTAGGCATTTTTAACCTCATTTGGCATTTAAGGAGGAATGACGAAAGATAAGTTGTTTGCTTTGAGTCTTGCAGTAAACTAGTATAGAGAATAAGAATGAGCATAATTCTCATGACTCTGATTTTATTACTCTTTTCCTTTGAGGAATTATAGGAACTTATAGTCAGAGCTTTCTCTGACCTTTTAAAATAAATTACAGGCAAAAATCATCTTTTTTATTTGAGAAAATATGTACAGGTAAATACCACAAATCATATTTATCACTATTTGCCTATTTAAATGTGACTGTCAAAAATTGTCAATGCAGTGAACATAAAATTAAAGCCAAGCATCTGTGCATTCCATGTACGCTTTTGCAGAGGGCTGTAATCTGTATCATAGGCATCATTAACTTAAGCAATTAAGTTCAATGCCCTGGTTTCTGTTGACAAGTGTACTATTTTTAGAATTTTTCTTCGTGTCTTACATTGCTTCATTGCTCTTGCACCTCATGAGAAAAAAGAATCACATTTATGTTAAATCTTTTTAAGGTTCCTGACTGCAGCCAAAGGGTGATAAACATGAACTGTCACTGTAATTAAGTCAAAGTGCTACTCTTAAGGAAGTCCACTTAGAGAAAGCCATTACTAAAGGTGGTTACTTTAAATACAGACTGATCATTAATTTCAGGGCCACTTCTGGGTACTCTCCTAGTGATTATAAATCAGTAAAATTGGTTTACAGTGCACTAATATTCTTTAAAATAACTTAGTAGGAATCATGATTGAACAGCCACTTGGCAATGGATCATTTTCTCTTCCTAACCACTTTATTTCCTACCAATTATTGTACAAGAAGTTATATGTTGGATTTCAGGGACAGCATGTATAATTACTGACCAAATTTTTTTTAATTGCTTTTAAAAGCAAGGTGGAGTTTATGCAAGATGAAGTTATATGTCAGTAAAAACATCAGAACTTATGCTAGGAAAGGTAGTAATATTGTCTTCTCTTATTCTAACCTGTAAAAAAAGATTACATTGCAGTTGTCAACATTGATTAAATATTATAAACAATGACCAGAAAAATACCATCTTTTAAAAGCAATGCTATAGTCATTCCTCTAATGCATGTACCTATTTAAAACTCAGGAAAGTGATCTGTAAAAGCAACATAAGAGCAATAAATATTGTCTGTATTGGCTTTGTAGCCCTAACGGAGCAAATGAAAGCCACGTCCATGAATCAATTCTGCTCAATTCAAAAGAAATCTTTCAGCGAGTTATAGGGTGTTGACACTGGGTTCAAGTCCTGGAAGCGCTAGAAAAATTCTAGTTCTAGTCCTTCATTTGGCAGGTGTGTATCTTTGGAAACATCCCAAATCTTAGATCCTAGTTTTACTGGTTGTCATTTAAGAAGCCAAAGTTACATCTCTAAGGTGAAGATCTTTGGTCTCTCCTTTGAATCTCAGGAGGCAGATGTCTTTTGAAAGGTACTTTTGGAGATTTTAAAATGATTATAGGGCACAAACACAGTATGTTACTGACATCCCCACTGGGGTGGAGGATGGTACCCTGTCATCAAAGTCATCATTATTTTTACAGGAGACCAAGAATAACCTTACTTAGGAGGCACTTTCATTCTCTCATTGCCTTACAAATGATCAGGTTTTGCCCCTAAATGAGTGTGTACCAATTGGGGGACAAATCTTTTCACTTTCAGGGCATTTGGGACATTGGAATTTTAGATAAAACATGGTGCCTCACACCCCACAGCTTGAAAATTATAAAATGGTGTCTATTTTAGGCATGAGAGCTATGCATCATTTTGATGAACATTGAGCACTTCGTCTCACACTTCATGTGCAAGTTAAGAGGCAAGAGCCTGAAATGAAGAGTTTCTGGCAAACTGCCAAAGCCCTGCAGCGGCTGCATGTCCAGGTGGGATTTTATAGGACTTTGACAGAGGAAGTGTCACTCAACTATCTGACACCATTGTCTGCTCATGGCAGGAGGTGGGATCTTTGATGGCTTGATAGGCATGATAGCTACAATTAATCCTCCCCAAAGAAATAACTGTTACACAGAACTTATTAGTCACTTCTAAAAATACAAACCTAACTACCAAGAAACAAATGACTTCCGTTGGAGACCCAGAGACAGAACATCTTTCCCTCTCCAAGTCAACCCTCCTAGTATGAGTGAGATTATTTTCTACATCTCAACAGAGAAATATTTAGAATATGAGACTTGAAAACATGAGACACAGGTGTGAGTAATTAATAGAGCCATTACAAATAATTACTATGCATATAAATGCATATGTATATATCCATAAATTACTGATATGAAACTTGTCATAAGAAAGATTTGCTTTACAGAACTGACACTTTCATATTCACTTTTGGATCTTTCCATTAAGTGAATTTTCTTGAAACTCTGGGTGAACAGATGCAAGGACTGCACACCTGAACCTGGCTTTACACAACACATGTATTCTTTAAATTTATGTGTAGGTGGAAGCATATGTTAATTTCACCAGACTAGTAAGGTACTGAAAGAAATCCTGTGTGAATTATTTTGTTCTTAATGTATACAATCACATCGAAAGTAATATAGTCTTGGAAGTTTACAAATGGATTTCTTTTTATAAAAATATAATGATTTGCCTATTAAAAATAGCTACTAAAATTGAAAATAGCTGTTTAAAATGTGATGTTTAAAAATGTGATCCTTCTCTTTTATCCTTCTTTTTCTGACTCCTATTCTAAAAATATAATAATGCTGATAGAAAATTGCTGAAAACACCCTCTTAAAATGGCTTATTTGGAATTAAGCATAATAATAACTTCTTTGATTTTGTGTAGTTTTCTCCTGGAATATATTTAATTAATAAAGTGGTATAGAATCAACAAACTCCTCCTCTTTATATATATATATACACACACATATACATATATATGTATCTGATATTCTGATGAAGCTTGTATGAATATATTCATCCCTCAATTTTGTGTGGTATTTTGGCAATGTAAAATATAAAATTGCTCTGTGCTAAAAAAAAAAAAAACACTTCTTCTGTGTCAATCAACACTCCCATGTTTTGTAGTTCGCTTGGAATATTGGCTTAAAAACAAGAAATCACAGTAGAACATCTCATTGACATTCAATAGGAAAATAGTGCTGACAGAATGCTACAAGAACTAGAGGAAGATCCATGCCAAGAGAGTAAATTAAAAACAGTCTGATAGCTGTCTTAACATTTTACAAGGCAAGCAATATGATCAAGTTGTTGAGCTGACATCATAAAATCATTTGAAACCAAGATTGGGTTCTGTTTCAGAGCTATGATTTTTATAACTTTGCTACTATGATTAAATGGTGCAATGCTCAAGCTGTGGAAAGCAGGGCATCTCTATAGATCGCATCCATACAGCCCGCTCATTCACTCACATGTACATTTATATATACTCTCAAGGACAAATGAACAAACTTTTCTGGAATTGGATTTCAGCACCACCTCATTTATTAGGCCACTTATCTGTATCTTGATTTATAAACATCACATATTTACACCACACTCTGACATGCATTTTCATATAATACATCATCTTGACAGCACAGACCTTGTGTACAAAGCGAGGAGACGATTGTTTGTGTCCCTTACATAGGAAGATTGTTTCATTGCCTTTCTCAAGAACATCTACTTTTCAATCCTTTATTCATACATTCATTTATTAAATGGTAATATGTTCAGAAATGAAATTAATAATGTACTTATTAATTCAGTACACAATTATCAGGCAATTACTATGTGCTTAATGCCTTTCTTCGTGATGTGCAGACATTACCTCTGCTCTTATGGAGACCCACTTCCATGAAGTATCTCCCTTTGAGTGCACAAACTTTATGTACAGTCAAGAAAGACTCCTTCTTAGTGTTCTATTCACTCACCCATTCATTTAAGCACTACATCTGTAGATATTATTTGCAGACACTTTTTTATTATACTGAATATCAACACATATATGCATTATTTGCTCTTCTGAACTCCCTGATATTTCAAATACGAAAGCTCATTCTGCTTATAACTGTTTAGATTCCTGTGCATTGTAATATTATTAAACTTCCTGCAGCTGGGCACAGTAGCTTGCACCTGTAATCCCAGCTACTCAGGAGGCTGAACTGGGAGGATCGCTTGAGCCCGGGAGTTTGAGGCTGCAGCGAACTATGATTGCACCAACGAAACACAGCCTGGGCAACAAAATCAGACCCTGTCTCTAAAGAGAAATTAAGTAAACAAACAAACAAACTGGTTGCATACCTTATTATATGAAGTGTTAATACAAATATTGACTGGATCTGCAATACCTTATTTTAGCAGTGTACATGGACCAAGGCCCTCTCAAACATTTTGGTTTCTGAACACAATCAAACAAATGCATAAATTGAGCATCAGTGTTGTGTAAATGTTATTACAAAATATCAGTCTGAAGTTGAATTAAAATATTAAAAATAAAAAAGCACTGGTCTTTCAACACAGATAGTTTGAGAAGTACTAAACTGGACTAGCAGTTCTTCAAATGGGTGTGATTTTTGCCTCTTCCCAGCCCCAGGGAACATTTGGCAATGTCTGGAAATAATTTTGGTTGTTCACACTGGTTTGATTGTGCTACTGGTATCTTATCAGTGGAGGTCAAGACTACTGTTAAAGATCCCACAATGCATGGAGCAGTCTCTACAATAAAGAATTATCCACTGTAAGATATCAGGGTGCTGGTGTTTAGAAATCTGGCCTTATAGGTAATTAGGAATGTTGGGAGAGGTTGGTGGAGAGACTAATCCATCTTGCTTAAAGATATTTGGAGAATTTGCCTGAGAAACGTTTTAAGTCAGTTGATAGGGAGGTGATATGATGTGAGACCAGAGGGAGTAGATTGGCTGAAAAAGAGTGCTGCAATCATTCAGAGTGAAGAAATCAGGATTTTTAGACTGTGATAGAGATGGTAGTTAATGAAAGTGAGAGAAAGAAACAGATACAAATGGTATGGAATGCACTTGGGGTGGAAGAAAAAAGATTAGCCTGATGCCTTCCAACACCATTCCCTAAGGTGGCAGAATATGCGGCTTATGGCAACCTGAGGGAGGAAAGTGGGAAAGACCAGCTAGGTCTTGGATTCCTAGTTTACTGCATGCTGCATCTTATTCTATATAAGGTTGCCCACAACAAAGAAGTATCAAGCCCAAAATGTCAGCAGTACCTAGGTTGCAAAACTTTGCTCTAAGCAACTGCAGACTACTTAACACAGCAGTCATTCACAGCCTTTTCTTAAAGTCTTCAAAAGTGATACTGTAAGAGTCAAAGAAAGGAAAGAAACACGAAAAGTGGTTCAACAGTCAAAGGCAGGTTTATTTTGGAGAATAAACCTGAGAGGGGCTTCTGGCCGATTTCGGTCAGGAGCGCACTCTTACAGACTAAGAGTATTCATTGTGTTTTTAGGGTGAGCAGCTTATCACAAGCTTGGAATGTTTCTGTGTGGGGGAGAAGTTTATGGTGGGATTGGAATGTCTCTGGTTGGAGTGGAGGTTATTTTGGGGCTGACCTCTCTCTGGTCAGAGCGAAGGTTATGTCAGGGCTGGCATGTCTTTGGTCAGGGAAGGGTTTGGAATGTTTCTGGTTGGAGTTGTTATTTGTGATTTATGGTCATGCTGACCTTAGCCATGAGGCTGATGCTCTTTGGATTTAAGCAATTTTTGATGAAGTCGAACTTTAAAATGACAGTGCTTGTCCAAGATGGTGATGCTGCTGCTCTGTCAATACTATTATATTAAATTCCTTTAAGACTTCATAAACATATTGTTTTTATTTAGAGTTAAACTTTCTCCTGTGCCAACTAGAGTGAATTTTTTTGTTTTCACTCTTCAAGGTATCGCCAGTGGGTACCTTGTTAACCTCACAATTTAGCAGCAGTATTCTTACCCAGTTGATGGTTGGATATAAAGAACATTTCTTTACTGATATGTAATCTTGTTACCTTTATAGTTTTGCTTGATGTGCATATTACTAAAAGTTTCAGCCTGCTCTAATGCTCATTTTCGATTAATGGCACTATAAGAAAATGTCTGTGTCTCAAGGTCATAATAAAAGGTGCTTATTTGGTCTCCAGGATTCAGAAGCAAAGGCCCTTGGTGTGTCAGCTCTGATGGGGTCAAAACCAAGAGTTAGGCCTTTAATCTTTTTAATGAATGTTGAATATTCTTTTTAAAATGCAGTGTTATTTCTGTAGGTCACACAGGAGGCCATTTACATCAGAAAAACCATAAAAAAAAAAAAAAAAGAAAGCTAAGGAGAGGTTTTTGTGCAGTCAAGTGGATTCAGGGCTGAGCTAAGCATTGAAATGTATAGCTTAAAGTTCATACAATTAACCCGCAATATAAATAAACAAAAAATAGTTCATGGTCCTCCAACAAATTGAACTGTTCACCACTAGTGTAGGGGTTTTTAGCTCTGCATTGTTAGCTATATATGTTTTCTAAATTCAAATATTATGTTATATACTCTACAGAATTTGTAGGAAAGATGGAGTGTCTTAGGAAAGACAATTAGTACAACATTATCAAAGATATTTATGATATTGGGTGCTGCAATACATTAGCACTCTTTAGCATAATCCTCAACAACTGAATAACTATATTAAGACCTGTAAAAAATTCCACTTTCACTACCTGGCAAGTACAAAAATCTCAGCGGGCCAACACCACCACTACCTCTATTACCAACACCCCCACCCCCACCACCACCACCACCACCAACACCAACAAGAACAATTAATGACATTTGTGGAGCACATGCTACATTTTCATCATTATTTTAACCTCTTTACATTTACTATGTTGAAAACCCCATAGCAATCATACTAATTGGATACTCTGGTGACCATTTGTTGATGGCAAAGAAACTAAGACATAGAATAATGTGATTGTTTCCCAAGGTCAGTACATAGGTTGTGACGGGGTGAAGTTCAAAGTGAACCCAAAGCAGACTTGCTACTTGAGAACAAAGGAAATACTAAGTCTTCCCTCAGTATCCATGGATGATTGGTTCTAGGATGTCCCTCAAATACCAAAACACAAAGATACTCAAGTCCCTTATATAAAATAGCATTATTTTTGCATATAACCTACACACATCCTCCCATATACTTTAAATTATCTTCAGACAAAATGTAATACCTAATACAATGTAAATGCTATGTAAACAGTTGTTATATTCTATTGTTTAGGGAATAATAACAAGAAAAAAAAGTCTGTATGTGTTTAGTACCAATGCAATTGTTTAAAAAAAATATTTTTCATCTGCAGTTAGTTGAATCCAAGAATGCAGAGCCCATGGATACAGAGGCGTAACTGTATTTTCATAATCTCTCCCCATAGTTATTGTTGTTACCCTAAAGTCTGTTGAGGATTTAGTAAGGAAGGATTCTATGGTCAAAGAGATTTACGGGACATCCCATTTTATATATACTCTTACAGAAAGCACGTTAGCGTACTAAAGCTTACTTTTCTAATTCCTAATTTTAAAATCACTTAATTTCACATTAGCATACTAGAATTAAGCTTTTTAAATCAAATTCTTTCAAACCCTTTTATCTCAATTACAAAATACTAATATTAAGAATTCATGTTTTGAATCTACTGATAACACTTAGAATTATAATAAAGAATCTGTTTGTCTAAAAGAATCAAATGTATGATAGATAAAAAATGCAATAGAGGTCGGGTGCGGTGGCTCATGCCTGTAATCCCAGCACTTTGAGAGCCCAAAGCGGGCAGATCACGAGGTCAGGAGATAGAAACTATCCTGGCTAACACGATGAAATCCCGTCTCTATGAAAAATACAAAAAATTAGCCGGGCATAGTACCAGGCGCCTGTAGTCCCAGCTACTCAGGAGGCTGAGGCAGGAGAATGGAGTGAACCTGGAAGGTGGAGCTGGCAGTGAGCCGAGATCGTGCCACTGCACTCCAGCCTGAGCAACAGAGCAAGAATCCATCTAAAAAAACAAAAACAAAAACAAAAACAAAAAGGGGAAAAAAATGCAATAGAAATGTAAAAGTGGCCTACTTTTAAAGCATGAAATATATTTTTAAAAACCTATTAAATATAATAATATTACATAACAGTAAATTTTTAAGAAAAAAGAGTTCGCATTTTTTGGTTATTTAACTACTAATTACCCTGTTTGAACTATCTAATGCTTTCTAAAAAAATCACAAAACTGTGAAACTTAAAACAGCAATGATTTATTAGTTTTCAATGACAGGGGACAGATGTGTGCATTTTCTGTTCCATTGAGTCCTGGAACCCCTGTACTCATCCATATGGTCTCTCCCCTCTGTTCCCTCTTTCCCTTTCTCTCCTTCTCCCCTTTTCACGGCAACTAGTGTGCATTCTCTGTAATCAGTAGTCTAACTTGGACATCCTCACAGCAGAGTGACAGGTCTTCAAAAAGAAGCAGAGAGGCTGCTTGTGGCTGAGTAGGATAATGGAATTCGCAGCAACCTGGATGAGATTAGAGAGTATTATTCTAAGTGAAGAAACTCGGGAATGGAAAACCAAACATCATTATGTTCTCACTCATAAGTGGGAGCTAAGCTATGAGGATGCAAAGGCATAAGAATAACACAATGGACTTTGGGGACCTAGGGGAAGGGTGGGAAGTGGTTGAGGGATAAAAGTCTACAAATTGGGTGCAATGTATACTGCTCCGGTGATGGGTGCACGAAAATCTCACAAATCACCACTAAATAACTTACTCATGTAACCAAACACCACCTGTTTCCTAATAACCTACAGAAATAAAAAAAAAAATTAAAAAAGAAGTAGAGAGGCTGTGTTTGGAAATCTCAGAGCCTCACTTTTGCTACAAGCTATTGATTAAAGCGAGTGGAGAAGAGCTTGTGTCTTTTTCTTGACGTGAGAGCACATTAGTGATTCAGTAATTTATAGCAAATTTTGGAATCAACAATTAAAAATTTTTTCATTGTCTTAGATCTATCTAAAGTATAAGAAGAACCAAACAAGTTGGTTCTTATTGCATATTTTATGGGATACTACTTAGCTCTAGGAAAGTTTCACAAAAGCAAGGACTAGAGCTTCTACAACTTCAAATGTGAGAAATGTAAATATTATGTCTGTGTATGTTTTTGAAATATATGTATATGTATATAACTCTAAACAAGCACCTAAAAACTCCTCTAAATTTATTTTTAAAGCTTTCATTTAGTTTTTATTATTTTTCTCAAAATTACTGAATTATTCGTATAGCCCAGAAGTTTTCAACTGTGCTCAGTAGAGCCCTTGGGGTGTCCTGTGGAATTACTACAGGGCCTATCATGCCTGAATTCTAAACCAAACCTACATCTCCATATTGAGAGGGTGGTGTCTATGCTGTTTTATTTATTTGTCGATATGAAGTTTCTTTAATGAATTAATTACTTACCTAGGAAGCATGGCTAAAACGTAACCAACAACTTTTACTTGGAGAAATGCAGTTCCTGATGGATTCAATGACTTATTCAAGGTCAAATAGCAAGTCTCTAAGATCTTCTTATATAGAAAACAAGTCTCTTGAGTAGGATTTTTTGCTCCTCAAAACTACAGTTTTTTTTTTTGTTGTTGTCATTGTTATAGTTGGTATATTATGACAATAGTTGCATTAAATACAGAAAAATGACTGGTGAGAAACCCCAAAAGACATAGAGCAGGGTTTCTTAATCTTGGAAGTATTGATCATTTTGTCCAGGTAACTATTTATTGGGCAGGGCCTCTCTTGTGTCTTGCAGGATGTTTTGTGACCTTCCTTGCTGGGAGCACCATTCTCCCAGTTATGACAACCCAAAATATCCCCTGACATTGTCAAATCTCCCCCAGTTGAGAACCACTGATATAGAAGAAAAATAGCCAATGGATGAAGAAAAAAAAAAAGGAAAAAAATAACAAAGACAGGGTGCAATACCCGAGAACAACTATTTTCTTTGATGATTTTAGTAGCAATAAAATATTCAGGATATACCTCTTTAAAGTTTCAAATAGGCTAGTAATTTGCCCTGTATAATTTTGGACTATGATAATATTATATTTTTATTTAATATATTTTATCCTTTATGCTTTTATTATTGAGTGGAATAATGGCATTTGTTATGCAGAAGATAGACTTATTATTTAGTATTTAGAATGTTTGATTATATATTTGTAAAAAGTAAATCACAATCAGTATAAACATGCTGCAAGATCTTTTTAAGGCTTATCATTACAAATTTCACTAATTCCCACATTTTGGGGGATTAGTTTCAGGTTTTCGCTATACCACGTTAATATAAATTCACATGTGAGACTTTGTAAACCAAAAGTCATCAAAAAAGTTAAGTGTAAGAAGGACTCAGCATACTATAGATCTAAAAGTCAGAGCTGGGTCTGTCCTTCCCAATGGTAAAATTAAACCAAGTCTTAACTCAGCAGAAATTTAAATTAGCAGGGTTAGATCTTAAATAAGTAATTTTTGAGCTCTGGAAAGCCTGTCTAAAAGAAAAATACACAGCTAATATATCCTGGATATAAATCTGATCAAACCCAGATTTTTCAAATATTGCCAAATTTTTCTTATTAGGTACTGTGAAACTGTTGGATAGGAGCAAAATAGGTTATATATATATATATAAAACCTGTGTGTGTGTATATATATATATAAACACAAACATTTTAAATACTAAATAATAAGTCTATCTTCTGCATAACAAATATATATATAAATATATATATATGTGTGTGTGTGTGTGTAATTTATCTGTTAGAGCTGTCCATGTCAAAGCAAATCAAACCATAGCTCCTCTACCACATGAGCCATGTCTTACAGGTAAAATTCCTTTCTTTTTTTTTTTTTTTTAATTATACTTTAAGTTCTAGGGTACATGTGCACAACGTGCAGGTTTGTTACATATGTATACATGTGCCATGTTGGTGTGCTGCACCCATCAACTCGTCAGCACCCATCAACTCGTCATTTACATCAGGTGTAACTCCCAATGCAATCCCTCCCCCCTCCCTCCTCCCCACAATAGGCCCCTGTGTGTGATGTTCCCCTTCCTGTGTCCAAATGATCTCATTGTTCAGTTCCCACCTATGAGTGAGAACATGCGGTGTTTGGTTTTCTGTTCTTGTAATAGTTTGCTGAAAATGATGGTTTCCAGCTGCATCCATGTCCCTACAAAGGACATGAACTCATCCTTTTTGAGGGATGCATGGTATTCCATGGTGTATATGTGCCACATTTTCTTAATCCAGTCTGTCACTGATGGGCATTTGGGTTAATTCCAAGTCTTTACTATTGTGAATAGTGCCGCAAAAAACATGTGTGTGCATGTGTCTTTATAGCAGCATGATTTATAATCCTTTGGGTATATACCCAGTAATGGGATGGCTGGGTCATATGGTATTTCCAGTTCTAGATCCTTGAGGAATCGCCATACTGTTTTCCACAATGGTTGAACTAATTTACAGTCCCACTAACAGTGTAAAAGTGTTCCTATTTCTCCACATCCTCTCCAGCACCTGTTGTTTCCTGACTTTTTTTTTTTTTTTTTTTTTTGAGAGGGAGTCTCGCTCTGTTGCCCAGGCTGGAGTGCTGTGGCCGGATCTCAGCTCACTGCAAGCTCCGCCTCCTGGGTTCCCGCCATTCTCCTGTCTCAGCCTCCCGAGTAGCTGGGACTACAGGCACCCGCCACCTCGCCCGGCTAGTTTTTTGTATTTTTTAGTAGAGACGGGGTTTCACCGTGTTAGCCAGGGTGGTCTCGATCTCCTGACCTCGTGATCCGCCCATCTCGGCCTCCCAAAGTGCTGGGATTACAGGCTTGAGCCACCGCGCCCGGCCTATTTCCTGACTTTTTAATGATTGCCATTCTCACTGGTGTGAGATGGTATTTCATTTTGGTTTTGATTGCCCATAGGCATGGGCAAGGAGTTCATGTCTAAAATACCAAAAGCAATGGCAACAAAAGCCAAAATTGACAAATGGGATCTAATTAAACTAAAGAGCTTCTGCACAGAAAAAGAAACTACCATCAGAGTGAACAGGAAACCTACAGAATGGGAGAACATTTTTGCAATATACTCGTCTGACAAAGGGCTAATATCCAGAACCTCTAAAGAACTCAAATTTACAAGAAAAAAACAAACAACCCCATCAAAAAGTGGGCAAAGGATATGAACAGACAGTTCTCAAAAGAAGACATTCATACAGCCAACACACATATGAAAAAATGCTCATCATCACTGGCCATCAGAGAAATGCAAATCAAAATTCCTTTCTTAATAGACATCCTTGAAAACCTACAAAGGAATTGACCAGTAACAGAAGGTCCACCTGTAATTGTGCCAGGGCGAGCATCCAAAGGCCAGGCAGGATGTGTTTGAGCTCACGTCACACTTAATGTTTTCTCTCCTTCTTTTCCTATTTTCTCTTATTTCCTATTTCTTATTCTTATGCAGCTCAATGTGACTTGCCCCTCAAAGCCCCAGAGATATCAATCTCTTCCTAACTTTACAGGATTTGAGAGATTCTTCTGGTAATCCCCATTCTCAGAATGCCATCCCAGCCTTCAGCCCTGACTGGTGAGCCAGAGTCCAGAGACTCTCTGTTGCAGTCTCCAGGTGTAACCTTAAACTGACAGTCACGGTGTGGAAGGAATTGTTTTCTGGCTGTGCAGGAGATCATAGGGAATTTGGGATCTAGCTGCTTCTAGTACAGACTTTCAGCCATTTTTTCTATTTTTACACCATTGTGTTTCCTTACATTGGAAGGCACCAGTTGCCTCCATTTTTGAGTCTTTTCTGTATTCTTTGGTGTGAATTGGACTTTCTTTTGGCATCTGTACCTGCAATCTACATATTATTTTTCTGGTGTGCTAATATTTTATAAAAATACTATTATAACTAAAAAATATTTTGTATTTTGTGCATAATATGTTATACATTAGAATACTTATTCTTGGTGTGATAGCCATCCCTTCCCTCCCACAAAGGTGCATCCTATGTTTTGCAGACAAATGTACTGATGGTTAAGGTGCTATATATTAATATTCAATAGATATGTTTATAAAGATGGTGGCTACAATACACATTTGAATTCAAAATATTTAATAATTTGTAGTGTAGTTAATTTTTTTCTCCTTTCAGAGTTTCTTAGATGTTTCTACTGCATCATTCACCATAATATGGAAAACACTGACAAAAATTAAAGAAAATATAAACACTAAGATGGCATTATGGCATCTGTGACAAATCTCATCTCCTCTCCACTCCCTCCCAAAAACATGCCTGACTTGCGCAAAAATTTTTGTATAACGTATATTGTGATTAGACAGGATAATTAAATTGTGCTGCAATTATTTGTCTTTAGCATATTGTGATCCATTTTGGGGGTGAATGGGAAGTCAGCAGGAGAAAATCACAGCAGAGGAGTTAAGTATTTAAAATTTTGAGAACAGTTCTTTTCCCCAAAGAACCATACATACGCAAAGACTTCCAGAGATACACGTATGAATCCATGTAAAAAAGACACCAGAGGAAATATATAAGTTCTGCAATGAGGAATATAAGTTTTAAGAAAAAAATCTAGCTTAGATTGATGGTCCTTGTTCAGCAATGAAAAAATATGTTAATTTCTTTGTTAATAATAAAAATTATGCCTATAGATTAATGCAGAAGGTGATTTAAAAGTTTGAGTGGTGTTATTTATTATTTACTTGTACAACTACAGCTATTGAGATGATAGAGTTATCTTAACATCTTCTTATTACCAGTGATAAAACTCTGAATTTTAAAGTACATTATTATTTTTATCATTAATGTTAGTTTTAAAATGATTTGAGCAATTCATTCAGTCATATCTGGAAAGTTCAATTTAAACTATTAAATATAGCTATTATCTTTCACTAGAAAAGGAATTGTACTTTAAAGTTCAAACTTAGCAAACTGAGAATTTTAATGAGGTAGGTATTTTTAGTGGACTAATTTCTTCAAGGAAAGGATACTTCTATGCATTTAGCAAAATATTAGACATCTTTAAACTCTGCCCCTCTACAAATATCTGAAACAAATATATTTTAACAGACTTTAAGATGATTTTCTGTCTTTTATTTCAAATGAGTCCATGTAGTGTTAATGTGAATGTTAAATATATGGCAAAGCAGAATTAGGACAAAATGAAAAGCATATATGCTCTTACAAGTATTTTTCTAATGTTACCTCTTCTTAGAATCCATTTTCTAGAATAAAGATGAGGAATTAAATTATTTTACTTTTGCAAGACTCATTCTTCAGAAGGAACTTCCTCTTTGGTAGTTTGAATTTTACTTAAGATTGCTTTAACATGCATCTTTAACTTAATACTATCAAACAATTTGAAGTAGGAATGAAAAAATTCAAAATTTAAATTTCAGTGATGACAGTAGATGGAAAACTGGAATCCTAAGCTTAATTTCATTATTTCAGTATTCTGTTTTGCCTTTGAGGTATCTCAGTGTGCTGTTGGCCAGAACTTTCTACAGGTGGCACATTTGACGGTCAGTAGACTCTGAGCCTGCAGAGGGTCTGTTCGTGCTGAAATTCTGTTGCCATTAGATCCTGAAATTGAATGGTGTTTTTGAAATAAAGGATAAAACAATTTTTTTCTTTCTTATTGCCAATATCTGGCACTGAGATAAATAAATAAATAAATATATATATATATATATATGCATATATGCATACAAACACATATTCTATTGGTTCTGTTTCTCTGGGGAACCCTGTCTAATGTAGATTTTGATACTGGGAGTAGTCTAGAGGAAGATAATTTTAAAATTAGTTTTCTGAATTGGTTCTGGGTTTCTAGAATTTGCTCTTCGATCTAGTTAGATTTAAAGATGCTAATAATTCTGTATTCATTAGTAAAGAGAAGGCTGTTGGTCCATGGTATTCTCCGGCAATAAAGATACACAAAATATCATCAGTGACACTCCTAATCAACCACTTATAACAGTCAAAAAAATTGGTGCTTTGTATATGATACTTTTGAACATTTTTCTCAAACTAAAAAATATAATAAGATTGGCTGGTCACTCCTAATGTTGTTGGACATGTGGAGAAGGAAAATGATGAGCTTAGGAATTTAAATTTCCAGTTTAGGCACCACATAAATGATCTGAAAGCTTCTATGTGTCCCCTGAAGGAGTCCATTATCCTCTAGCCGCAGGATAAAATAGCCACAGGTCTGAAATTGCTGAATATCAGGTGCGGAGTCTCATTCTGAATTACAATGCAAGTTGAGCACTCAGACTCACAGGGTGTCTAATGTTAAAATGAGGGTATTGATTGAGAAGGAATGTGATCCTGAAAGTTGGAATGGGAATATGTAGAGAGTATTGATGAAGCTCGGGACATTGAGACCCCAAATTCTCATGAGTCTTCTTTGCCAATGGAAGAGACTTCTCCACCACCAGTGGAAGCAACGCCCCTACTCACAGTGGAAGTGACATCTCTACTCTTCAGAGTGAATTAATCCTGAATTGGCTAAGGAAACTATAATAGCGTCCCCAGAAGCAGTTGTCATGTAAGACAATCCTGATTTTCTTCTGGACAGGCTATGACCATCATTCTTTGCTTCTAGGCCTCTAACTAGTCTGAATTCTATACAGGGCCCTAAAGGTTAGGTACAAAGTGTGGATGATGAGGAGACATGCTATAATCCAAGACAACTGCTTGAGTTTTCTAGTTTAAACATACAGAAATCCAGGAAACATATGGAAATGGATATTAAGAATGTGGAATAGCAGCAGATGCAACATAAATATGAACCAGGATGAATTTATCGATATGAGCTCACTTAGCAGAGATTCTGCCTTTAGTGTGGCAGCTCAGGGAGTTCAAAAGGGCTCTAACAATTTGGTTGTTTGGTTAAAATGTGGACCGACAGATCACCCATAGTGAGCAAATTGTAATGCCTAAGCTGCCTTGGTCAGTGTAGAGGAAGAGAGTCAAAGGTTTAGGGACATTAGAATGTTAGCATAGATCTGACATTTAAGACCTAGTCACCTAACCTGGGAGGGTTCAGAAGACATACCTTCTACCATGAATTCTACAATGATTGGCAAATACATTTGTGAAGGGAGCCCTGGCATCTTTGAAGTGCTCTGTGATCACTCTTCTCTGTAAGCCAGACCTCACAGTGAAAACTGAAGTCAATGTGGATGTGGTTACCATAACGGACAGCACACACAAAGCAGTAATCAGAGTAGTCTGACTTGCACAGGCCTGTGACTGTTAGGTCATCAGTGTGTTCCTAGAAGTAAAATATGAAGCTTATTAAATTCTTCCTTGACCTAGTTATAATGGAAAACTTTGAAAGCAGCAAAGTTTTCAGTTAAATTAACAAAAGTCTAACCTGAACTATAAAAATGGAGAGTCACGGCCTCTCAATCAATTCCCAAATGTAAGCCAGTTTATAGATCCAGCACCCCTTGAATAGAGGAGAAGACAAGTCCCCTTGAAGAAGCCACAGAACAATGCCAAGAATTTATACTAGTAGTCTTTCTTTTACCTTTTCGCAGAGGGACCTAAGAACTTTTAGCAGTCGAACTGTGCTTGGTACAAAACGAAATGAGAAGGACTTTTGGGGACTCTTGACACTGGTTCTGTACTGACACTAATTCTATATGACTCGAAACATAAGTGTAGCCCACCAGTCAGAGTAAGAGCTTATGGAGGCTAGAGGATCAATGGAGTTTTTGCTTAAGTTCACCTTATAGTAGGAACAGCAGGTCTCTGAACCCACCATGAGACAATTTCCCCAGGTGGGAAATGCATAATTGGAATGCACATACTCAGCAGCTGGCAGAATCCACACATTGGTTCCCTGACCTGTAGTGTGAGGGATATTATGGCATAAAAGGCCAATTGAAAGCCATCAGAACTGCCTCTGCCTAGGAAAATTGTAAACTAAAAGCAATACCCCACCTCTGGAGGGACTGCAAAGAATATTGCCACCATCAAGGACTTAAAGATGCAGAGGAGTGATTCCCACCATATCCTCATTCAACTCATCTATTTGGCCAGCGCTGAAGACAGATGGATCTTGGGAAATGACACTGGAGTATCATAAGCTTAACCAGGTGGTGACTTCATTTGCAGCTGCCGTGCCAGATGTGTTTTCATTTCTTGAACAAATTAACACATTCTCTGATACCTGACATGCAGTTACTGATCTGGCAAATGGCTTTCTTCCTCTATACACATCAATAAGGACCACTAAAAGTATATTGCTTTAAGCTGACAGTGCTGGCAAATACACCTTCATTGTCCTATTTCAGTACTATATCAATTTTCCGGGTCTATGTCATAATTTAATATGCAGAAATATTGATCACCTTTCCCTTCTTCAAGATATCAAACTGGTCTATTACCATTGATGACATTATGCCAATTTGACCTGTGTTACAATTGAAGTATGAGTGAGTCAACATTGAACTTTCAGGGTTTTTTTAATTCCTGAAGTAATGTTTGCTTTTTCTTTTGTGAACAGAACAAAGCCTCTATATTGCGCAAATTTTATAGATTTAGTTAATATATAAAACACCAAATGTCAGGATAACATACAGTAGAAACTCTATAAATATTTTTCATATTAGTGAAGAAATGGGTAAAGGCTCTTTTGGCTTTGAGAAAGAAAGATTTATGCAGGCCACTACAAGGCAGACCGGTAGAGATAACTCCCTGAAACTTAGACTGGAATTGAAGCTCTGACAGGAACCATGCAAAGAAATAAATACTGTAAGTTTCCCTCTACTAATATGCTTCCTTATCATCTAGGTCATGATTTGTTAATCCTCACTATATTCTAGAATTCATCGTCTGGAGGGAACCTGTTGTAGTTATGCTCATAAACCTTGGGTAATATATATATATATTTTTAACACCAGGTTTTGAACAGTCTGCTCTTAGACTACATGACATGCAATTTCTTCTCCTTCCTACCCAGTATCCACAAGTTAGAGCCTGAAGTTGCTTCTCTGAGGGGGAGCCTATGACAAGGAAAGGTGAAACCAGAGAGAGATGGGGAGAAAGAGAGAAAAATTGGAAATTAGGTGTGGGGAGTTACATTCGAGTTATTGACATGCATTGTAAAATTTTCTTCATCATACTAGGACATCTTTAATCCATTCCACTCCACTCCACTCCACTCCATTCCTCCCACCCACCCACCCTCCTTCCTTCCTTCCTTCCTTCCTTCCTTCCTTCCTTCCTTCCTTCCTTCCTTCCTTCCTTCCTTCCTTCCTTCTCTCCCTCCTTCCCTCCCCGCCCTCCAGAAAGCATATATTAGCACATTTAATTAGAAACCAGCATCTTAAGGGCATACCATTGCTTCCTGATGTAGATAGTTTAACTATCCACCAATATCCCCTGCCCCATTCTACCGAGTGTAACTTGGTCATGGTCATGTGATATGTTTTGGTCAATAAAATATGAGATGTGACATGTGTCACTGGGTGGACATACAATGTGAGCAAGAAAGATAACTTAGTGTCACAACCCACTCTGATACGGAAGCCTGTGTTGCTACAATATATGCAGCATGGTCTCTTCCAACTGATACTGCAGCATTGATACATTTTCCAGGTATCCTATGTGACTGAACACCCCAAGTTCAATATGAAGTCAAATAAATTGTCTCTTTATGCTGCCAACTAAAGAAAAAATGTTTTATATAGTATATGCATGTCACACATTTACAAGTTGTACAGTGTATAGTTTCAGTCCTTGGTCATTTTAAAATATAATAGGGTATATTAGACAATGAGACACATAACTGCTATAAGAGATGCACAAACTAGTGTTTCCAAAGGGAAAGGGATTATATCCCCCTGGGGAATTAAATAAATGCAGTCAAAGGGGAGCTAGAATGTGAAATGAATCTTGAAGGATAGGAAAAATGTTTAAATGCTAGAAATTATAAATGAGACCAGGTGCAGTGTCTCACACCTATAATCCCAGCACTTTGGGAAGCCAAGATGGGTGGATTGCTTGAACCCAGGAGTTTGAGACCAGCCTGGGCAACAACATGGTGCAACTCTGTCTCTACAAAAAATACAAAAAATTAGCCAGATATGGTGGCGCGCACCTGTGGTCCCACCTACTCAGGAGGCTGGGGTGTGTGGATCACCTGAGCCCAGGGAGGTCAAGGCTACAGTGAGCCATAATGGCACCACTGCACTCAAACTTGGGTAATGGAGTGAAACCCTGCCTCAAATAAATAAATAAATAATAATTATAAATGAATGAAGCATAGAAGATTTCAGGTGATGGAAATAAAAAGCATTTGAGAATTTGGACAGTGGTTTTCACCTCAGCTGGAGAGTCAATCTGATGAGATCTGACTTAAGTCTGATACCTAGAGTACTGAAAATGAAATTGGATATATAATCCAGGGCCATATGCTAGACAACTAGAGAGGTCAGGGCAGAAAGGAAATAATTAAATAGTCTGGGATGGTGTTAACAATGTTTGAAGAAGAGATAATTATATGAGGCAACCTACAACTGAAAAATGTTATCAGGTTTAAATTTTTTAAGTGATGAGAGAAGTGAAGATATTAATAAAGTCAATGATAAAATGAGGAGCCATAAGGATTGACCTGCAGCAGCAATAGGATAAGAAAAATGATGCTGACTATAAATAAGGTGTATACGTGGAGCCTGGAATATTTGATATTTGCAAAAATAAGCTGAGGAGGAAATTGAAATTAATAGTTCAACTTTGAAATGTGAGCTTCAGACAGCTGTAAAAAATGCATTCTCTAGTGGATGTGCATGAGTTTGTTTTAGACCAACTTACATTTTAATGGATAGAAGTGTATTCAGGAAAAGATGTCAAACAGTCTGTTGAAAATGGAAAGAAAAGAAACTGGAGCCTATAGTGCATATATAGATATAGAATCTGCATAACATTTGAATATATGAAAGTAAATGAGATTCCCATGGAATGGAGTACAAAAAAAGTAAAAATATGATGTAAGATCAGTACTACCCCTTTCTTTAAAGAAAATGGAAAATAAAAGAATTCTAGGAAATGATAAAGAAAAGCTAAGAAAGAGTTTTCAAAGTCAAGAGGGGGAATTACCAATATGAATTGCCAACTTAGGATCCAGATACCTAGTGCTAAGGCCAACCAGGAGGAATTCTTCCAGAATTGCAGGAAACCCTTGAGAGATCAATTTCAGCAGAATAATGATGCCAGAAGCTCGGGTGCCTGAGGTATGATGTCTGAGTGGATGGCAAAGTTGTCCAGGGACATAGACTCTTTTTTCAAGAAATTTTTCAGTGAAAGAAATAGGAAAGAAGTGAAAACAGTTTGAGGAACTAGCGGAGTGAGATCAGGTTAGAAGAGACCCATGCATGTTTGTAGGTGGAGGATTAGAAACTAGCAGAATGACAGAAACAAAATCGCAGTTGAAGCTTGATTCTGGAGGTAGTGAGAACAAATAGATTCACAAAGGTTGAATTAACTGGCTTAGTGAAGTAGATGAGAGATTGTAATATTTTGGAGAAAATAATAAAACAGTGTAAAGAATGAAACGGTGCATAGCTATTTGGAGTAAGAAGTAATCAAGTTATAGGAATTCATATAAGATCTTGTTCAGTGTGTAGAAGGAAGCTTCACTGCTGAGTCTAAGGAGGGTATGGAGAAAATCTCAGTTTGGAGGACAGCAACAATGAAATACAGCGAATCTGACTATGAGTGTTTGGTGGAATTTTCAGTGGCTGCAAATAACAACGATTTTCCCAAGCAACACTTAAATATACCAGAGCAGTAGGAGACAATGTACACAGTTGAGTAGTATGTTAGAATAGAGCATGGGCTTTGGAGTCAAATTTAAAAATAGATATTTGATGCTCCAATTTAATTTACTATTACTGGGAACTTGGTCAGTTTATATGTTCATGCTGAGCTTTTGGTTCCTAATCCATACTTCTATTCTTGTGTGGTTATTTCATTAGGGCTAAGGTAATATGTGTATTAATACCATACTAACTATAGTTTACCTAATCTAATTTTAGCTTATGTAATAGTCATCTTCATATGATGACTATGTCTTATCATAACTGAAAAACAATAATTCATTGTGAAAGAATTTGTGTGTAAGGCTGTTGATATGAAAAATAATCAGCAATATAACACTTTCCTGATGTACCTATTGACATACCACATTAATTATTGCTAGTTGTGACTTATAGACAATGTTGGACTATAAATATTAAGTTCTTCTCAACAACTTCTTTCTAATTTGGTTGAGAACTGTGGGCTTAGACATCTTAAAAATGAGTCATATATAAGATAGGAAACTCTACTTGGAAGTATCAAGTTCGCTTTAACTTAGGATTCAGAGATCTATAGGCTGCTGGTCAAATCTGGCTAGCCATCTCCTTTTGTAGATAATGTTTCACTGGAACACATCCACATTCTTTCATTTAAGTACTGGCAAATATGGCTGCTTTCACACCACAAGAGTTGCAACAGAGACCATGTGGTTTGCTAAGCCTAAAATATTTAGTGTCTGACTCCTTACAGAAAAGCTGGCTTATCTTTGTTTTAGCCAATAAACAAACATTGCTATAGTACCTAAATGTAATAAGTTACCATTCTAACAGTTAACATTTGTATTTATTCATGAGAAATCTCCATTACTTTTTAGCAGGGTACAGAATGCATAGATTAGGTTTTTTACTTATCTGGAAGTTGATTCAGGGAAAATATTACATGTCCTTTCTATACTTTTTACTAAGGACCTAACAATAAATATAAGTTGCACAATTTTAATATACTTTCTATGTCCTTTTACTTATCACATTCAAAGAATAAACTGTTAAACATTATATACACGAACTTCAGAACTACCATGAGACTAACAAAATAGATGAGTTAAAAAATGCAATTCGTATATATTACTAAGATAAAATGCCATTAAATATTAATATAATAAAATATTAATTTCTATTAAGGATTATGCTTACCCTATCAAATTTCCCATTAAGTTACAAACATAAAGTTCAGAATTTCAACTGATAATATACAAAACACTTTCTATAGAGATCTTTCCTTTTAATGAGCTCTATATTACCAGAAACATGTGAAAGATATGAAATACACCATCTCCTCTCCTTCTACCTCCTGCCATGATACAGGACTCTCAGTTAAACAACACGCTTTACTGAGAAAAAAAAAAAAAAGAAAGAAGGAAGGCAAGCTTGATTGCTTGTCACACAAATAACGCAAAGGAGCGAAAAACATCTAAGAGGATACGTAATAAATAACTAACTGAAACCACGTGCAATATACTTACGTGTAACTAAACAAAGTATGATCCTTTTGACATAGTTCACGTCTCCTTGTCAGATATTTCATTTTATATATATATCATATATATATATCATATATATCATATATATCTCATATATATATCATATATATCTCATATATATATCATATATATCTCATATATATCATATATATCTCATATATATATATATCTTAGTCACACTTGTAGTTATAGACAAATAACTATATTGCATTTCTAAAACACCAACTAATAAGTCCTGTTTGCTTCATATAATGATCACTGAAGAGTGATACTTTCCTTACACCTTAGTTGATGTCATTAGCTTCAGACTTAATGTGCTGAGCTCCTCCACACCTTTATACATAGACTCTTTCTCATGCTCCAATAAATGTGATTACCTATTTTTTTCTGTATTTTAAGCCAGGTTGGATAAGTAAGATTCCATGACCGTATTATTCATACAAGTATCCATGCCCTGCAAAATGAATTGTTTTTAAGGGCACCTCCATAAGTGTTCTTTAGGTTAGTTGAATCTAACTTATTTCCTGGATTCCTTATAATGGATGTTCTTATATATAATGAAAACTAAAAATTTTTATCGAAAAATGTTGCATGCATATTTATCTATACTTGTTCATCTGTGGAATTATATTATGCAACTATACGAATCCCTATCTTATATAAATGTCAGGCTTCCATCATATTCATGTAAATTTTGTAATAATCATGTAAATAGGTAAATAAAAATAAATTTTTATATAATGAAGTGAAAAATACAAAACAATCATTATTCACATTGTGGCTTTTGTTATCTATTAAGCTGGTGCTGGCTAGGGCAGTTAACTTTTCTTCCTCACTCAAAAAATTGCTTTAGTGTTTTTTCTTTTTATCTGTGGACAAACCCTTGTTTCTGCTCCACAATTTCATATATAAAATGTAATTTACTTTCCTTTGGTTATAGCTTTTTCTCATTATAGAGTAAATTTTAACAGAGAAACATTTTTGTATCTCTTAAACCTGAGAGAAAAGAAGCATGTCTATCATTTTATAAGAACGAACATGCTACCTCTATAGTATACACAGAGTGCTCTATGTTCCAGGCACTGTAATTTCCAAACATTATTATATTGTATTTAAACCTCAACACAACTCCATGAACTACATAATATATGTATTTCACAAATAAAGAAATAATGTTTGAGCTATACAGTAAAATACTGTGGATCTGAACAGTATTGTTCAGCAATTCTGTGTTAACATTAGACATTGTAATTTGAAGCACTCTATCACTCTAACACCAAACTTCCCAACTACCATAATTTGATGGAGGTAATTAAAAATGAGTATGGATACGGAGATGTCTGTAAATTGGAGTTGAATGTTGGCAAGTTGAACATGGTGAGGGAATTTTACTTTATGTCTTCAATGTTGACACTAAAGTAAAAATTGACATGGCCTATAGAGAATAAAAATGGTGGTGAAGAAGATAGAGATACTTTTTAAAAAGCATAAATAGAGTTAATCGAGCAGTACAGCCCTTAGTCTTAGGCAAGGGAGGCCTTTGCTCTTAGTCCTACGCCTCTTGGATACTGTCCAGTGCTTGGGACAAACTAAGACTCACAGTACCTGAGGACAGGGCACCCCAATCTGGTCTTACATGTGTCCTAGTTGCCAAAATAATCTACCCCAAAATCTGTCTTCCTCTGGTGGCATGGATGAGCTGGCACCGGCAATGCCACTTTGGTGTGAGTATTCCCCTGTACGCTGGTACCAGGAGGTCACCCCATGGTAGGGGTGTCCAGGTCTCATGTCAGACAGTCCTTCAGGGATGACTAAGCCTATCTCCCGAGAGCTTCTGAAGACCATTGCACAGTAATACCAATGGGCCATACCGATTCCTCTACTTTCTCTCTTGTTTCCAATCAATGTAGTGATACACACTACCTATAGCATAGTTTTAAGCTGTGTTTACCAAAAGCATTCCTTTCATCAGTGAAACTGCTCTTTTTGCCCCTATGCCATTGTTTTTGACCATTGTTTTACTTGGTGGCAGGATGTGGAAGTCAGAGATAAGGTCAATATTGTGAAAGATTACATGCTAAGAATTCAACACTTATGGTCTAATTCATACAAGAAAAGGCATGGTTGAAAGATATACCTTTCAACATTTATGTCATAATACTTCAAACAGTAAATTTAACATGTCCAGAACAAAACAATAATCTTTCTCATTTTTTGATCTAACTTGGGAAATAATTGCATTTGTGGTTATCATTATCAAAGAGTACATCCAAACTTTGAGAGAGTCACTGAAAGCCAATATTCATGGAAACCACAGTGGATGAGTAATGATATAAACTTCATTATAGAAGTGGCATTAGGGAAGTGGCAAGAAGAACTATATTGTTCAATATAACGGGCGCCAAAGAGCCATTGTAATACTTCTGCTACCTTTTTCTTGTGGAGAAACACATAAAATTATTCAGAATGAGACATTTGACAGTAAATGATGAAGAGATGGTGCTTTGACTCTCTTATGGACCTTCACATGTGATGTTTGGGCAATAAACAAACACATTAATTCCCCTTGTCTACTTATATTTGTGATCTTCATCAATAAATCACTATAACTCAGATGAGCCCATGGATTGTGTAGTACAGATTTAATCAATTTGCTTACACAAACAGGGACCCCACAAAAGTACCTGTCTTATCGTTGTACACTCTAAGGGTAACCCTATAAAAAGCTGCTGCAGGGAAGAACCAGGACAATTAATGAAAGTAACATGAAAATGTTGCTGAGAAACATGAAGGCCCAGCTGAGGTTGGAAGCCAGGCATTTATAATCCATTAATGTATTAATATGTGAGATATTTTCTCCTCCAGAACCCAGATGCTTGATTGTTGGAAAGGAAAAAATATATATATTTGCCTAGATCCTAGTAAAATGTGAATAGAGAAACAAGAGACAGAAAGTAGAGAATAGAGACAAGGAAGTAACTAATTGTTGTACTGTGGAACCATGGCTGGATTAAAAATAAGTAAACAAACTTAAACTAAAAAATTCTGTAGTCTGATGTCCTCTGCAATTTTTGGCAGCAGATGTTGATGCTTTATATTGAGTTAGTGTATTAGTCAGGGTTCTCCAGAGAGACAGAACCAATAAAAGAGAGAGATATATATCGTATATATAATAATGTTATATATATATTATTATATGTTATAATGTTTTATTATATATAATAACTTATATAAAGTTCCTTTGCTGTGTCATAAGTAATGTAGAAATTAACTATATCTAATAAGATATATAATTAGTTAACTATAATTAGATATAGTTAATTTATAGAAATTAATAGAATAATTATAGTTAACTAATTTCTATAAATTAACTGTATCTTACAGGAGAAATATATGTATCATATGTATGATAGATGATATATATCTTATATCAAGATATATATCTTATATATGATACATATTCTATATCATATGCATATCTTATATAACATGTGTATATCTTATATCTTGTGTCTCTATGGAACTTGCATTATGTGGACTTGTAATGTTGTATTTCTAACATTTGCCTGTGCATCAATTTTACCTTAGAATTTTTGCATTTCATCAGGACAGAAATTCTATTTTCCTATTTGATGTCTACTTTGTACTGTATAGTTTGCTGAATGAATAATTGAATAATAGTGCAAATAAATCATAAAAACAACAAAAAGTACCAACCTATTATTTCATAAAATATAAAACTGTTCTTTCTTTCTTTGGCCTTTTTGTCTTTTGTCAAATAAGATGGTAGAACAAGAGAGATGATGTTGTGCCTTTCAATTCAATAAATATTACTATATGATACTAATTATATGCACTTTTAAAGACATAACTCCATAAATAAGTAGAAATAAACAGGAAAAATATGTGAACCTGAGATATAAATGCCAAGTAACAATCTGAATAAATACACTTATATTGATTTTAGAAAGTTTAAGATTTTGAGAGCCAAAAGTAGTCAACATAGAAAGTATAGATCTTTGTTTTTAAAATAAAATCTTAGAATGTGTATGTCTTGGATTTTTAATGTCAGCTATTAGAAAAAAAATACAAAAAGAAAACTTCTAGCTTTAACAAGTTTCTTCATACATAAGACTTAAAGCATAGATTAACTATCAGTAATAGAGTTTAACTTTGTACATCCTGTGGTTAACTTTGTAGTTTAAAAGAAAGGCTTTAATTTTAATAGTGTGGTTTCCTTCCACATATGGAGGCTATCAATCATTTACTTTAGCAAAGTTTAACTAGTTTTGCGGTTGATAATATTCACTTAGCTTTGGAAATGTTTTATAAAATTCCCTTTGAACTTCAATATTTTCAGGTAAATATGTTGTAACTTTTTTACCAGAGTGATAAACCTAAAAGTGAAGAATGTAAATTCTAGAGATCTTTTAAACAACTAAATTTTATGGTGGCAGAAGCCAAACTTGCAAAAATAATATCAATTAAATAAGTACTGATAATGGAAAATACGTAAACATTATGTAGAATTTTAAAAGCCAACTCTAATTTTCAAGCATTTTAAAATAAACAATTCCAAAATGCTAAATATATCTTATTTTTAAACTGTAAAATACTTTAAAGTTATTGTATAATTAGTGGTTTTATCTTTCCTCTGCTGATCTGTGTTTAGATCTAATGGTCTGTTTTTAAAATGTATATTATATTCTCCTACTGATATATAACCTTACTATAGCTAGTTTTTAAAATTTTAAAAAGAAAATGTAATTACATAATGAAAACAACATAAATTAGCTTTCAGTAATCTGATTAATGTATTGCATTGTTTTTTGCATCTAAACTTCTTTCATCTGGTATTTTTTGTCCATTTATTTTTTAACACCTCTCCAATGTTTCTTTCATTTCTGTATTAATATAGTTTTTTTTGTTACTTTTCTTCTAGTTGATATAATGAATATGCCACAATTTTACTTATAATTTTTATTTTGAAACAAAGTCTCACTCTGTCCCTAAGGCTAGAGTGCAGTGGCACCATCATGACTCACTGAAGCCTCAACCTCCAGGGCTCAAGTCATCCTCCCACTTCAGTCTCCCTAGTAGCTGGGGCTACCGGCATGCACCACCACACCCTGCTAATTTTTGTGCTTTTTGTGGAGACAAGCTTTCACCATGTTGCCCAGCCTGGTCTCAAACTCCTGGACACAAGCAATCCACCCACCTCAGACTCCTAAAATGCTGGGATTACAGGTGTTACCCACTGCACCCAGCCGCTTTTATTAACATTATGTTATGTGTTTATTGTTACAAATGTAGAGGTTTACAACTGCCAATATCAAGAATTAGAGTATAACAATGAACTTCTTAATAAAAATGAAAAAGAAAAACCTTATGTTTTCATAATTTTATTTTACTACTCCTTGGATTTTTTTTTTTTTTTTTTTTTTTTTTTTTTTTTTTTATTTTTTTTTTTTTTTTTTTTTTTTTTTTTTTTTTTTTTTTTAAATTTATTTATTATTATTATACTTTAAGTTGTAGGGTACATGTGCATAACATGCAGGTTTGTTACATATGTATACTTGTGCCATGTTAGTCTGCTGCACCCATCAACTCGTCATTTACATCAGGTATAACTCCCAATGCAATCCCTCCCCCCTCCCCCCTCCCCATGATAGGCCCCGGTGTGTGATGTTCCCCTTCCTGAGTCCAAGTGATCTCGTTGTTCAGTTCGGTTTAATAGAGCCATTTTTTTCTTCCAGAAATTATAAATGGTATTTATATTCCATTTTTAAAATCTGTAATTAGAATTATTTATACATATTTCCTGTATTTTATTATTATTTTTGTCCAATTATTTGTGTCTAAAATAGAGTTTAGGATTATGTGATATGCACCTGTTCATGTTTTCAGAATAGTGACCAATTATTTGTATAGGAGGGCTGTACCAATTTATGTTTTAGTCAGTATTATATGAATATTCAGTTGTTTACCACATTCTCAACATTGGCCATTTGTGACATTTTATCTTGACATCTTAGTTTACATTTATAGTATCTCACTATGTCCTTAATTTTATGACATAGTGAATTGCTTTCTTTACTAACAAGTTTGGGCATCATTAAATGGGGTTTAAGTCATGTGTATATATTTTTTTTAGATAACAGTTTAATGAGTTTCAACCATTTTTATAAGATTGTTTGTCTTTTTCTAATTGTATTGTACAATTGCTTCATATGATCTGGATAATAATTATTATTTGTCCTATGAAGTTTGCAGTCGTTGTGTAGAAATTTACATGCCTGTCTTTGTGTGGGTAGAATTTTTTAGTACTTTTCTAACATTTTCTACTCCAAGTTAATAAAAATATTTTACTATATTTTGTATCAAAAGTCTTACACTTTGATCTTTCACATTTAATTGCTTTGTCTACATAGAATTGATTTTTGTATATAGAGTGAGGTAGGGATATAAAAATTTTTAATTAGAGATCATCAAATTTCTCATTACTACATATCGAATAGTCTAGAGTTCCCCATTATTTTTCACATCAGCTTTGCTGTATATTAGGTTTTCATGTGTGAGTTTGTGTATGTGTGTGTTTCAAGGCTCTCTCTTCTGTTTCTAAATAAGTATTAGTAATGGGAAATACTTAAGCATTATGAAGAATTAAAAATGTCAACTATGTACAATTATGTATTTAAGTAGAACTTAAAATGTCATATTCATTGATCAATATTTCTTTCTTATACTTCATGTCTCACTGTTTTAATTAATATACTTTGGTTTATTACTGAGCAGGACAATACCATCTCCCTTGTACTTATTCATTATTAATGTCTTAGCTATTCTAATCCTTTATTCTTTCATGACATTCATTATCAGCTTTACAAGTTCCATGGGGAAAAAAATCTGAACTCCTTTTACCTGGAATTCTTTGAATTGATATATACTTAAATCTGATTCAATGACAGGCTATATCTTCCCACTTATTTAGTTTCTATTTAATAGTTATCAATCAAGTTTTACAATTGCATCACTAAAAGTATTATATCTTTTTCTTAAACTTATTTCTTCATACATATCATGAATATTGATAAGGTAAGTGATTTTAAAATTATACCTTTATCTCCTGTTGCAAGTCTATTAAAATGCAATTATTTAAACATTGTTCAGAAATTTTGCTAAAATCTCTTATTAATTGCATATCTTTGGTAGATGATCCTGTGAACTTTTAAAGTAAAACATGATCACATCTCTAAATGATGTTGGGTAGGGTTCTTCCTTTTTAATGTCTTTGTTATTTCTTGTTCTTGTTATCTTTGTGAACTATATCAGATACCCTTTGTGTTTTGTGATTTAAGACTCAACCTTTAAAATATCTTTGTGGTATGAGTTGTGAGTTATTTTCTAAAGGGATGATTATGTTCATCTGGAAGGCACTGCACACACAATTCACTTTAAATTCAAATCCTTATGTAAGGATTGATTTTGAACCAAACAAATAATGTAAATTAAATTCTCAAACTCAGATAAGAGCCTGCCAGGCCATACATCCTCAGAATAAATGTTTTTCTTTAACAAAATTCTCTACAAGCAATAGTTTGTAGACTTTACTTGTTTTCTAATTTAGGGGATAATTTCTTTTTTTTTTAAGTGTATAGGCTTCCTAGGATCTGGTTGTTTCTGGGTTTCTCCAATCCACCATCAACCTGTGCCAGCTTCATAGATGCTAAATGAGTCACTGTCTATAGCACTCTCCTCTCTGTGCTTGTCTTTCAGCTTTGCTGCACATTTTGGAACATCTCTTTTACTTTCTTTCATATTCAACCATTCACTTAAAAATATGTTTCTGTGCTTCTGTGTATTTTTTTCAATTAATATGTTCATGTACTTTGGTGACTTTTCTAATTATCTATTTTATTTGGAATCTTCAGTGTGATTTTAAAGGTTATGATACTGTCAATTGACATACTTCAGGCAGACATATTTTTATCTTACTCTGTGTTTTAACAAGTTATCGCTCATATTTTATTTCATTTGACCCATAGTCTCTAATTTTTCCATGAGAAATTACTAATTAGTAATAATATGCTATCATTTTATTATAAAAATAATTGTATGACACTTATAATTACTCAAAAATATATCTACTTTCTTTCAAACATCATTTTTCGTAATGTGTTGTGCATTTTTTTTTTTTTTCTGACACGGAGTCTCACACTGTGGCCTGGGCTGGAGTGCAGTCACACAATCTCAGCTCACTGCAACCTTTGCCTCCTGGGTTCAAGCGATTCTCTTACCTCAACCTCCTGAGTAGCTGGGATTACAGGCACCCACCACCGTGAACAGCTAATTGTTTCGTATTTTTAGTAGAGATGGGGTTTCACCGTGTTGGCTAGACTGGTCTCAAACTCCTGACCTCATGATTCACCCGCCTCCATCTCCCAAAGTGCTGGGATTACAGACGTGGGCCACCATAGCCAGCCTGTGTTGTGCATTCTAAGTACTCCATAACATCCTTCTGTATCGCAAATTTTAGCCCAGGACTCCTGTGGTATTTTGAATACAGAGATAGCAAACAAAGTCTAATGGACATTGCAAAGGTCTGTATAACCTTCTTTGATACGTAGAAGATACTCAGATGCTCTAGAATCTGAAGTTAGAAAGCTGGTAGTATGATTGCTCATTTCATGAAAGCTGGGAGACACTAAGGGCCTGGAGAGTGCTTGCAGGAGAAAAGCTGTCAATACATTTCTTTCTTTCTTTCTTTCTTTCTTTCTTTCTTTCTTTCTTTCTTTCTGTCTGTCTGTCTGTCTGTCTGTCTTTCTTGTCTTTCTTGTCTTTCTTTCTTTTTCTTGCTGCACCCGTTGTAACTTTTCACACCTGGCTTTCTGTGTTGTTGGAATTCCTTTTCTAGTATAGTAATGCTCTGCAGTATCAGGAGAAACCTTGGGATAGAGAAAACTATCCCATTTAGTTTATTTGTTCGTGGTGGTGGACCTCACACTGTGATTGCTTTTGCCTTTGAAGGAATTCTAAGTGCCATGTGCCACAGATGCACTTCAGTTCCTCAGTCTTCTAATTTCAAGAGATATCAGTGGGATTTTACTGGGATTATTCTACCTATTTTATTTTATAACATTGTGTTTTTAAAAGAAAATTATTACAAGGATCTCGGGATTATTATTATTATCTTTTTAGACAGAGTCTCGCTGTGTTGTCCAGGCTGGACTGCAGTGGCGAGATCTCGGCTCACTGCAACCTCCACCTCCTGAGTTCAACCCTCCTGGGTTACAGGCATCTGCCACCATGCCCAGCTAATTTTTTGTATTTTGGGGAGTTTTGCCATGTTGACCAGGCTGGTCCTGAACTTCCGACCTCAGATGATCTGCCCAACTCGGTCTCCCAAAGTGTTGGGATTACAGGTGTGAGCCACCACACCTGGCAGGGATAATTTTTGATATTGGTGACATCTCACACATTTAGCAGCAATTTCTCTGATTCCTTTCCTTACTTTCTTGCATTAGTACAGACTACCTCTTTTTCAAATTCTTTTCATTATGGTAGGGGCATTGGAAACAAAATGTATGTCTATGCCCAAGTTGCAGCTTCTTGCAAGGAATTCTGTTATCCTACTTTTGATAACCACGTGTCCTCAGCTGATATTAGTCCTGCGCTGTCTTTGGTTAGCTGAAATGGCCTCATGAATTGTGCTCTTGCAGACTGTACTTATTCTGAACCAATGCCCTGGGTCTTGTTGAAGCACAACTACCCCCTGATTTTTTTGACATGTCTCTCAGCTTACATTTTTCTGGTGTCATTTATTTTCATTACTGTACTTCTTTACCACCACCCCACAGTGAAGTAGCTTAGTTAATTACGAGAGGATTTATCTTTATACCAGAACCAGGTAGAAGAACACAAAGTATATCTAATTCTTTAATATATCCTCTTTACTGATAAAATGAATCTCTACTCTTATCACTTTGTAAGCTAACAGCTTTCACTTAATATAGCCTTTTCTTGCCCTCGTGTTGTGTTTTATTAAAGTTCATGACTCTGGCTCACTGTATTTTCTAAGACTTATGTATCTAGAACTCATCTTAGTGATACTGACATGATTTTGTGATTGTTCCCCTTGGGTGTTAGGTTTGGTATTCTTAATTGTAGCCATGATATAATAAAGCAAACCTTGCACTACCTTTTCTAACATCACACATGCTCAACAAACACACACAGACCCCATATATATATAATTGAATGTACACACACATGCACGCCCACACACATCATAGTTACAAATATTTCCCAATGAGTTATAAGACCATTTTCATGAATTCAATAGTTGAAATAATTATGTAAGCAATTAATTATTTTTCGTTTGTCATAAATAAAATGCTTTTCAAAAATGCCAGTGTTTTTAGGAATTTGAGCAAAGCTATATTTAACATCTTATACACACAGGCAAGACTTTGTTTAGACATACATACAGGAGCAGAATTCCTGGGGTCCAGGTTACCTGCATTTCACTTTTAGTAGATATTCCAAATGGTTTTTCAAAGCAGTTGTGTCCATGTGGATTTCCAACCCACGATATGAGTGAGAGCTTCCATCACTCCACATCCCTGCCAATTATTGATAATTTCAGACATTATCTTTATTCTCTTTTTTGCCAACTAATTCAGTGAGAAATTATGTGTTATTATTGTTCTTATTTTGGATTTATCTGATGATGGCTGTGGAATCATTTTTACTTGCTTTTTAGAAGTCCTGTTTTTATTCTTTTTGTAAATATTCCATTTATAGATTTCCAAATTCAATACTTTATTGATTTTTGACATTATTAATATAATCTTTGCACTAAATTCTGTTCCATGATTGGAAATATTTTCTTGTAGTCAATGACAGCTTTTCTTTTTTTTTTTGCAAGTTTAATTTTGAATATATGATTTTAATTTTAATTCAAATTTTGTGCTTTCGATATTTGTTTAAAAAAAACTTTTCCTATTTCATAAAAATTATGTATGTTGGCCGGACATGGCGGCTCATGCCTGTAATCCCAGAACTTTGAGAGGCCGAGGTGGGCAGATAACCTGAGACTAAAAATACAAAAATTAGCTGAGCATGGTGGTGGATGTCTGTAGTCCCAGCTACTCAGGAGGCTGAGGCAGGAGAATTGCTTGAACCCAGGAGGTGGAGGTTGCAGTGAGCCGAGACCATGCCCTTGCACTCCAGTCTAGGCAACAAGAGCAAAACTCCATCTCAGAAAAAAAAAAAAAAGAAATTATATATGTCCTTGACTTTTAAACTGTTTCTTCTTCACATCTGAAAGTTATTTTAATGTATGAGATGATTAAATAAATCTATAACCAGTCCTATGTATTTGTGGAGCGTATGTTTTGGTATTCAACCAAACATAGATTGAACATAGTTAGAAAAATAATTGTAACAATGAAAAATAATGTAAATTAATATCAATATAACATAGCAATTATTATAAGTAATCTAGAGATGATTTAAAGTATACAGGAGATGTGCATAGGTTATATGCAAATAATATTCCTTTTTACATAAAGGACTTGAACATCTGTAGCTCTTGATATCTGTGAGAGTCCTGGAACCAATCCCTGCGGCAGCCTAGGGATGACTGTACTTTGATTTTGTGCATCTGTATGGTGAATTTTTCCTATTCCACTTATTTAACAGTCTGTTCTTTTCCCACTGATTTAAATGGAACGTTGCTGCATATTTATATGTATCATTTAGACTCTGTGCCAATAACATAAATTTTTTTCCGTATTTTTATAACAATTTTTTTATATCTGATAGGGTAATTTTATCTTTCCAACAAAGTCTGTGAACTTCTTGGGTTTTGTTCTTTCAAATGAATATTAGAATTAGCTATGGGTGGCCCATAAGACTACCTCTAGGGCAATATATATAGAGAAAGCATTTTTGGTCAAATTTGTTTGTTATGTGTTTGACATGCTCTTCTTATAGTTTATATTCCTTCCATTTCCTTTGAAGGCTTTAAATATGTATTATGTGTCTATTACAGATTATTCTATTATTATTAGTTCTTAAGAAATACATTTTCTCTTTGTCACTCCACTGAGTTTCATTGACGGTGTATTGTGTTCTCTCACTTTTTTTTTTCCTTACTATGGAATCTAGGGTCTTATGTTGTGAAAGAATCTCTTCAAGACATTTTGGTACTTGCTCTGCGAAGGTCCTACTGATTCTCCAGTGCTATACCATGCTTCATATTACTACTCTGGGTTGCAGCCACCATAGTATATATTTGGGCAAATCTGGACTTTACACACTTTGGGCTCAAGCTTGCCCTCTGCTTCTCAAGGTTAACCTCTTTCTATCTATGGCCCCTCTTGAACAGCTGGTATCTGTGAAGGTTCCCAGTACTGGTGGACAGAAGATTTTTGTGTTTGTTTCTTTTTATTCTAATTCCCATTCCATGATGGGACTACTCCTTTTACAAACCAGTTGCATGTAAGCAGCTCATTCTTAGTTCTTTCTTTTAAGCAACCCAAGAGGCCTGAATTTCCTTAACAGCGATGGGAATTCAAGCCTTATGGAAGCCATTCATACCTTTATTTTTCTGTAAAGATTTCCTGTATCATCAGTTCCCACTCCTCTGACTTTACTGCTAGTAGCTTGAGATTTTTTATTTTTTATTTTTTATTTTATTTTTTGAGAGGGAGTCTCGCTCTGTCGCCCAGGCCGGAGTGCAGTGGCGCAATATCCGCTCACTGCAAGCTCCCCAGCCTCCCGGGTTCATGCCATTCTCCTGTCTCAGCCCCCCGAGAAGCTGGGACTGCAGGCGCCCGCCACCACACCCGGCTAATTTTTTTTTTATTTATTATTTTTATTTTTAGTAGAGACGGGCTTTAGCCGTGTTTGCCAGGATGGTCTTGATCTCCTGACCTTGTGATCCACCTGCCTCGGCCTCCCAAAGTGCTGGGATTACAGGCATCAGCCACCGCACCCGGCTGAGATTCATTTTTTCTTCCCGTCAAGTTCCCCTGAAAGTTGATGCTACCGACAAGGTGTACTGTACCAGTGATCATACTTTATGAATGTAGTTGACTTTTGGCTTTAGAAAATATTTCCTTTAAAAACTTTTATGAGATTTGCTTAATTAAGATCTTTCTGGCCGGGCGCGGTGGCTCAAGCCTGTAATCCCAGCACTTTGGGAGGCCAAGACGGGCGGATCACGAGGTCAGGAGATCGAGACCATCCTGGCTAACGTGGTGAAACCCCGTCTCTACTAAAAATACAAAAAAACTAGCCGGGCGTGGTGGCGGCGCCTGTAGTCCCAGCTACTCCGGAGGCTGAGGCAGGAGAATGGCGGGAACCCGGGAGGCGGAGCTTGCAGTGAGCCGAGATCGCGCCACTGCACTCCAGCCTGGGCGACAGAGCGAGACTCCGCCTCAAAAAAAAAAAAAAAAAAAAAAAAGATCTTTCTAAAAACTATGTAGCCATAGTCTGACACTCTGGTTCTGTGGTTTTGTTCAGCTTGTCACACATAATTGCAGGTTATCAGTAGTCCTAGTCTGAAGGGAAAGAAGTAGTTGTTAGAGTTTCATTATTAAGTAACATCTATCTGTCTCTCTAAGCAAGTTAATTATGTGCCTGTCCTAGGTTGTCTTAAACAGTATTTTAAAACACCCTTTCATTGTGTGTGTTTATTTCTGCTGCCTTAGCCATACACACTGTCTTGTAGTGAGATAGAGTCATGAGGAAGTGGTTTTATTAGAATATTTTTTTTTCTCCTATATGGAAGGGGATGGGAAGTAGATCTATAAGTTGGTTGTCAATGAAAATATTTGTAAAATGTTTGAAGAGTTTTATTCTGAGTCAAATGTGAGTGACCATGGCCCATGACACAGCCCTCAGGAAGTCCTAAGAACATGTGCCCAAGATGGTCAGGGCACAGCTTGGTTTTATACATTTTAGGGAGGCATGAGACATCAATCAAATACATTTAAGAAATACATGGTTTTGGTCCAGAAAGGTGGCACAACTCAAAGCTTTGGGGTGGGAGGTGGTGGTTTCCAGGCTATAGGTAAATTTAAACATTTTCTGATTGATGATTGAGTTTGTCTAAAGACCTGGGATCCATAGAAAGGAAATGTTCAAGTTAAGATCAAATATTGTGGAGACCAAGGTTCTTTTTGAGGTCTTATATTGGCTGCCCTTAGAGACAATAGATGACAAATGCTTCCTATTCAGATTTTTAAAAGGTGCTAGACTTTTAGTTAAACTCCTTAGCACTGGGAAGACCTGGAAGAAAAAGATCTACCTATGTTAATAGAAATTCTTTACACATGCAAATTTGTCACCAGGAAGGACAGCTTTGCAGGGACATTTCAAGATATGGCAAAGAAACATGTTTTGGGGTAAAATCTTTTGATTTTCTTCCTTGTCTCCTAATGTTGTGCCTGAGTCAGGATGGAAGGTACGTCATGATATATAGGGTTAAATAAAACCCATCTGATGAGATTTGATGGCTTATAGGGCATGACTCTCCAGACCCCTTAGATAGGAATTTGGGCAAGATAAAAAAAAAAAAAAAATCAGAGCTTAATCCTCAGGATCTATGGTAGATTGAAAAATGACTTCCCAAAGACAGCCATGTTCTAATTCATAGAACCTTTGAATGTTAACCTATATGACAAGAAAGGATCTTTGCAGCTGTGATTAAATAAAGGATCTTAAAATGAGAAGATTATCCTGTGTTAGCTGAATAGGCCTAAATTGTAAATACATGCATTCTTAAAAATGAGAGGCAGAAGATTTGAATACACAGAAGAAAAGGCAACGTAGAGGAGGAGAAAGAAATTTGATGATATTAGCCTTGAATATTGAAAATGGCCACAAGGCAAGGCATGATGGCAGTCACGAGAACCTAGAGGAGGCGAGAAATGGATTTTCCTCTAGACCCTCTGAAGGGATGGTAGCACCGTAACACCTTTATTTCAGCTCAGTCTTTAATTATTTCAGAATTCTGACCTCCAAAACTGTGAGAGGATAAGTTTCTGTTGCTTTAAGCCACTACATGTATGGTAATTACTTGTCACAGCCACAGGAAACTGATACAGATATTATTACATTTTAACCAAAATATCTAACACAGTTGAAGGGAATGAAATGGCTTAGAATTTCTTGGAAGTTTATGTCTCACTTTAATGTTTTTTAAACCTAAAGATTTTGTTTGACAGGGAAACCTTTATTAGTTATCAGAATAACAGAATGTTAAAATGAGTTGGTGTTTTTACTTTCAGAAAATAAGTTATCCCGCATGGATTATTAGTCTACCTTGTTACTACCTGTATTTTCTACTAAACGTTTGTAATAAAAATGATAAGCATTTATACATTCTAATTACTATTTAGCTATAATGATTAACAAGTGCATTAATTATAATTATTTTATAATTTCATTTAAAATTACATTTTTCACATAAGTATAATTGAACTGCGACTTTTTGTCTTAAAAAATTGAATTATATGAAGACATGGTCATAGTAATACAATGCCTCAGTAGAAGAAAATATATTAAATTTTATAAAGCAGTATATATCTCCTCATGTCCTTTTTATTGTTGCAGTGTATGGTATTTGGTAAAAAAAAAAAAAAAAAAAAAAAAAAAATCAGATAGCTGTGATTGTATGCACACAGTATTAAAAGCTACTTTTCTTTTTCAAGCATAATGAACTTTAGTAGAAATGAATGAAAATAAATGTCCATGGATTTTCTTAATGATTCTTCAGAATCAGGCACCATGAACGTGTTTTCTCACTTGTGTGGACATCTTTATAAGAATCACTCTTGAAATAATACTCAGAGAGGAGCATTTCATAAAGAAATGAAAAATGTGGTTTTAATATATACTCTATTACACCCAAAATGCTGTTTATTTAATATATATTGAGGAAGTTGAAGTTATCAGCCTGAAGTTAACAATATGAAACTGAAGAGTTGAAGTTATCAGTATGAAATAATGTTATCTAATTATAGATACAGATTGAAGTTGTCAGTATGAAATAATGTTATCTAATTATATATACAGATTGATAGATATAGAGACAATTATGGATGTCTGCATATACATGTTAATATAAATACATAAATTTCCTAGCTCAGTTCACTGAGAGAGCTTAGAAGTAATGGCACCCCAGTGGCAAGGAACCATAACTAGTGGTCAGATCTTGATTTCTCACCATTCTGTGATAAAAGGAACCAGAGATCCTTGAAAAAAATGGCTGAGTCTAGGTCTGAGGCAAGAAGATTATAACATTTATATTATGCATTTTGAAATTAACATGGACTATCTTATCATGCCAGGACTTAAGGAAGTACTCACTAAACAAGCCAATATGGTATGTCGAAAAAGACATAGAGGCGAATTGAAAGAGCTCGCAAAGGCCAAAGCTAAAACAATTAGACCAACAAAATAAACAGTGTAGTATTGTGTTATAACATGAAGTACAAAATATCCATGAGATTACACTGATACATATAAATTACTGAATGAATGAATACAAAAACAAGGAAACAGACAAATGGGGAGAATAGGTAAATTTCTCTCACAAAATTTCAAATAATTTATGTCATTTTCTCCTCCAGCAGATGGAGCTTAACTCCCTATCTCTTGACTGTGGGCTGCTTTTAGTGATTTGCTTTCAAGTACAGTATGGAAAGGAGGAACAAAAGAAACTTTATAGTATGAAATGGTGGCAAACAGTACCCTAGTCAGCTGATCAAAATCTGTGTAAACAGAAATAAGTACCCCAGTCAGCTGATCAAGATCTGCATCAACAGCAATAAGTACCCCAGTCAGCTGACCAAGATCTGTGTCAACAGTAATAAGTCATGCTGATGACATACGTACCGTTGATATGAAGTGACAAAAATGATACTTTACCTCTGTGGTCTTCCTCCCAAAAACTCATAACCCCAGTCTAATCATTAGAAATACATCAGCCAAATTCCAACTGAAGGATATTTTATAAATGTCCGACCATTGCTTTTCAAAACGTTCAAGGTCATCAAAAACAAGGAAAGTCTAAGAAACTATCACTGCCATGAGGAGGCCAAGGGGACGTAATGACAATGCAATGTGATATCCTGGAATAGAAAAATGACATTAGGCCTGTAGTCCCAGCTACTCGGGAGGCTGAGGCCGGAGAATGGCGTGAACCCGGGAGGCGGAGCTTGCAGTGAGCTGAGATCCGGCCACTGCACTCCAGCCTGGGCGACAGAGCGAGACTCCGTCTCAAAAAAAAAAAAAAAAAAAAAAAAAAAAAAAGAAAAATGACATTAGGAGAAAAACTAGTGAAATCAGAATAATGTGTCAATATTGGTTCATTTAGATCCATCTATTACAATGTATCACTATCTATCACAATGTATCAAAAGCAGCATTGTAAGTACATTGTACATACATCAAAAGTACATTGACAAATGCACTTATAATTATAAGGTAAAATATTAGCAATAGTGATAATCAGATGTGAGGTATTCGGGAACTCTCAATACCATCTTTGCAACTTTTAAGAAAATGTAAAAATATTCTAAAATAAATGTTTATTAGAAAAGACAGTTAACATTCTGACTGTCTATGTTTGTCTTTCCAGCTCTGTCACCTAACAGCTTGACTCTTTGAGGAATATAGCCAAGCTGGATCCCAGGAGCAGTAGCGAGTTTTAAAGAATGCCAGCCTTTTTAAAGGTAGGTAAAAAAAATCTTATTGAGATATATGCTTTTACCTTCTTAATTAATACCTGAAAACGCAAATCCTATTTAAAACTTCTTTACTTTAAAAAATGTTTACTGGAAATCAAAATATTCAAATATTTGTATATTTACAGACAGTTGATGTCAACACAACAAAATCATGAAACTTGAAGTAACCAGTTATTTCTACATTTTTTAGAATATATAATTATTTTTATAATTCTTTATTTTTTAGTTTCTTTGTTGTATTTTTCCTCACAGTTTCAATTTACATGCAGGTTTGAGAAGATCTAATGGCTATGTGCCTCCTAAAGAACAGAAAGTTATTTCCGTCTTTTATATTCTATTTTTATGACACTTTGCCTAGTCTCTCATAATTAGCGGGTATTATGTTTGTTAAATTGGATATGTCTCATTTCAAAGGGAAACCTCTGTTGAAAGTCACCCATAGGAAACAGAGAGATAAAGTCATAAATTCTCTCGTCTTTACGAATATTGATATGGCACAATCGGGTTCAATTGTTTCTTGCACTGGCAATTGTAATCTGCTTTTCCTTTGCTGATGGTAGGAATCTAAACATTGAGATTTAGACAGATACAGTTAACCTTCACAGAGGTAGTAATTAGAGTACTGCTTTGACACTCCTCTCTTGGTAATGGGAGAATCTCCTCTTACTTAGGCTGTAGTCAAAACAAGCTTGATATTCTCAGTTCTAATCAGTGATCAGTTAAGACTAACCATTGATATAACAACTCAGAAAGACAAGGTTGAAGAGATAAGGCAGATGTGTAATTAAACTAATGTGGCTTTATGAATCTTCCTGTGATATTTGTTCAAACTCTCTATGCATGCCCATATTTCTGAAGTAGAAAAATGAAGCCTTTTGTTTTTCTTTATCATGATCCTTTTATAAGATTAACTTATTCAGTAAAGGTTAGGCTTTAGTATAGTTTTAAAACATTATCAATTAATTTCAACTGTAAGATTTGAGGAAAAAATTCAAATTTTAGATTAAAAATGTAAGATTATAAGATTGAAATAGAATGAACCAGTTAATATCTCCACTGTTAATAATTCCTCCGCCCCATGGTCATCTCTTTTATCTATCAATTTGTTCTCTTCAATATTCAAAATTTCTATGTAGAAAATTTCTTACCTTTTCTTTGTGAAATTTTTGCATTTTTTGTAGAAAATTTTAATTAATTTCTAAATTTCTGACGATGGATAATTTTGGTTTGGGGTTTCAGTCCAGATGTTCTATTTATAGAATAAGAGAAGTGAACACTTTGACTTTTAATTCCTGTAAAAGGCAACTCCATATTCTTAAATATCCATGATTACATCAACCTCAGTATTATCTGTGATGAAAATATGAATAATGAAAAATTAATACTAAGCCATTCCAATGATAAATGCAGCACTTTCTCTCCTTTTCTTTAAAGCATAATGGAGCATTAAAACATCCAAAGGCCCAGATAAATGAGAAGAGACTCACACTCTTTGCAAATGTCTTATAGTTCACTCTGTGCTATATATGATAAGAAGAAATAAAAATAGTTTGATATTTGTTTAACATAAAACTAAAGATAATGACTTGAGGAAGGATCATTTTAAAGAAATTGTCATGTTCATTTGTTTTTAATTAGAGTAGAATTCATATCGATGCAGAAGGCATTTGAAGAGGATGGCTTGAAATTATTTTCTTTTTAATGTGAGGATTTTCATAAATGCTACATAAGCAAATAGAGCTGAGAATAATCTCAGTGGAATGCTATAATAAAATAGAGAGTGATAATCAAGAACAATGAATATATAGGTTTCAAGTCATATTAACTGATTATTAACATTTCTTTATTAAGAAAGAAATTTTTCTTTTATTAATTTAACTTTGAATAGAGTAATGCTCTGGAGCCTGTTTATGATGTTACCACCCCCTTTTATAATTTTCTTTTTCAACAATCACATAGGGCAATGTATTATTTCTTTAATATTTTGCAAAACTATCATTCTATTAATTTCTCACATTCATGTTTAGTTAATAAGTAATTATATTAGTTTATTGTAAATCATGCAAAAAAGTAAAGGGAAAGAGAAAGGAAATCTTTCTTCTTTCATATGGTTAATTGAGCATTCTTTGATCATTTATAGAATACTTTCTTGTTCCAATATGAAAAATATGGTTGAAGTTGGCATTTTTTTTCTTCCTGTAATAGTTGGAAAGAGTAGGGAAAATGCAGACCAAGGACATTTGAACTAGACTATAAAGAGAAATAGATAAAAATATGTAAAGAAGAGGGTATAGATATATAAAAGGTACAAAGATATATGATATCATTTCATATGTGGTGAATTTTATAATACTTGAGGAGTTAGAGAATGAAATATGTGTCAAATATGGGAATAGCTGGCAGATAAATCCAGAAGAATAGGCTTACATGATGAAGAAACTTTAATGAAATGAAAACTATGTCTGGGATTGGGACTTTATCTTTTATAGGATGTGGAGCTGTGTTTCGTTGCTTTAGTTGGTTTGTTTTTGAATGTAGAAGAATAACCTGATGTGGGGATTGTGTGTGTGTGTGTGTGTGTGTATGTGTGTGTAAAGAAGATGACTGCTGGCAAGAGATTGGGAGGTTATATATATTAGATCTTTTGGGAGCACCAATTTAACTCTATTTCCATCTGTCCTGTATACTTTCTTAGGAAATTAAATAAGTATTCAAAAATAATTTATTTCAAGATATGTTTAAATAGTTTAGGGTTTTAACTAATGTATTAGTCTGTTCTCACACTGCTAATAAAGACATACCTGAGACTGGGTAATTTATAAAGAAAAATGGCTGGGGAGGCTGCACCTTCATGGTGGAAGGCAAAGGAGGAGCAAAGGTACATCTTACATGGTGGCAGGCAAGAGAGTATATTCAGAGGAATGTCCCTTTATAAAACCACCAGATCTCATGAGACTTATTCATTATCATAAAAACAGCATGGGAAAGTCCCACCCAATGGTTCAATTACCTCCCACTGGGTACCTCCTACAACGTGTGGGAGTTATGGGAGCTACAATTCAAGATGAAATTTGGATGGGAAACACAAGCCAAACCATATCAACTAAGTAGAATACTTCAATATTCCACTAATACTTTATTTTATGAAGATGAGGATACAAAGAGTGTCGACAGATGGAAAGTTTTGTAAGTGAGCTTTTCACTGACACAGAGGCAAACAAATCTAGGATCTATCTTTAAAAAAGCAAGTCTTTAGGTCATTGGTATGAATATCAGGTCCTGACACTCAGAAAACATTGCCTTTCAGCAGTGATGAGGTGAAACAGAAACTGATGGAAACACGGAGGCAACAGCAGATCTGCTCAGCCAGGAGTGGATTTGAGCATTTCTTTAGTGTTCACTGTGTCCTGCTGAGTTGACAACAGGGTTCAAAAAATTAATTGCAGAGCCATCTGTTTTTTTTTTTTTTTTAAATATACTTTGTAAGGCATAACTAGAAATCATTTGGTAAATTTTGTTCATGTGATTTTCCCTGACAGGTTATTGTTAGAGCTACAATTAACACATCTGAAGAAGATAAATGTAGGGATATTTCTAATTTTGGTAATTGTCAAAGGTTAATAATTTGAGACATACCTGTTAGGATTTCACAGTGGGCTTATTATTGGGAATTATGATTCATCATCTACACAGAATAACAAGAAGAGAAAAGAAAGGAAAAATACAGAAGCAGTTGATTTTTCCAACTTAGACTCTACCAGCCTTTTAATTCAGACAAAAGAATTATTCCAATTACTCGTGATTGCTTCAAGCCTCCAGATTATTAAAATAGGTTTACTACAAGTGAGACCAGCAGAAAAGACTACATTAAAAAACATATCCCAATCTTCCATGAATTATCCTTTATGTAATTTTCCATTTCTTTGCTCAGTGTTTAATTTAAATAGTCATAGATCAGATCACAAGATGCTCTTAAAATCATTCACACTCAGAGACATAAAGGTCATTTACATGCATTTTATTCCATGGTGCATATTTTCAGTTAATCTTAAAGGTCACTTTCCTTCTGTGAGTCTAAATATTCAATGCCTTAAATAAAGATGAAAGATATAAATAAATAGGGGATCTTTTTTTTTTTTTTTTTTCTCTTCCTGGCTTTACAGCTACCTTGTTATATTTCATGCTGCTTTGATTTTTTGTGATAGATCACAATCCAGGTTATTGTGCTATCATTCAAATTAGCTTAAAATGCCCTTACTACAGAAGCAAGGAAATACATACATGTTCTTTGTTCTAATCAGAAAAAAAAAAAAAAAATTATACTGCAGGAATGATGAAGAGAATTCTCGGTTATGGTCTATGGGACAACAATCCATAATTTAGTTTGCAGATGTCTGTGTAATTTAAGCAGCAGGCAGAACAACCACACAGTTGTAGCTGCTCTGGGGAAAAGATACCAAGAGGCTCATAAATCATGGTAAGGATTAAAAGCAATGAGCATTCATCTTCTTAACCTCGTAAGGGAATATAGAAAAGCCAAGTATCAGAACATACTGAGCGTGGAATCTTTGTGCAGGGATCAAAGATGTCAGAGTTTTTAAGGCCTCTCTCAATTAGCATTGACCTCTCATTTGCAAGTCAACAGAACATAATTTTAAAGTTGATTAAAAAGAGGCCTTTTCCACATCAAATTAAATTGAGCAAGTGTTAAGATATGTTTCTGGGCCGTAGAAAAAGTAGAGTCAAATCATACGGAAATGCTAATCATTTGCTTGGATTGAAATATGTTTCTTCTGGGGCAGCCTATGAAAAATGACCTTACAAATATCCAATCCACAACAACTATCATGTTTAACTGAACATTTATAAATGGCTAAATGTCATGAGAAAATTCTAACTGCAAATTGTCAAGGAAAGGAAATAGAGACAGCTGGCTCTCTCCTATAACATTTAGTAAATAAATGGTCTGTTACTAATTGTTTATATTTGAAAAATTATCCTAATCAAAGGTCTTTGGGTTCAAATGAGTAATTCACACACAGTGAGGCAAGTTTCATTTTGTGTTAAAGATAGAAACTTTAATCAAATTTTAAATCTTTTGAAAAAGACTAATCTGTTAATTTCCCCAGCATTCTTTTAAATCAGTTCATGATACAACTACATTTGCCAATTTTATAAGAATGTCAAGACCGGGCAGGAAATAATAAAATCAGTTATTCAAGGACGATCATGAACCTGTTAAGGAGATACAAACAGATTCAGTTTCTGATTCTCTAGTTTAATGTAAATATCCCTTGGCAATGATTATTTTTATGTAGTCAGTACATAATTATCTATTTTAGTTAAGGAGAACTGTAGTGTGGCTAATCCAGATGGCAGATAATTTTTTATATATATTTGCCATTGGAATCTATTTTTGTTCATATTTTTAAATTATTTCATCTGAGTTTTGAGAAAGTCACACTACTCTATCTTTGAAAACAGTCAGAATAACATGCCAGATACTGTAATTTGGGCTACTTCTGCACTGGGTATACCCCATTCTACACCCCATACTAGGGACAAATAACCATCTTTTTAACTTGACAGGTAATAATATACTCCTCCAGTTCAAAAACCTTTTTCTGCTACCATTTTTTCTTTCTCCGGAACGGGGATTAAGTATGAATTCTTTGACACAAGCTCATATAATGATTTCAAACTGTATCAACTTTATTATATTGTATAGCATTGCACTTCGTTTTCCTTGACCTGTTTTCTAACAAGACTGTGCTGCATTCCCCAGGAACCATTCTAGAGAAGAGAGATACAGAACTTAGGAACTCAGCTAGATTTTTCTGCCATATAAACTAAGACTGATTACTAAGATAAATATATGGGGAAATGTACATTTTATCTTTGAACTAAAAGTAGAATAAATCACTTTTCTTGACTTCATAATAACCTCTGTCATTTAACCACAAATTCATGGATATTTCAGAATATGCTAAAAATAGTAAAACTACCTTTTAAGAAGGGAACACTGGGCTGAGCACGGTGGGTCACGGCTATAATCCTAGCACTTTGGGAGGCCAAGGCAGGCAGATCAATTGAGGTCAAGAGTTCAAAACCAGCACTGGCCAACATGGTGAAACCCTGTCCCTACTAAAAATACAAAAAAAAAAAAAAGAAAAGAAAATTAACCAGATATGGTAGCAGGTGCCTGTAATCCCAGGTACTTGGGAGGCTGAGGCAGGAGAATCACTTGAAATGGGGAGGCAGAGGCTACAGTGAGCCAAGATCATGCCACTGCACTCCAGTCTGGGTGACAGGGCAAGACTATGTCACACACAAAAAATAATAATAATAAAGAAAAAAAAAAAGAAAAAGAAGAGCACATTCTTTGTATCTATGTCTACTTACATAAATTATATAAATTATTTTTAATAATTATTAAATGAAAATAATTAGCTTGATTTAATCATTATATAATGCATGCATGTATCTAACCATCATATTATACCCCGTAAACTTATACAATTATGACGTGTCAATTAAAACTACAACTAAGAAAGATTTAAACATTGGCAGATTAGATTTGAGAATTAATATTATATGTCAAATATATATTTTTGACATTCTTAAATGCTTTTATATTTCAAATATATTTATAAACAGACATATTTGGGTGACATATTATGGGTGACAGAGAGAAAAGTAAGAATTCACTTTGCCCTTTCATTTTATCTCCTTAATAATTTTATCCCTAGTTTACATGAAATATCAATATGCTTAGAGGTAGGGGGATGGATTATAGACTCATGGATTAATTTCCTTAAATATAGTGTTGAAAATTGTCTCAATATTATTTTGTGTCAAGGATTCTTCTCTGGGTTGTGGATAAATTTATTAAAAAATCATTAAGTGTTATTAACCATGTTGGTGTTTAGATTCTAGTGAGGAGAATACAAACATGTAATTAAATTATATAATATTTAAATTATGTATAAGTAAGTTTATCAAAAATGATAAATGCTATGCAGAAAATTAGCTGGGAAGAGTGCCAGGAAGTTTCTGTGTTGTACAGAGAAGAGGAAACGATAGTTTGCAAATTCTGAAAATATGTTTCAAGAATATCTTCCTGGTAAAATAACATTTGAAAAGACTTGAAATAGATACAGGAGCAAACCTTGAAAGTGTCTGAATAAGAGCTTTCCAAATTAAATCATAAATTTCAAGTCATCAAGGTGAGAGCTATTTAAAAACCAACAAGGCCAATGTGATGGAAGCTTGGAGAGAGTGGAGAACGATTATAGAAGAGGTTCAGCCGCGCACGGTGGCTCACGCCTATAATCCCAGCACTTTGGGAGGCCGAGGTGGGTGCATCACTGGAGGTCAGGAGTTCGAGACCAGCCCAGCCAGCATGGTGAAACCCCGTCTTTGCTAAAAATACAAAAATTATCCTGGTGTAGTGGCACATGTCTGTAATTCCAGCCACTTAGTAGGCTGAGGCAGGAGAATTGCTTGAACCTCAGAGACTGAGGTTGCAGTGAACTGAGATTGCACCACTACATTCCAGCCTGGGTGACAGAGCCAGACTCCATCTCAAAAAAAAAGAAAAAAGAAAAAAAGAAGAGGTTTGACAGGCAGTGGGGCCTTGAGGGCAGTGGAAGGACCTTGATCCATTTTATCTTTTCAGAGGACTTCTCTGGCTGATGTGTTGATAGTGCACTATAGAGGACCAGGGGTGGAATTAGGAAGCTCCTTTTTAGGCAAGTACAACAACCTGGTGAGCAATGATACTAGGTGGGAACAGAGATACAGCAGAACAACGGGTGAGCAAAGGAAGGAAGGTTGAGACAAGATGATTGGTGATGTAATATATATGGAGTGTGAGGAAATTAGAAAGATCCAAGGTGAATTCATGGTACCTTGCCTGAGCAATGGGAATATAGCTTTGCCATTAACTGAACAAATGAAATCTGAGCTGCCTTTAGCCAACTAAGGAGAAATGTTGACAAGGAAATTTGATATATTCATACGAAATTCAGGGGTGAGTTCATCCTAGTAGATATGTTATATGATATTGACTAAGATTTGTTTATTTAAACAAACAAACACATCACACTTTCTATGTCAGGTGTTATTCTATGATTTTAATGTGCCTTATATTGTTTAAGTAATCCTCATAAGAATTGTATGAGAAAGGCACTATTAACATTATGTTCATTTAGCAGATGAGAAAATGGTGCTAAAAGTTTAAGGTAACATTTTCCAAGATCACACACCTGGTAAGCGGTAGAATTGGGATTCAGACCCAGGCACAACAGAATGATTTTACCCAGCTTGACCCAGGATTTGATCACTAATGCAACAAGTTCAGACGAGAATAGAAATCTAAGATCTAGGCTCGGGGGCATGGGAGTGAAAAACATCAGAGGAATGAAATAAAATAAAAAGAGCAAAAAAAAGTGGTCAGTGCAGGAGGAAGACAAGAAGTGTGGTGTTCTGAAATTGAATGAAGGAAACCTTTCAACTGGGTCAATTGCTGCTGATGAATCTTAAAAGATCAAGACTGAGCACAGATGATTGGAATCACATTGTGGATTCCATTGTTTATGTTGACAACAGCAGTGTTGATGGATTGCTGAGCAAAAATTTTGATGAGAGCCATGAAAGCAAAATAAAGACAGAATCAGTTTTCAAGATCAAGGCAGAAGCTTGAAAGGAATTGCTGAGAAAGATTTATTTGGAATTTTTGTGCTATTTTAAAGCAAAGACATACTTATGGTTCCTAGTTCCAAATTCACAAAAACAATTTGTCATACACATTTCAAATGACCAAGGAGAGATTACAACAAAGTGACATAGATCAAAATCCATCTACATTATGTTGCAACATTTTCCCCAGAACATGTAAACATAAACCCCCTCCGATAAAATTCTTATTTTTATGTCATCAAAATTAGAATTAAATGCATAATTCACCATGTTACTAACAAAGTAGTGTTGACTCCGTTGGGCCTTTTAGGGTTGCTTGGACAGTTTAGGTTGTAGCAGGACGAGCCGCAGACAAAACTCCTCAGACATGGAGTTAAAGAAGGAAGGAGTTTATTTGGTTGGTAGCATCAGCAAGACTCCTGTCTCAAGAGCCGAGCTCCCCGAGTGAGCAATTCCTGTCCCTTTTAAGGGCTCACAACTCGAAGTGGGTCCGTGTGAGAGGGTTGTGATCGATTGAGCAAGCAGGGGGTATGTGACTGGGGGCTGCATGCACCGGTAATCAGAATGAAACAGAACAGGACAGGGATTTTTACAATGCTCTTCCATACAATGTCTGGAATCTATAGATGATATAACCGGTTAGGTCGGGGGTCGATCTTTTTTTTTTTTTTTTTTTTTTTTAATTTTTTTTTTTTTAATTTATTTATTATTATTATACTTTAAGTTGTAGGGTACATGTGCATAACATGCAGGTTTGTTACATGTGTATACTTGTGCCATGTTAGTCTGCTGCACCCATCAACTCGTCATTTACATCAGGTATAACTCCCAATGCAATCCCTCCCCCCTCCCCCCTCCCCATGATAGGCCCCGGTGTGTGATGTTCCCCTTCCTGAGTCCAAGTGATCTCGTTGTTCAGTTCCCACCTATAAGTGAGAACATGCGGTGTTTGGTTTTCTGTTCTTGTGATAGTTTGCTAAGAGTGATGGTTTCCAGCTGCATCCATGTCCCTACAAAGGACGCAAACTCATCCTTTTTTATGGCTGCATAGTATTCCATGGTGTATATGTGCCACATTTTCTTAATCCAATCTGTCACTGATGGACATTTGGGTTGATTCCAAGTCTTTGCTATTGTGAATAGTGCTGCAATAAACATACGTGTGCATGTGTCTTTATAGCAGCATAATTTATAATCCTTTGGGTATATCCCCAGTAATGGGATGGCTGGGTCATATGGTACATCTAGTTCTAGATCCTTGAGGAATCGCCATACTGTTTTCCATAATGGTTGAACTAGTTTACAATCCCACCAACAGTGTAAAAGTGTTCCTATTTCTCCACATCCTCTCCAGCACCTGTTGTTTCCTGACTTTTTAATGATCGCCATTCTAACTGGTGTGAGATGGTATCTCATTGTGGTTTTGATTTGCATTTCTCTGATGGCCAGTGATGATGAGCATTTTTTCATATGTCTGTTGGCTGTATGAATGTCTTCTTTTGAGAAATGTCTGTTCATATCCTTTGCCCACTTTTTGATGGGGTTGTTTGTTTTTTTCTTGTAAATTTGTTTGAGTTCTTTGTAGGTTCTGGATATTAGCCCTTTGTCAGATGAGTAGATTGCAAAAATTTTCTCCCATTCTGTAGGTTGCCTGTTCACTCTGATGGTAGTTTCTTTTGCTGTGCAGAAGCTCTTTAGTTTAATTAGATCCCATTTGTCAATTTTAGCTTTTGCTGCCGTTGCTTTTGGTGTTTTAGACATGAAGTCTTTGCCCATGCCTATGTCCTGAATGGTACTACCTAGGTTTTCCTCTAGGATTTTTATGGTATTAGGTCTAACATTTAAGTCTCTAATCCATCTTGAATTAATTTTCGTATAAGGAGTAAGGAAAGGATCCAGTTTCAGCTTTCTACTTATGGCTAGCCAATTTTCCCAGCACCATTTATTAAATAGGGAATCCTTTCCCCATTTCTTGTTTTTCTCAGGTTTGTCAAAGATCAGATGGCTGTAGATGTGTGGTATTATTTCTGAGGACTCTGTTCTGTTCCATTGGTCTATATCTCTGTTTTGGTACCAGTACCATGCTGTTTTGGTTACTGTAGCCTTGTAGTATAGTTTCAAGTCAGGTAGCGTGATGCCTCCAGCTTTGTTCTTTTGACTTAGGATTGTCTTGGAGATGCGGGCTCTTTTTTGGTTCCATATGAACTTTAAAGCAGTTTTTTCCAATTCTGTGAAGAAACTCATTGGTAGCTTGATGGGGATGGCATTGAATCTATAAATTACCTTGGGCAGTATGGCCATTTTCACGATATTGATTCTTCCTATCCATGAGCATGGTATGTTCTTCCATTTGTTTGTGTCCTCTTTTATTTCACTGAGCAGTGGTTTGTAGTTCTCCTTGAAGAGGTCCTTTACATCCCTTATAAGTTGGATTCCTAGGTATTTGATTCTCTTTGAAGCAATTATGAATGGAAGTTCATTCATGATTTGGCTCTTTGTTTGTCTGTTATTGGTGTATAAGAATGCTTGTGATTTTTGCACATTAATTTTGTATCCTGAGACTTTGCTGAAGTTGCTTATCAGCTTAAGGAGATTTTGGGCTGAGACAATGGGGTTTTCTAAATATACAATCATGTCATCTGCAAACAGGGACAATTTGACTTCTTCTTTTCCTAACTGAATACCCCTGATTTCTTTCTCTTGCCTAATTGCCCTAGCCAGAACTTCCAACACTATGTTGAATAGGAGTGGTGAGAGAGGGCATCCCTGTCTTGTGCCAGTTTTCAAAGGGAATTTTTCCAGTTTTTGCCCATTCAGTATGATATTGGCTGTGGGTTTGTCATAAATAGCTCTTATTATTTTGAGGTACGTTCCATCAATACCGAATTTATTGAGCGTTTTTAGCATGAAGGGCTGTTGAATTTTGTCAAAAGCCTTTTCTGCATCTATTGAGATAATCATGTGGTTCTTGTCTTTGGTTCTGTTTATATGCTGGATTATGTTTATTGATTTGCGAATGTTGAACCAGCCTTGCATCCCAGGGATGAAGCCCACTTGATCATGGTGGATAAGCTTTTTGATGTGTTGCTGAATCCGGTTTGCCAGTATTTTATTGAGGATTTTTGCATCGATGTTCATCAGGGATATTGGTCTAAAATTCTCTTTTTTTGTTGTGTCTCTGCCAGGCTTTGGTATCAGGATGATGTTGGCCTCATAAAATGAGTTAGGGAGGATTCCCTCTTTTTCTATTGATTGGAATAGTTTCAGAAGGAATGGTACCAACTCCTCCTTATACCTCTGGTAGAATTCAGCTGTGAATCCATCTGGTCCTGGACTTTTTTTGGTTGGTAGGCTATTAATTATTGCCTCAATTTCAGAGCCTACTATTGGTCTATTCAGGGATTCAACTTCTTCCTGGTTTAGTCTTGGAAGAGTGTAAGTGTCCAGGAAATTATCCATTTCTTCTAGGTTTTCCAGTTTATTTGCGTAGAGGTGTTTATAGTATTCTCTGATGGTAGTTTGTATTTCTGTGGGGTCGGTGGTGATATCCCCTTTATCATTTTTAATTGCGTCGATTTGATTCTTCTCTCTTTTCTTCTTTATTAGTCTTGCTAGTGGTCTGTCAATTTTGTTGATCTTTTCAAAAAACCAACTCCTGGATTCATTGATTTTTTGGAGGGTTTTTTGTGTCTCTATCTCCTTCAGTTCTGCTCTGATCTTAGTTATTTCTTGCCTTCTGCTAGCTTTCGAATGTGTTTGCTCTTGCTTCTCTAGTTCTTTTAATTGCGATGTTAGAGTGTCAATTTTTGATCTTTCCTGCTTTCTCTTCTGGGCATTTAGTGCTATAAATTTCCCTCTACACACTGCTTTAAATGTGTCCCAGAGATTCTGGTATGTTGTATCTTTGTTCTCATTGGTTTCAAAGAACATCTTTATTTCTGCCTTCATTTCGTTATTTACCCAGTAGTCATTCAGGAGCAGGTTGTTCAGTTTCCATGTAGTTGAGCGGTTTTGATTGAGTTTCTGAGTCCTGAGTTCTAGTTTGATTGCACTGTGGTCTGAGAGACAGTTTGTTATAATTTCTGTTCTTGTACATTTGCTGAGGAGTGCTTTACTTCCAATTATATGGTCAATTTTGGAGTAAGTACGATGTGGTGCTGAGAAGAATGTATATTCTGTTGATTTGGGGTGGAGAGTTCTATAGATGTCTATTAGGTCTGCTTGCTGCAGAGATGAGTTCAATTCCTGGATATCCTTGTTAACTTTCTGTCTTGTTGATCTGGCTAATGTTGACAGTGGAGTGTTGAAGTCTCCCATTATTATTGTATGGGAGTCTAAGTCTCTTTGTAAGTCTCTAAGGACTTGCTTTATGAATCTGGGTGCTCCTGTATTGGGTGCATATATATTTAGGATAGTTAGCTCTTCCTGTTGAATTGATCCCTTGACCATTATGTAATGGCCTTCTTTGTCTCTTTTGATCTTTGATGGTTTAAAGTCTGTTTTATCAGAGACTAGGATTGCAACCCCTGCTTTTTTTTGTTCTCCATTTGCTTGGTAAATCTTCCTCCATCCCTTTATTTTGAGCCTATGTATGTCTCTGCGTGTGAGATGGGTCTCCTGAATACAGCAGACTGATGGGTCTTGACTCTTTATCCAGTTTGCCAGTCTGTGTCTTTTAATTGGAGCATTTAGTCCATTTACATTTAAGGTTAAGATTGTTATGTGTGAACTTGATCCTGCCATTATGATATTAACTGGTTATTTTGCTCGTTAGTTGATGCAGTTTCTTCCTAGCCTCGATGGTCTTTACATTTTGGCATGTTTTTGCAATGGCTGGTACCGGTTGTTCCTTTCCATGTTGAGTGCTTCCTTCAGGGTCTCTTGTAAGGCAGGCCTAGTGGTGACAAAATCTCTAAGCATTTGCTTATCTGTAAAGGATTTTATTTCTCCTTCACTTATGAAACTTAGTTTGGCTGGATATGAAATTCTGGGTTTAAAATTCTTTTCTTTAAGAATGTTGAATATTGGCCCCCACTCTCTTCTGGCTTGGAGAGTTTCTGCCGAGAGATCTGCTGTGAGTCTGATGGGCTTCCCTTTGTGGGTAACCCGACCTTTCTCTCTGGCTGCCCTTAAGATTTTTTCCTTCATTTCAACTTTGGTGAATCTGGCAATTATGTGTCTTGGAGTTGCTCTTCTCGAGGAGTATCTTTGTGGCGTTCTCTGTATTTCCTGGATTTGAATGTTGGCCTGCCCTACTAGGTTGGGGAAGTTCTCCTGGATGATATCCTGAAGAGTGTTTTCCAACTTGGTTCCATTTTCCCCCTCACTTTCAGGCACCCCAATCAGACGTAGATTTGGTCTTTTTACATAATCCCATACTTCTTGCAGGCTTTGTTCATTTCTTTTTCTTCTTTTTTCTTTTGGTTTCTCTTCTCGCTTCATTTCATTCATTTGATCCTCAATCGCTGATACTCTTTCTTCCAGTTGATCGAGTCGGTTACTGAAGCTTGTGCATTTGTCACGTATTTCTCGTGTCATGGTTTTCATCTCTTTCATTTCGTTTATGACCTTCTCTGCATTAATTAGTCTAGCCGTCAATTCTTCCACTTTTTTTTCAAGATTTTTAGTTTCTTTGCGCTGGGTACGTAATTCCTCCTTTAGCTCTGAGAAATTTGATGGACTGAAGCCTTCTTCTCTCATCTCATCAAAGTCATTTTCCGTCCAGCTTTGATCCGTTGCTGGCGATGAGCTGCGCTCCTTTGCCGGGGGAGATGTGCTCTTATTTTTTGAATTTCCAGCTTTTCTGCCCTGCTTTTTCCCCATCTTTGTGGTTTTATCTGCCTCTGGTCTTTGATGATGGTGATGTACTGATGGGGTTTTGGTGTAGGTGTCCTTCCTGTTTGATAGTTTTCCTTCTAACAGTCAGGACCCTCAGCTGTAGGTCTGTTGGAGATTGCTTGAGGTCCACTCCAGACCCTGTTTGCCTGGGTATCAGCAGCAGAGGCTGCAGAAGATAGAATATTTCTGAACAGCGAGTGTACCTGTCTGATTCTTGCTTTGGAAGCTTCCTCTCAGGGGTATACTCCACCCTGTGAGGTGTGGGGTGTCAGACTGCCCCTAGTGGGGGATGTCTCCCAGTTAGGCTACTCAGGGGTCAGGGACCCACTTGAGCAGGCAGTCTGTCCGTTCTCAGATCTCAGCCTCCGTGTTGGGAGATCCACTGCTCTCTTCAAAGCTGTCAGACAGAGTCGTTTGCGTCTGCAGAGTTTTCTGCTGCTTTGTTGTTGTTGTTGTTGTTGTTGTGTAGCTGTGCCCTGTCCCCAGAGGTGGAGTCTACAGAGACAGGCAGGTTTCCTTGAGCTGCTGTGAGCTCCACCCAGTTGGAGCTTCCCAGCAGCTTTGTTTACCTACTTAAGCCTCAGCAATGGCGGGCGCCCCTCCCCCAGCCTCGCTGCTGCCTTGCCGGTAGATCACAGACTGCTGTGCTAGCAATGAGGGAGGCTCCGTGGGCGTGGGACCCTCCCGGCCAGGTGTGGGATATGATCTCCTGGTGTGCCTGTTTGCTTAAAGCGCAATATTGGGGTGGGAGTTACCCGATTTTCCAGGTGTTGTGTGTCTCAGTTCCCCTGGCTAGGAAAAGGGATTCCCTTCCCCCTTGCGCTTCCCAGGTGAGGCGATGCCTCGCCCTGCTTCAGCTCTCGCTGGTCGGGCTGCAGCAGCTGACCAGCACCGATCGTCCGGCACTCCCCAGTGAGATGAACCAAGTACCTCAGTTGAAAATGCAGAAATCACCGGTCTTCTGTGTCGCTGGCGCTGGGAGTTGGAGACTGGAGCTGTTCCTATTCGGCCATCTTGCTCCGCCCCCGGGGGTCGATCTTTAACTACCAGGCCCAGGGTGTGGTGCTGGGCTGTCTGCCTGTGGATTTCATTTCTGCCTTTTAGTTTTTACTTCTTCTTTCTTTGGAGGCAGAAATTGGGCATAAGACAATATGAGGGGTGGTCTCCTCCCTTAAGGTTGCAGTTTAGATGTGTTGGATATGCCACCAAACTGTAGAAGTTCCAAGCACAGAATTCATATTGAATGGCCTAGTTTCCAATTCAGCTTAGCCACTTATTGGTAGTGGCAGTTACTTAACCTCTCCATTTCCCATTTCTTTCACCTACAACATGAAATAATATAGGTCCAATAATAGTGTGCATCTAATAGGATTGTTTATAAGGACTTTGTGGTTCATATTTGTATATGCTAATTCTAAAAGTTAGAATAGTGCCTGGTCTGTAAGAAACCAGTTTAAGTGGTTTGTAAAAAAAGTAAGTTCCATATTTCTATTTTCCTCTAGAATTTTGAAGGAATGGAATGTTCCCCCTCTTCTATGTTTCCCAGATGTCAAAATTCATGGATCCCCTTCCACTTCAAGAAAGCTAACTCACATTGCAAATATTTAAGAGTGTCATACTCAGTTAATATTTCTTCTCATAGATTTCACTACATTCTTAGTGGTTGTATGTTCTAAAGTTTATTTTTTCTTATATTTCTAAATTTGTTTTTTATGCTGTGAATTACTTCACATTCATTTAATGAAATGTCTTAAATGAATATCTATTTCTGGTGTATATGTATATGCATACATACATATATATATATTTATGTGTGTGTGTATATATATCTTCCAACTTGTCAGACTCTTTTCATGTTGCATACACCATCGCAAGACATCCTTCCCATATGGAAGCTGCTACTGAAACTCTTGACAGACACAAGGTCCTTAGATACAATAAATCATGTGTAAAGAACACATTTAGCCCCATCACCTTGTTAATTGAATTTATAACTAAAAACATTCCCATATTCTCAGTTTTAATAATATTTTTTCCCAGTCATAAATAACCTAATAACATAATAAATGTTCAAAAATTCTCAATGAACATCTTTAAGGAATGTTTCTGTGAAGAGCGGTAGGATCCTTTAGTTTTTGCTGCATATGATGAGGCAGATGGGGAAATTCAGTTTTTAAGCATGATATTTATTCCATTTTTTCATGTTGTTTGAAATTCATTTTTCCTTTTGCCCCAAGGGATGCCTGCCATCTAAGCACATGTTTGAAACCAGATAGAAAGCATATGTGCTGTATACCCCTGGGGTCTGACAGACGGGGTGAAATATAGGATAACTGCTTCTTCAATTGTGCAAAAGGGAGTTTTTTGTTGTTGTTGTTGGTTTGGTTGTTTGGTTTTTTGCTTTGTTTTGTTTTGTTTTTTGCAAATGGTATTTTTTCAGAAGTGCAAGATGTTGTGTTGTAGCTTTTTTTTTTTTTTTTTTCAGAGGGAGTCTTCCACTGTTGCCCAGGCTGGAGAACAGTGATGCAATCTTGGCTCACTGCAAGCTCCGCCTCCAGGGTTCACGCCATTCTCCTGCCTCAGTCTCCTGAGTAGCTGGGACTACAGGTGCCCGCCACCAAGCCCAGCTAATTTTTGTTGTACTTTTAGTAGAGAAGGGGTTTCACCGTCTTAGCCAGGATGGTCTAGATCTCCTGACCTCGTGATCCGCCCGCCTCGGCATCCCAAAGTTCTGGGATTACAGGCATGAGCCACCACGCCCGGCCTGTTGTAGCCTTTTGATAGTTTAATTATGGTTGTATTTTCTTTCAAAATAAAGAGTCTTCTTAAAGAGAGGAAATACTAAAACTTGGCATGAATGTATCTGGGGTATCACTACGCCTTAAACTGAATTCTCCAACATAATCACAGAGCGCTCCTTGTGTTTGCTGAGCAGCATAAGGTAATTCTAGTGATAAACATGCGCTAACTTTGTGTCTCACAGGCTCTTCATGGGATGATCTTTGTTTTTCCAACTTTTATTAGAGGCACTGCCCCGCCTGATAGAGTAAGTCCTCACTTAACAACATCAATAGTTCTTGGGAACTGCAACTTTATTCAAAATGCCACCTAATGAAACCAGTTTTACCATAGGCTACTTGATATAAACAAGATGTAAGTTCCTGGGGCAGATTTCTGATCACAGGAACATCACAAAACTTCAAAATAAAGATCAAAACACTTCTTACATTAGACACTGAAATGGATGTGAGTTATATAGACATTTAAGAGAGATGAGGCCGGGCGCGGTGGCTCACACCTGTAATCCCAGCACTTTGGGAGGCCGAGGCTGGTGGATCACAAGGTCAGGAGATAGAGACCATCCTGGCTAACACAGTGAAACCCCATCTCTACCAAAAATACAAAAAATTAGCCGGTCATCGTGGCGGGCGCCTGTAGTCCCAGCTACTCAGGAGGCTGAGGCAGGAGAATGGCGTGAACCTGGGTTGGGGGAGCTTGCAGTGAGATCGCGCCACTGCACTCCAGCCAGGGGGACAGAGCGAGACTCCGTCTCAAAAAAAAAAAAAAAAAGAGAGAGAGATGAATAAATGTACATAAAATAACTATTCACCCAGTCATTTCAGTTCAGGGTTGTGGATGGCCGGAGCCTGCCGGCAGCTCAGGGTGCAAGGCGGGAACCCACCCCAGACAGGGCACTGTTCCATTGTAGGGCATTCTCATACTCACATCCACACCCACTCACACCGGGACCGTTTAGAAACACACTGATTCACCTAATGTGCACAGCTTTGGAATGAAGGAGGAAACCAGAAGACTTAGGGAAAACCCACGCCAATCTGGGGAGAACACACAAACTCTGCACAGATGGTGGCCCTGGCTGAGATTCGACATTTTTTAGTCTCATCAACATTATTATGAAACTATGTTAAATAAAAGGTATTTTCTGAGGACTTACTGTACACCATGCTAGATCGTATACACTACAAAACTTTCAGCTTCTCAACTATAGCCCTCCTAATTCGTGGGGGTTTCACATGATCACACTCTGCCCAGAACACCTATCTCCTCTTATCTGATCACCTGCACACTGCTTCCCCCAACCCTGGACCGTCCCACTGCCAACAGCTTGTCCACTCATCCTAGAACCTGTGTCAGGTTCCTTTTGTTTTGACCATCCCATCACATTGTTTATTGGCTGTTTAGTTATCTGTATCTAACATTACATTGCAGGCTTGTTTCCAGGAGCCATTGTCTCATCTCAGGCCCTATGGCCTACTTTGCCCAGTGGCCCATTCTCAGTTCAGTGTATTCCTGTCTCTCTGTCCTTCTTTCAAGTACTCAGCCTTTCTTCCCATCTCACGATATCCATAGACTTTTCCATCTTTAATGGAATGGCTTTCTCCTCTTTTATTCATAACTACCTGGAAAAATTTTACCCAAGTTTCAGATCATCTCAATGGATACTTCTTAAAGGAAAAAGTAAGGACAAAAACAAAAAAAAACACTATGTCAAAAAAAACTATCTTTGAAATAGTGCACGCTCCCTGTACTCTAAAGCTATTTTCAGTACCAAGTAGAGTGTCTAGCATGTATTTATGCATGCATGAACTTTATTATATTCATTTATCTAGTAATTCATTCATTTATTCAAAAATTTTTCTCCATATATTTCATACACCTATTTGAGTGCCTTGGTATAGACTTCAACAAACCCAGTATGTTTCTGCTCGCCTGGATTTCACATTGCAGTTGAGGGTGACAGAAAATCAACAAATGAATTATTAATTGATAAGATATGATTAAGGACTAATAATGTACAATAAAACCAATCAAGCAAGTTGATGTACTAGAGGCACACTGGGAGTTTAATTCAGATTGGTGGTCAGAAAAGCTGCCTCTGACTTGAAGCCATTGAAGCCAAGATATGAGTAACTGAGAGGAATCCATGATGAGTTCATGTCAGAGAAGAATTTAAAATGGGAAGTAAAAACTAGTAGAGGGGACACCCAGGAGGGATAAGTTTGGCATATTTGTGGAACAAAAGTGAACACCCCCGTGGCTGGAGTGGGCAAATAGGGAGAGATTGAGAAAGGGTATGATATCTGGTAAGTTGTCTGGCACCAAATCCTTCGGGTCTTTTTGGCTATGATGAGGAGTTTGGATCTTCAGAGTGTGATCTTCAAAGTGGATTAAGCAAGGAAATGGCATGATTATCAAACAAAAAATAATTTGACCTTGGGAGAGCACCGGAGAAAAAGCGTATTCCCACACAGGGATGTGGGAATGCTATCTGGAAGGAGCCAGCCATTGTGACAGATCTTAAAGAGTGAGCAATATTCTGCATATAAAGTCAATATAAGAACTGCGTATTCATAGAGGAATAAATAAACAAAAGAAGTTTTAGAAAATGAAAAATCAGGCTGGGTGCGGTGGCTCACATCTGTAATCCCAGCACTTTGGGAGGATGAGGCAGGTGGATCACCTGAGGTCAGGAGTTCGAGACCAGCCTGACCAACATGATGAAACCCCGTCTACTGAAAATACAAAATTAGCTGGGCATAGTGGCACATGCCTGTAATCCCAGCTACTTGGGAAGTTGAGGCAGGAGAGAACCATTTGAACCCAGATGGTGGAGGGTGCAGTGAGCCAATGAGCCAATGACATACCGTTGCACTCTAACCTGGGTGAAAGAGCAAGACTCCATCTCAAAAAAAAAAAAAAAAAAAAAGAAAGAAAATGAAAAATCATTTTTAGTAGGAGACTGTAGGCATGGAGTATGGTGTTTGTCTAGAAAGAAGCCTGGGAAAGTAGATTGGAAAGTCCTGGTGTTTTCTTACTGGTTATCTTTGCTGTAGAGTACCTATCCTGCCACTTCTCTTTTGCATATCCTATGTACTGAATTCTGGAAGTGAGAAGGAAATATTCTCCAGGGCGCTGCTATCTGTGCTTCTACCAGACTGTCTCTTGGCCATGACTTCTGATCATCACGAATGTCACCTGTTATGGGCTGAATTGTGTCTCCTCAAAATTCATATGCTAACCTCCTAACTCCCATTACCTCAGAATGTCACTGGAAATAAGATATTTAAAAGAAGTAATTAAATGAAAATGAGGTCGTTATAGTGAACCCTAATCCAATGTGATTTATGTCCCATAAGAAGAGGACATTTGGACACAGACACAGAGAGAAGACAATGTGAAGACAGGGGAGAAGATGGCCATCTACAAACCAAACAGAGAAGTCGAACAGCGCTTTGCTCAGAGCTGTCAGAAGAAACAAGCCCTGCAAATACCTTGATTTTGGAATTCTAAACTCCAAAATTGTGAGACAATAATTTTCTTTTTTTTTTTTTTTTTTTTTTTTTTTTTTTTTTTTTTTTTTTTTTTTGAGACGGAGTCTTGCTCTGTCGCCCAAGCTGGAGTGCAGTGGCGCGATCCTGGCTCACTGAAAGCTCCGCCTCCTGGGTTCACGCCATTCTCCTGCCTCAGCCTCCCGAGTAGCTGGGACTACAGGCGCCCGCCACCGCGCCCGGCTCATTTTTTGTATTTTTAGTAGAGACGGGGTTTCACCGTGGTCTTGATCTCCTGACCTTGTGATCCGCCCGCCTCGGCCTCCCAAAGTGCTGGGATTACAGGCGTGAGCCACCGCGCCCGGCCGAGACAATAATTTTCTATTGTTTAAGCCAAGCTTGTCCAACCCATAGCCCGCCCAGTGGCCCAGGATGGCTTTGAATGTGGTCCAACACAAGTTTGTAAAGTTTCTTAAAACATTATTATTCTTATTATTTCTCATTAGCTGTCATTAGTGTTGGTGTATTTTCTGTGTGGTCCAAGTCAATTCTTCTTCCAATGTGGCCCAGGGATGCTGACAGATTGGACAGCCCTTGAAGTCATCTATTCTTTGATACGTTGTTATAGCAATGCTAGTTAACTAATAGACCATCCCATGAATTTTTGTAACATACAACAATTTGTCTACTTAAATGGAATCCAAATAAAGAAAATGTGGTATATGCATACCATGGAATACAGCACAGCTATAAACAACTCAATTAGGATAATGGCCTCCAGTTGCAATCATATGCTTTGCAGCAACATGAATGCAACTGGAGGCCATTATCCTAATTGAGTTAACACAGAAACAGAAAACCAAATACAGCGTGTTGTCACTCATAAGAAGGAACTAAACATCGGGGACACATAGGCACAAAGATGGGAACAACAGACATTGGGGATTCTATTATAAAAGTAGGGAGAGAGGAAAGGGAGCAAGCATTGAAAATGACCTATAAGGTAATATATTCACTACTTGGGTGATGGGATGATTAGAAGCACAAACCTCAGCGTTGTGTAATATACGTACGTAACAAACCTGCAAGTGTACCTCCTGGATCAAAAATTATTATCAAATAAGCAAATAGAAATGAAGAAGTTTGAAAAATAAAATAAAATAAACGGAATCTAGGCTGTTCTGTATGTAAAGAGAAGAAACCATCGAACAGACTTATGTTTCCACCTCCCTGGCTCACAATGACAGTTCTTGACAAAGTGTTGACTGCATCTCTCAAAACCTGTAAGGCTGTGCAATTGAAGGCACGAGTGTTAGTTCTCCCTACAACTTTTACTATAAAAAGGAGACTTACTTATCAACCAAATAATGTTCATAGGAGTCAGTTAGTTGTGTGGGGTTTATTTAAAACGTGTATATTTAGTAGAAGTAAGATAGCAAACTATGGCCATCCTTAATTGTTTTTTAACTGATTAAAGATCAGTATTCTTCAATTCTAAAGTTGAGAAATTTGCAGTGGGCCATATTTTTTTCCTTTTCATCTATGGATTTTCTGTCTTTGTGATTTTTTTTTTCTTGTAAATGGAGTATATTTGTCAGCACTTTCTCTTTCTCAGTTCTCCTGTTCTCTAATATGAAATGTCTTATTATGCAGGTATTTCCTGGTTTGCTTAACCAATTACTGCTCAAGGCAATAAAGAGAAAGCAGAACTCTGTATCATCTAGATAAAACGGATTTCTTGGAATCAGGGTAGCAAAATTAGAATCAGTATGGAAGGAGTGCAAGGCAGTATTATAAGAGAATAAAAACTAACTTTATGTGATGCTCATCTTCTCTTTATTTCAGCTGGGTTCAACTCGAAATTAGTGGCGTTTTTCCTGTGAGTGATATGTGTAATATCACATAAGAGTGTGGATGCTCTATGGTTGTAAATATTTTTCCAGCTATAATCCAAAGGAAAAGGTGAAAACAATATATTTGTCACGATTACTCTAGCCATTAAGATTGTGTTACTTAAATCCAGTGAATATATAATTTAAAATTATACCTTATCTTCATCAATTGGCAAACTCAAACACTATTAAAGAACAATATAAAGGTAGGACTTGTCGTACATTTCCAAGAAAATGTTTCACTGTGGCTCACACCTGTAATCCCAGCACTTTGGGAGGCCGAGGCAGGATCTCACTTGAGCTCAGGAATTTGAGACCAGCCTGGGCAACATAGGGAGATCTCATCTCTACAGAAAAATTTTAAAATTAGCCGGGCATGTGCCTGTAGTTCCAGTTAGTCCAGAGGCTGAGGAAGAAGGATTTCTTGAGCCAGGGATGTCGAGGCTGCAGTGAGCCGTATTTGTGCTCTAGCCTAGGCCACAGAGGGAGACCCTGCCTCAAAAACAAAACAAAACAAAAAACAAACAAAAAAAAAAGTTTAACTGCACGAGGCATCACAAAGCAGTTTAAAAATACTCAGTCTTTACATTTACAGCTATAAAATCTCAGCATATGCCGCTAGTGGTGTTGTTTTTTTTTTTAAATTAATTTCAACTTTTATTATAGATTAAAGGGTACATGTACAGATTTGCTATATGGATAAACTGCATAATGCTGAGTCTTGGTGTCCCAACCATTCTATCACCCAGGCAGTAAACATAGTACACAACAGGGAGTTCTTCAGCCCACATCTGCTCCCTTCCTACCTCCCTCTGCTGTTTTGTAGTCCCCAGTGTCTACTGCTTTCATCTTTATGTTCAGGTACATTCAATGTTTAGCTCCCACTTACAAGTGAGAACATATGGTATTTGGTTTTTCGTTCCTGCATGAATTTGCCTAGGATTATGGCCTTCAGCTCCATTCGTGTTGCAGCAAAGGACATGACTTCATTCCTGTTTATGGTGGCATAGTATTGCATGGTGTATATGTACCACATATTATTTCTCCAATCCACTGTTGATGGGCATCTGGGTTTATTCCATGTCTTTATTGTGGTGAATACAGCTGCAACAAACATTTGAGTATATGTGACTTTTTGATAGAATGAATTATTTTCCTTTGATTATATACCCATTAGATTGTTGGGTAGAATGGTAGTTCTATTTTATTAATAAGTTATTTGAGAAATCTCCAAAATGCTTTCCACAGTGACTGAACTAGTTTGCATTCCCTCCAACAGTGTATAAACATTCCCTTTTCTCCTCAGCCTCACCAACACGTTGTTTGTTGAATTTTTAGTAATTTTTTTTTTTATTATACTTTAAGTTCTAGGGTACATGTGCATAACGTGCAGGTTTGTTACATATGTATACTTGTGCCATGGTGGCGTGCTGCAACCATCAACTCGTCAGCACCCATCAACTCGTCATTTACATCAGGTATAACTCCCAGTGCAATCCCTTCCCCCCCCCCCCCCGATGATAGGCCTCAGTGTATGACGTTCCCCTTCCCGAGTCCAAGTGATCTCATTGTTCAGTTCCCACCTATGAGTGAGAACTTGCGGTGTTTGGTTTTCAGTTCTTGCAATAGTTTGCTGAGAATGATGGTTTCTAGCTGCATCCATGTCCCTACAAAGGACACAAACTCATCCTTTTTTATGGCTGCATAGTATTCCATGGTGTATATGTACCACATTTTCTTAATCCAGTCTGTCATTGATGGACATTTGGGTTGATTCCAAGTCTTTGCTATTGTGAATAGTGCTGCAATAAACATACGTGTGCATGTGTCTTTATAGCAGCATAATTTATAATCCTTTGGGTATATACTCAGTAATGGGATGGCTGGGTCATATGATACTTCTAGTTCTAGATCCTTGAGGAATTGCCATACTGTTTTCCAAAATGGTTGAACTAGTTTACAATCCCATCAACAGTGTAAAACTGTTCCTATTTCTCCACATCCTCTCCAGCACCTGTTGTTTCCTGACTTTTGAATGATTGCCATTCTAACTGGTGTGAGATGGTATCTCATTGTGGTTTTGATTTGCATTTTTCTGATGGCCAGTGATGATGAGCATTTTTTCATGTGTCTGTTGGCTGTATGAATGTCTTCTTTTGAGAACTGTCTGTTCATATCCTTTGCCCACTTTTTGATGGGGTTGTTTGTTTTTTTCTTGTAAATTTGTTTGAGTTCTTTGTAGGTTCTGGATATTAGCCCTTTGTCAGATGAGTAGATTGCAAAAATTTTCTCCCATTCTGTAGGTTTCCTGTTCACTCTGATGGTAGTTTCTTTTTCTGTGCAGAAGCTCTTTAGTTTAATTAGATCCCATTTGTCAATTTTGGCTTTTGTTGCCGTTGCTTTTGGTGTTTTAGACATGAAGTCCTTGCCCATGCCTATGTCCTGAATGGTATTACCTAGGTTTTCTTCTAGGGTTTTGTTTTTAACACAGTAGTATCCAATTAAAACATAAACTCCTTGAGATTATATTTGTACCTATATCTTCAATACCAAAATTGCAACTGAAATCATGCCAACAGCAGAAAGATCATTTTAATTCTAATGTCATTCTCTTACAAAATAAAAAGTCGATAACTCAGTTATAAAATGGCCTTTATTTTTAAGATTTACAGGTTTGTGTGAAAGTGATTGCAGTTTTTGCCATTAAAAGTAATACAAAAAAACCTGCAATTAGTTTCACACCAACATAATAATAGAAAAAATGACTGTCATAAGGGTACCAGGATGTTTAAAACTCAGGTAATGTAAGACATGCAAGCATGGAAATAGCTATCATGAAGGAAGAAGTTTTCGTTCACAGTTCTCTAGAAGCAGGGCCATTCCATCCACATGGGACCACATAGGGAAGTACCAGTGTTGGCCAGTAGATAGAGGGTGCAAGAAGCAAATGTGGCAAAATGAATCTTTATGGAAACCTTTGTGATTTCTGCAGGAGGAGCTGGTGAGGCAGGGTAAGCAGGTTTAGGGTGGGCTAGCTTGAAGAATTTCAGCAGGCTCTTGGAAATAGGGGCAGTTCTTTGTTGTCCGGTAGTTGGCCCTAGGATAGTTAGGGTAGATGGATAGTGGCCCAGAGTTTGAGAGCCCAGTAAAGAAGATGATTAGAGGTATGGTCTCTGGATTTGTTAGTTTGCATGTGAAAGGCACATTCTCAGGGAATTGTTTGCTTGGAATGAGCTAACCCTGGGAGGGCAGTCCTTCCAGAAACAGTGAAGCCCCAAAATGTAAAAGCATTAGAATATGGAAAAATAGGCATAGTTAATAAAACTGAGTTCACTTGACTTCCTTTACAAAGTTGTAATTTTTAAAGATAGCCACAACACTGGAAAAATAAAAACATTTAAATAATGGCAAGGTAAATTGACACCCATGAAATAAATATTCCTTTTATTTTGCACAATTTTCACCATACATGACCATCTATTTATGGTTGAAATGATTAAGTCATTTTTTTCTGCATTATTTAAAAGTAACGAAGGAAAGTGGACAAAGAATATTGGCAGATTTTGTTTGAAGACTTACTTAGCTGTCAGTTTCAGGACTTTTCTGTGAGAGGTGTGTCAAATCATGTTAAACTGGAACACTGTAATTGTACGTTTTTTTGTTACAAAGTACTTTCCTATGAGTTACACCATTCCCAATTCCAGAATATATTACATGACTTCCGCTGTTGCCATTAATACTTTATTATGGTGGATGTGGTATCAAACTAAGTTGTTAAAACCAATTGACATTATATTATCAGACATGTTGGTTATATGACATAAATATGACGGATTTACATAACTAGCCAAGCACATAATGTTGTTAAAAGTTAAATTTTAGTATGCAGAATTGAATGCCAATATTAAGCCCAGTTCTCAGTTGCTCACATATTGTTCTATGTTAGTGTGAGCTGTTTGTCTGGGTATGTGTATGCACATTAAAGCACATGCAAGTGGTAGGTTTTGTGAGCCCTCAGGTACAAGTAGGTTTTGCTTTCTTCAATGTTGTACTGATTTTTTTGCCATTAGTCAGTGAACAATGAATATTTTTGATAGGCTTTTTTCATCTCTAATGTATATTATTGACATGTATTTTTATAGCTCCTAGACTCAGTGTTCAACTCAGCTTTATGTTTTTATTTTGTTTTTGTTTTTGCTTTATTGTTCATTTAATGTATGTATATCCTTGTATGTATTGCTTTCTGTGCCCTCAAGTTTCACTTTCTTTCACCTGGCAGTGAAATTACAGCATTTCCTTGATCAGATCCAGGAAATCCCTGTTTTTTCCTTCTATTCTTGTCAAATTACGTGATTATGTGATATACGTTTTATCCCTATTTTTTACCTTGTTGTCCACTATATACTCTAAAAATCAATATCCTTTCTTGTTTTGTTTGTTCAAAATATGTGCATTGGCTGGACACAGTGACTCATGCCTGTAATCCCAGGACTTTAGGAGGTCAAGGCGGGTGGATCACTTGAGGTCAGGAGTTCGAGACCAGCCTGGCCAACATGACAAAACCCCACCTCTACTAAAATACAAAAATTAGCCAAGCATGGTGGTACATGCCTGTAATCCCAGCTGCTCAGGAGGCCGAGGCAGGAGAATTGCTTGAACTCGGTAGGCTGAGGTTGCAGTGAGCTGAGATCATACCACTGTGCTCTAGCCTGGGTGACAGAGTGAGACTCTGTCTCAAAAAAAAAATATATATATATATATATGTACACACACACACACACACACACACACATATATATTTATACATACACAAATATATGTGTGTGAATATATATGTGTATATATACACACATATATATGTGTATATGCATTTTCCTCAATATGCATTTAATCTTCATTAGACACATTTATGGTTTGCCCACAAACATGGCACTCTCTGACCCCTAAGTCAGGCCAGAAGATCTTTGCAAACACTTGACCTCTCTGAACTTCCAGGTCTAGATGTGAAAGTTGGAGATAATGACCACCTCACTGTGCAACTAATGATTATGTATCATCATAATTACCCATAATTATATCTGCTTTTAAATAGTTTTCAAATCTGTACCACCAGAATTATTGGTTAAAATTACTAGTTATTGGCCAGGTGCAGCGGCTCATGCCTGTAATCCCAGCACTTTGGGAGGCCGAAATGGGTGGATCACCTGAGGTCAGGAGTTCAAGAACAGCCTGACCAACATGGAGAAACCCCTTCTCTACTAAAAATACAAAAAATTAGCCAGGAATGGTGGCACATGCCTGTGATTCCAGCTACTCGGGGGGGTTAAGGCAGGAGAATCTCTTGAACCTGGGAGGCGGAGGTTCTGGTGAGCTGAGATCGTGCCATTGCACTCCAGCCTGGGCAACAAGAGTGAAACTCCGTCTCAAAATAAAAAAAAAAAAAGAAAAAGAAAAATTACTAGTTACCACTTCTCATCTTTTTGCTTCATCTGTAATTCAAAGCCTATTTCTACTTATTGTATTGACTTAGATTATGGCAAGATGAGTTTTTTGTGTGTCTAAATTTAACATCTGGAAGGCAATAAAGTGATAATTTTAGTTAGTGGGTGGTGACTTTTATATCTAGGCCACAATGTTCTAAAGGACCTAGTGTGTGATAGGAAAGGTGACAATTTCTGGGACTATCACTAGAACTATGTTTCAGAGGAGAAAGGAGAGTTGACACGAAGCAAGTGCCAGTAAGGACATCATGGGAAGAAATAGAGAGGTGATTCTGGCTGGGACAACCAGTAGAAAAGACTTGGTGAGGAGAGGCTGAGGGTAGGCACGGGGCAGCAGCTATGTGCAGCTGACGGTGGGTACGACTTTCCAGCCGCATTGGTCCTGCTTTCTTGGAAGTCACACTGAAAAAGGTCCCTTATCCAGTGCTAAAGACATGCCACTATTGGAACAGAAATGCTTTAACCCTACTGCCCCTCTTGGGCTGTGTATTCTTTTGCTCTGATATCCTCCTAGCAAAGTATTTCTTAACAAAAACATTAGAAATGTATGAGTAAATCAAGAAAATTGAAAGGTAGGCATTTGTGTCTTTATTTTGATATGATTAATTTCTCCCTTGTAACTAAGAGGTTTTCCTCTATTATTTGGAAAATCATAAAATAATTTATTACATGCTGTACATGTTTTGTTAGTCCATGTGAATATATAAGATAAGCTAAAATCTAACTTAAACCTATGTTGTAAACTTTAAGGCTAAAGACACCAGAAAAGAAAATGGAAGATAAAACTATAACAATAATATTCTAAATCTAATTTAATAAAAATGCTTTCTGGAGAAAATCCAAATGATTTAACTTTATTATGGCATGGGGAAAAAAAGCATAAGAATAAAAAGGATGAAAGATTTATTTTAAGTAAGGATAATTGTCCACTCCTATAATCCCAGCACATTGGGAGGCTGAAGAAGGAGGCTTGCTTGAAGCCAAGAGTTTAAGACCAGCTTGGGCAACATAGCAAGGACCTGTCTCTTTCAAAACAATGTATATATTTTTAATTAACTGGGCATGGTGGCTTGTGCCTGTAGTCCCTACTGCTCTGGATTCTGAGATGGGAGGATCACTTGAGTCCAGGAATTGAAGGTTGCAGTGAGCTAATATGAGGCCACTGCATTCCAACCTGGGTGACATAGTGAGATTTTGTCTCAAAAAAAAAAAAAAAAAAAGAAAAAGAAAAGAAAAGCTTGTGCAGTATACGAAATTTCTCCATAAATAAGATAATAAACAATGGATAAGTTTTTATACAACTGAACAACATTCATGTGGTGTATTTTCACAGAAATTATCAACGTAGAACTACATAGAAATTTTTCTTTACAAAAAGCTGCATTATACATTTTCTAAAATATTAAGGAAAAATTCTATTTTCCCTAATATTTTTTAGATATTTACAAATATGTATCCAATATTTTTAGATATTTGCAAATATGTAATTACATAGTCATTCTTCAAGGGTCTTTGGATATTATGTATAATATGGTATTATTATTATACTATGTTATTATGTAATACTGTTATTACATAAATCAAAATAGGACAAATATATATGTGTAATTTGAAGACACGTATTTGTGCAGTATAGCAATTGCTAGAATTTGTCCTAATTTCTGTGAGACTCACATGTGCCAGGAGGGATGGTAAATGTTTCTATTTCCTCATCCTCTTTATTGATGTTGTTCTTTGTACTTTGGCAGTCCTGGCATCTCCTTGGTGATTTAGAATATATATAATGTTAAAAAACAGGTTTGCCTTTACTTCAGGGCTTCAAGTTTGAAGGAACTGAATCCATGTCAGTGCTGTCTAGTCCAAGTTCATGGTGATCGTCTCTCCTTCTACATTCAGTGTTTACTGACTGCACAATTCTCATTATGCTTTCAATATACTTTCCATGTCTCAAAATGAAGGAGTGTGCAACATGATTAAAGAAGTAGAGTTAGGAGAGAGAGTTCAGATCCAAGTACGTCTAAAGCTGTGTCTACTCTCTTTAATTCCCCACTTTGCTTCCCCTCAAAATTGTTGTCTTCTAAGCAATCCTCACATTGCGCATCTTAAGACCTACCTGTGAAATCCCTCACTTTCAAATGAGCCACTCTTGATAGAAAGTCAGAGGTTAAATGCTAATTTAGCATAAATATATTTTGTAATATATGCTTTTACTTTTCAGTAAATTATAAATAGTATTTATAGAAAAATGATAAATTTCTAGAGGAGAAAAAGAAGATAATATCACTTGTAATCTAGCATCCAAAGATGTCAATATTTTCATTTGTGACTTTCTTGAATTTTCTATGCATTATTTCTAACTTTTAAGTTTAGCAACTTTACACTCCACCTTTTAGATAAATTGTGACTTCTGTAAACAATTTCTTATGTTTGGAAAAAGATTGTTTCTGAAATTTGGTATTCCCAACCTTATATGGCCCCTGATATCTTCTGCTATCACTTATTCCTAATTTTCTATACCTGCGCCTTACCTGAACCTGCATATTAGCTCACTGCAACCTTCAATTCCTGGACTCAAGTGATACTTCCATCTCAGAGTATTAGGGACTTCAGAGTAGTAGGAACTACAACCATATGCCACCATGCCCAGTTAATTAAAATATATATATTTTATTTTATATTTATATAAATATAAATCAGCCTGTATAGGCTGATTTCAATTCTGTTTTCCAGCAGATGTTCACAAAGCTCATTCTCTCACTGTGTATAGAGCTCTACTCACCTACCTCCTTGTCACAGGGTCTTCCATCGCTACATAGTAACAAGCCCAGCAACTATCAATTATTTAAAAGGCTTTACCTGTTTGTTTTTTTTCAATCTGCATTTCACCACTAGGAAATCATCTTCATGTTTGCAGAAATTATGTCTACAGCTGTATTCCCAATACCCAGAACAGCTCCTGGCATAGCATAGGTGTTCAATAAATAGTTATTTTAAAAAATGAATGTGTTCATATATACTGTAGCTTTCAATGTTTGTTTAAAATGTGTTTCTCTAAGTAGATTATTTTTTAAAACTTGAGACAGCAGCAATGTCTTAAAATTTTTTGTACAACCTCTCCCTCAATTAAAAGAATAGACGTGACATGGCAAAAATTTTGACATGTCATAGTCTCAAAAGTGGTTACATTTTCCAGAAACTTTTCATTATAAAGCCAGTATTTTCTTTTCTAACTTCATTGATCAATTAAAAAAAAAAAAACACCTGTATATCTTCAAAGTAACAAAGGGAAGAGAAAGGGTAGTAGTTGAAGAGAAGGGAGAGGTGTGAGTTTCTTCCAACATAGTTTCTGAAAGTCACTAGATAATTTTTTAAGAAACTTGACTAAATTACCAGCTAGACAAATGAAGCATTACATTGTCAGAGGATATCCATCACTGAAAGAACATACTGGCCATATGGATGAATTGACTGCATTGGTTTGGACATTTTATGATGGACATATATCAATTTATCATCTTCCAAGGTGAATGGTATATACTGGTTGGGAAAATACCTGACACAATCATATTTATTAGCTTGGTAGAGATTTGATTATGGCATACAGGCTTAACATATGATAGTAAAGCAGAGAATATGAGGCATAATCAGGAAAATGTATTTCAATAGCTTAATAAGGGTTAGATTCTGCTAGTCTCTTATGCTGACAACATTAAACCTTAATATTATGCTAAAAATTTGTCTAAACTGGACTTCATGAAAAATCTTATGAAATGTGGAAAATTACTTTCTATTACAGATGGTTTTATAAGAAGAATATGGGTTCAGTTATATACATAATAAGTTTGAAATATTTGATTTGCTAGCAAGAATGTTTTTCTCTGGTTTCAGCTAGGTTTGTTCAACATAAAGGTACATAGAGGGAAAGACTGCTTTTTGGGCTAAATTAGAGATTTTTTTTGACAATAAATCTGCACAAGGTAGAGTCAAGAGAGCAAATGATCAGCTAACATGTCAAGCGTGCTGTGAGGTCCTTTACAGACCTGACTGCGTGGTGGGAAAATACCATCTTCACAAAATGTTCGAGGAAGTCCACTGGAGTATGCATCAGAATCCTGGTTCTTTTTGAACTCGGTTTTCTCATCTGAAATATGACAACCTACTAAATAACATCTAAAATTAGGATTCTTAGTTGGTATTCTCTCATTTTAACTTTCATGGGATCTTTCCTCAAGTAGTCCCTATCTCAATAGAAATCCAGATTTTGTAGATAATTGTTTGAAAGTTTACATGGACTTCATTGATTTTCTTTCTTTTGCTGAAAGTCATGATCCATATTCATTTGTTTAACAGCTTCATTGGTGCATAATTGATATACTAAAATATAACACATATTTAATGTATATAATTTTACAAATAACATATCCTTCACTCTAAAAGTTTCCTCATACCCCCTTGTTTTGTTTTTTTCTTAAATTGAAGTGCACTTAACATGAGATCTACCCTCTTAAGTTTTTTACAAAACGATGTTTTACTGCACGAAACTGTATGGTTGATTATAAGCACTGCATTGTACAGCAGATCTGTAGAACCTGTTTATCTTGCATTACTGACATTTTACACATGTTAAAAAGTGACTCCTTATGCTTTCCTTCCACCAGCTCCTGGCAACTATCATTCTATTCACTACTTCTTTGAGTTTGATGATTTCAGATACTTTATATGATTGGAATATGTAGCATTTTTCCCGTGACTGGCTTGTTTCTCTTAACAATGACCTTCTGGTTCATCCATATTGTTGCAAATGACAGGCTTTCCTCATTTTTTTAAGGCTAAACAATATACTACTGTAAGTATGTCACATTTTCTCTATCCATTCATCTGTCGCTGTAGGTTGATTTAGATTGTTTTCTGTATCTTGCCAGTTGTGTCTTATGCTGACATGAACATGAGAGTACAGATATTTCTTTGAGATCCTGATTTCAATTTTCTGAATATCAATACCCGGAAGTGAGATTACTAGATCATATAGTAATTCTATTTTTAATTTTTCAGAAAGCTCTTTACTATTTTCCATAGCAGCTGAACCATTTTTCATTCCCATCAGTAGTGTTCAAGAGTTTCCATTTCTTCAGATCCTTGCCAACACTTGTTATCTTTTGTTTGTCTAAAACAGAATCCTAACAGGCATGAGGTGATATCTCACTGTTATTTTGATCTGTATCTCAATTTTGGCAATTAGTGAATTTACGCTGAAAACAATGATCAAATATGAACATAAGAGATAACAGGTAATGTCATCTGAAAAGACATAATAAAACCTTTTTTAATACTAGTCAATAACCCACAAAGACTAAATAATGTATTTTATCTTGATTGATAAATATATAAAGAAAATATGGTATAAATAATTTCTTGCTGGAAAATATTTGCATTTCTTTTTTAAATGATATTGAATCTCAGAAGAATTTGCATGAGCATTGCAAATGCTGATAGTATTTTGAAATGATGAAGAAGAAATTTTTTTAAACCTTGGATCTATGCCCTGCCTCCCAGTGGTAATCTCTCTGCCTGTTTAGCCTGACACCTGGGCATTTGCAATGGAACACACTATGGCCGTTCTATTGATCAGCAGCACCTTTGGAAACTTGTTTCAGGAAAAGCTCATGCACTTCTGTTAGGGTTAAGATTGTGTACTTTGGGCGATGTGCCCTTTGGGCACTAATTGATACAATTGAATGCAAGATATATATATATATATATATGTGTGTGTGTGTTTGTGTGTGCGTGTGTGTATTTGAGATAGGGTCTCATTTTGCTACCCACACTGAAGTGCAGTGGTACAATACCATCTCACTGCAGCCTCAACTTCCTGGGCTCAGGTGATTCTCCCACCTCTGCCTCCTGAGTAGCTGGGACCCCAGTCATGAACCACGGCGTCTGGCTAATTTTTTGTACTTTTTGTAGGGATGGAGTTTCACCATGTTTCCCAGGATGGTTTCCAACTCCTGAGCTGAAGCGATGGACCTGTCTTAGCCTCACAAAGTGCTGGGATTACAGGTGTGAGACACCGCGCTCCACCTCTAAGTGTATTTTAAATGTACTTAGTGCTCCTGGTCAAGTCCAGTAAAAAAGGAAAAAAAAAAAAAAAAAAAAAAAAAAGGCAAAAACCAGAAACCTTTTTTCAAAAGAAAATATGATATCCTAAAAATAACTTAGGGAGGCAACAACAGCAAGATTATCTTAAATTCTGCATGTTTGCCCAAGTCTAATATCTGCCATGATCTGTGTGAACAAAAATATGAGAAAATTCTAGTTGATGCAAAATTTGCTCCTTATTCAAAGTTCTGACATGTAAAAAAACTTTTCTAAATTGATATAATCAATGGATTACCTAACTTTTAGAGGAAGGATAGGATCTTTATTTTTAGTTACTTAAAAAAATAGTGACATAGAAGACTTAATGTTTTTGGGGTGGGGGCAAATCAAGAGAAGTCACAGTAGACTGATAATTTAATGTGTTGGTTTGTTTGTCTCTGGCTTCATTTTAGTTCTGTTTTAATTACATGCAGACCAGTAAAGACATATGATAAATCACAAAAATTAGAAATTAAAAGGCAAACAAATATGCGTTCATTTCAAATACTAATTTTTGACACATTTTAATGAACTATTATAACTTTTATTGAAATGTGACTCTGAATTTCTTACAGAAAGCTTATGTCATTATCCGTTTTCCAACAAATAAGTAATGATGTAGATGCTGTTTTAAATGTTTACAATTAGTCCAATAAACTTTTAGGTAACACCAGGAATTCTCTAACCAGCATATCCATTCAAGTCAACCAGCTGGTGAGCTCTCCCTCACCCTGCAAATTTTAAGATAGATGTCTTTTCCTCAGAAAGGCCATATCCCTGCCACTAATTCTCTGTGGCCATTCTTATGCTGTGCGTCGAGACTCCAAAGCTTGTCTAACTTCTGTGCTATATTCATCGGTGTCTCTTTCTTTTAGTGTCTACCTCTCTCACTGTTACTTCATTACTTCAGACACCACAAAGTAATTAGTGTTGTGCCTGGCACTTAGTAACAGAAAAGTAAATGCTTTTAAAAGATGTTGAACAAACACTTGTTATAGTCCACTAGGAACTGTTACCAAAATTAAGAATGCAAAAATGAAAGAGACTAGATTTAATTTTATTATATAATTACAGAGAGGATACATAAGTACGTAAATGAGGAAACTGAGGTAAAGAAAGCTTCCATGTTGAAAACTGTTGAAAATTAAAGTCAATTTTCTGCTAAATAAAATCGACTGAGGTGGTGAAGGATGGCCAATCAGTCATTAAAATAAGAGGGCAAAAATAAATCATAAGGCATATTGTGAAGATTATGTTTAAAAGTAATTGTATTATCTTCAGAAGTTTTATCTGAAACAAGAAAATGTTGAAGATAAATACCTTCCTCGGTAATAGCAGGGCAGACCTGCTGCTGTAGGCCCTGATATCTGAAATATGAATCTATTGCGAACAGTTGCTTTTCTTTTGCATGTATCCAGATAATGGCCTCTAAATCACTCTATGGATGATAAGAGCCCAAAACATGAACATGTTAGAACACTTTGAAATATTAATATGGTTAATTGGATTTAGAGCATCATTCTCTTTGATAAAGAGCAAACAGAAAGCATTTTCCTCCATTTCATTCTTCAATTACACTAGGAAAAGACCTTTCAAAATTATCTAAATGATAGCATCAGTCTGTTAGCATTTTTAGGAAAGGCAAACAAAAAAATAACACCAAGATCAGTATTTATGATACAGAGGATTTAATTACTTGAGTAAATGGAAGCACTTGGCAATTTTAAATCCATAATTAACAACAAATGATGGGGCTTTTTTTCCCTCATCAATTCAACCTGTCTAGTAAGCAGCATAAGTCTTTCAGGCTCTGAGGACAGAAGTCAATGCACCATCATAAAACATTTGCTCTTGATATTATTTATTAATATCGTTATTAACAGAGGTAGCTAAATGTGTACTTCTCTACTTGAACAAGAACTTCTCTTTTAGTTATGGTTAATATATGTAGCTGCTAAAGGTTGTTTACTAGATTGCTTTAGATTCTTTTCTTTAAAAATCAACTGAAAATTATTTCTTAATGTAAGTATTAAAAGTAGAAATGCCAATGAAAATTTCAGTTTTATTTTTCAGTATTCAAAAAATTAAAAATAAAATTTTCATTTAAATAGGATTCCTCCCTTGCTTGGAACATGTTACCAAAAAATAGTGACTGTCTCAGGGAATAATCCACTACTTGGTTAAAAAGTACCTTTTTATGTTTAAAGTAACCTGATCTTATTTAGAAAATGCCACGAGACACAACTGATAATGGAAAGATTAACTCATTTTTATCACTCTCAGAGAGCTAAGTTTCTTCACCAGAGTAGGTTTGTGGATGTGATATAAGATGTTACACTTTAACAAAAGCTGTACAGCACCATTTATTGTAATCAGTGTAGGTGAAAGAGTTGCAATCCTAAGCGTCCTTACTGCTCATGAGGTTTTTGTTGTTGGCTACTTTTCATTGTTGTTTTGCTTTTTAGCAGTGGGGTAGTCCAATAGTGTCATTAACTGTATGAAGAGTAGGGCCATTGTGGAAGACAGTGTGGTGGCTCCTCAAAGACCTAAAGACAGAAGTACCATTTGACCCAGCAATCCCATTACTGAGTATATACCCAAAGGAATATAAATCATTGTATCATAGACTCATGCATGCATATGTTCATTGCAGTACTATCCACAATAGCAAAGACATGGAATCAACCTAAATGCCCATCAATGATAGACTGGATAAAGAAAATGTGGTACATATACACCATGAAATACTATACAGCCATAAAAAATAACGAGATCATATCCTTTGTAGGGACATAGATGGAGCTAGATGCCATTATCTTTAGCAAACCAACGCACTAACAGAAAACCAAAAATCACACTTTCTCACTTATAAGTGGGGGCTAAATGATGAGAACATATAGAGGGGAATGACACATGCTGGGACTTTTTGGAGGATAGAAGGTGAGAGGAGGGAGAGTATCGGGAAAACTTCTAAGGGATTTTAGATTAACTAGGGTTAATACCTTGCTGATGAAATAATCTGTACAATAACCCGCCATGACAGTGTAACAAACCTGCACTTGTACTCCTGAACTTAAAGTTAAGAAAACACAAACAGCAGGGTGTTTTTTGTGTATGCATAAGAGTTAAGATACGTGGATAAAGCCTAATGATTCTCCAGCTACAAGAAAAAAGGCCTCTTGCTGGGCCTTGGGGCAGATTTTTGATAAATCACCACAATCCACCTCAGTATAGTAACTCCACCACTGTGTGCCTACCAGCTTCCTCAGTTATAAAAACAGGTTAAAGATGTGTCATTGGGACTCTAGTTCGGAATTCACTTGAAGTCAGATATTACATAATCTATAATTTACTATAAAATTCCAAATATCGGGTATAGTTCTTCCTATATAGTGAATATTATATAAATACTGTATACGACTTTGATACACCAATGCCAGATAAATCTATAGACAATTTTTAGAACAGTTATTTCAATATATTAACATTACTTTCTTTGAGTAGTATTTTATACAAAGAAATATATTGGTTACATGTAAGATGAATGAATATCATTTATACTTAATTTAATAATTTACGACAATACTATGTAGTCAGCAGCAATAGAGAGAAGGGTGGCAGGATTGAGAGGAATTTCATAGAAATTTCATTAATGATGTTCCTGATTTATTAATTTGGGAGGAAGAGGAGATGAGACCTGATTACTGCACAAAATGTGTGATACCCATATGTTTCCTAAAATGTTATTTTGATGTTTAATATGGATTAATCATTTCTTAGCATCAATTTAATTGTACTACTTAATATGAATGATGTGTAGCATTTAATAAACAATAAAACATATTATTTGTTTTAATTACTTAACTTACCTTAAATGCATCAAGATCAGGTTATTTATATAACTAAAATTTCAAAAAGTCAGATATGCATGAGTTACCAATCTATTTGCATAAGTATAGAATTATATTGAAATTAATATCAACGTTAATGAAAAAATAAGCAGAATTTCCAAACAGGGTAAGTAGATAGCTGATAGTGACAGTGATAAATACATAAAAAATCAACATCATTTTAGTTCAAATTCATATAAAAACAGATAAGTAGAATAGTTACATGAAGGGAGGAATAATTTGGAAAGCAATTATATAGGTGAATGCTTACATTTTTTTCATAAAGTATACTAGCAGAGGATTTAACATTTAGATGGAAGGCAGTTTCTCATTACTAATTTTTTACTAGTATATTGATGGCTCAAAGAAAAAAATAATCTCTAGACAATTTTGTGAGTGATTTATGAAATCTTGTTTTTGCAAGCCAGGTAAATTACAGCTAATACAGCTTCGAGTATTTAAAAGTAATTCAAAATTTGCATTTAGAATATCTTGTTTCTTGGGAAAGATTAAAGTTACTGATTTTTTTTCAACTATAATATATGTCTTTAAAGATTAAAATGCAATTTCTTAGTTTTGGAAGAAAAAAAGGTTTTGGGGAAAGCTGAATGAAAAAGTTCAAAGGAAAGAAGTCTAGTGGCTTTACATTATAAAATAGTTATAGTTTACTTTTATATAAAGAAATAGATTTAACTTCCCTTGCATTGCAATTAGAATCCTAGTGACTCTAAGTACGAAATAGAAATTATATTCTTGTTGTTAAATTCAGTATCGTGATGCATCCCTTCTGCTGGAAATGTATTTATATTAATGTAGTTGATATTTTTATTTTCTTTTATATTATTAAATACTTTCATGATATTCTAATACCTTCCACCTAAAATATAAATTACAGACCCAGAAAGGGTATATTAAATCATTTTCTATTAATTGGTTAGTTTTTCTTTATTGAATTATAAAATGCATGCATTTTCATTTGAAGTATAGACTTAAAACATTTTCCTGAAGAAAATTCAAATAATACACAGTAGTATAATTAAGACATTTACAATCATTCTAGATCATTTCACTCAACTAGAAATGCTATAAACATTTCAGGGCCATCTATCCGGACAATATGACTTTGAAATTCAAGGATGAGGGTCTTCTGCCCTGCTCAGAATGTTCCCTGGTTCCACCTCTTGCCAAGAGGGGATGAGTTCCAGAATTCAAGACAAGGTGCCTACTAGATAATGCAAACATCCCTTCTAGTCAACCAATCAGGATTTGCTTCCAGGATTTTGCTTAGTGGTAGAGGTGGGACCTCACCTATCTAACCTGGACTTCTGAGCTGTAATAAAGGTTTGTCAAAATAGGAGAATAGAATGTGTGTAATAATTTGTTAGCTTGGTTCATTAATTTTGACTAATGAGAAATATTCTATGTGGTTCTTTATTTGTACTCTCGCTTGAACCCTGAAAATATGAGTTGGGCCCGCTTTGGGGACAGCTTTCTATAATAATGCATGTAAACAACACAAAACTTGAAAGTCCTTTCTCTGTGATGATCAATATCCACATTCTGATCTATGTACTGTATATGACCATTAATAACCTGATATATTATGCATCATCTTAGTTTTCCTCTGCTAAGGTTATCTGTCTCTCTGGTCATGTGTGTCCACTTAATTACACATTCACAATGGAAATAATCATTGTTCATCACCATAACTCTACCAGATTAATTCCCTTTCCAACATTCTCCTTTATTATTGATTTACTCTAATGTTAACAATCACCTATGGTGTTTCTCATGAGTAGTTTATATTGCTGTCTGACCACTCAGCTATCCATTTCTTTCTGAACTCAATTGGATTTATTTCTTTATTCTTGATCATGCCACCCCGATGAGAATCATTCACTGTGGTCTAATTTCTGCAGTTTTTCTTGGTTGACTCCCCTGACATCACGTGTCTCCCTCCATCGGTCCATGTGTCCAGGTGATCTGCCACAATTATTTGAAAATAATGGCTTTTCCTTTGGGACGCAGCTGCAGTCATAATTCATTTCTTTGTCACTAACCTGCAGCCACTTCACCCTCTGATGAAGTCATCAGCATTATTTCATCCTTCTCTGTTTTTCAGGAAATACTCGTGAAAGAAAATAAGTAATCCTCTGCGGTATCACATCATACCTCATGACTCATTACTAAATTTTTAGTTCAATGGACCAACTCTCTGGCAATACTCTGTATTATGTAAGAAGATGAGCTATTGCTTCATCATGTATTTCATCATCTATTGTTTCATCATTTAATGGTTGTCTCATGTTGGGCCAGTTGTTCAAACTCTCTATGTCTCAGAGCATTTTTCTGTTCAAATTTAGAGGCTTTTATTCTATACTCAGATTGAATTTCCACCCAACTTTTTGAGATAATGTTATTGAGAAGGAGACAGAGTCTGACACTGAGAAATGTCAGTCCAATTTTCCATTTATACTATATTTATATCAATTTACACTCTATCAGCCTTACCATTCATAAACCTTACAAATTGACAAAAATAAAATCCATTTTTTTTTAGGATTACAAACAACAATATTAGGACACACCTACAAAATTAAAGTTTTGTTCATGTTTTTGCAATTAATAAAAATTGGGCCTAGTTTTATACCATCTTCTTTCTACCATTTTAATAACATTACTTCTATATCATCATTCATAAGGCTTTTTATCCCCATGCTTCACATATACTTTACAAAATAGAAAATATTAAACTTAGGTGAGTGCTTTATGCACTTTTATTGATTCAATAAATATGTTTTATACTTACCATGAAAGCTTTAAAGTGTTGGAATATAGCAGTTAAAAATGTCAAAATACCTTTTGTAATTTAACTTAGAGTAGAGGGATAATATTTAATACATGTAGTGTATGTTAATAGGTGCTTTAAATGTTATAAAGAATATAAGTCAGGGTAAGTATATAAAGAGTGATGCAGCAGAATGGAGATCTCTTTATATAGGGATGTCGGGAAAGGCTTTTTAATAAATTTTTATGTGAGCAGAGATGTGGTTTAAGTGAGAAATTGAGTTATATTCAAAATTGAAAGATAATATTTGTAAGAGTAAATATCCAGTGCAAAGGCACAGATGTGGGAGTAATCATGTAATGCCCAAAGCTCATTAGCCATTGTGGTTGAAATACAGTAAAGAAGGAAGGAAAAAAAATCAGGAGTAGCTGAGGATGAAGAAGAATTCCAGGGACAGATCAAGTAGGGCCTCAAAGGTCACGGTAATGAGTTTGGATTTCATTCCACAGATCCTTGTAAAATGGAAAGCTATTGAAGGGCATTGAGCAAAGGGGGGATGTTATATGACTTGCATTTTAAAGGGATGTCCCTGGTTCCTGAATAAAGAATATTTTACATGAAGACAAATGTAGAAATAGGATGACTTGGTAGATGACTGATGTAACAGTCTCAATAGCAGTTCGAGATATCATAAATCTAGATCATGTTTCTCGGTGTGATAAAATTTTAGATCTATTTTGAAGAGAATGTCACAGGGGCTCAGTAGAATGGATGTGAGAATAAAATAGAAGATATTTTATTATTTTATTTATAAATATTTATTTATAAATAAATAGATATTTTTAATTTATAAAAATTTAAAAAGATATTTTAAATTTTAAATAAATAGATACTTATAAATAAATAGACATTTATTTATAAATATCTAGGATAATTCCACGGTATAATATGGTTTTTTTTTTTTTTTGAGAGAAAAACCATTGAAGCCAGAGATGCTGGTTTTGAGAAGATCTGGAGTTAGAGTTTGGAAATATTAGCATTTAAATTCCTACAAGAAATCCAGCTTAGCATGTATAGCAACATTTGGATATCCATGTCTGAGGTTTAGTCAAAGTATTCAGGTTAGAAATTAAAAAGTGGAAATTGGAAGAATATAGTTGGCACTGACAGCCACAGTACTGGATCAACTCAGCTAAGGAGGTACATTTACAGAGAGAAGAGGAAGTACCTGGAGACTCATCCTTAGGGCATCCTAAAATTCAGAACTTGGTAAAAATAAATGACACCTAGCAAAAACTCTCTCACTGACCATAGTTTAGTCAGGCTCCTCTGGGCATTCTTTTTGCCTAGGCCTTGGCCTTACCTCTTTCCTATCTTTAGCCTGCCGAGCTCTGACTTAGTAAGAATCTTTCTAAACTAATTTAACAAATTTCCTCCCACCCATAGTATCTGATTCCCACATGATATGTGATCATGTTTCAAGTCTTCCACCCTTGACATATCAGTCCTTCACCTGCTTCAGTAAGAATCTGATTCAGTTGGTTTAGAAAGAATCCCTTTACCCTGGGTGTCTCCTCTTAGTAATTTTCTACCCAGTGACCTTCTTACTCTTTGCCTTGAGTATAAATCTTGAGGTGCCTTTTCTGAGTTCAGAATTAAGCATGATCTCACTTCTCTTGAAAGTCTTCCTTAGCATTTTAACGAGGGCCAGAATGACTATTTCTTTAACAGATCCAGCAGAACAATCTGGAGTAAAATAATCAAAAAAGTTGAAAACTAAGAGATTAGGGTGCTCTGTCAGCTAAATAAAGGGAACACTTAAGAAAACAGGAGTCATTGATTTGTGTCATATGGTGCTGTTAGAGCAAGGCAATGACTGAGAACTGGTAGCCATGTGAAGTCACTGGTGACCTTGAACAAACCCTAACCTGAGGAATGGGGATAAAATATTATTTGAAATTTATTCCAGAGGAAATGACCAAAGATTGAACTGGAGACAGAAGATACAGATATTTTTCCCCCCATGGGAGTTTTATCAAATGTTGAAGCAAATGTGGCCTTGTATGTGGAGTGGAAATGGGGGATCAAGAACATATTTTAAGATAGGAAATAGTATTGCAAAATGTTTTTATATTTGCAGTAATGATTCAGTAGAAAGTAAATAAAATAATGATAAATGGAAGATGGAATAAGAGTGTTTGAGTAGGACAGAGATTACATGTTCCCATGCAGAAGGGACAGCGAGGTACTGAGATTAGAGAAGAGAATGAAAAATCTTTTCATTTTAATAGGAAGCAAGGTGCAGAAACGCATATACATACAAACCTGCAGAGAGCTTGTCGATTGGTTGTTGGCAGAACACCCATGTGTAGGGAGAACATTCATACCTTTAGGGAGATTGTTCATTGGGTGTTGAAAGAACAGGTGCAATTTTTCTCCTGAATGCTTCCTGTTTTCTAGGGAACTAGTAGTAAGTTCATCAACAGAGAAAGAGAAGATTATCCTAGAAGCTTGACAAGGAGAGTTGTGGATTTCTATCCTTTGAAAGTGAGAGAGGGAATTGATTAGAGAAATCTAGAAATCTAGTTGGATTCCAGGTAGCATAAAGGGTCCATTTCTGGGACATGCCCTTAAATTAAAAATAAGAATACTCACCATGATCATGGTTTTTCTTCACACAAATTTAGTTTTTCAGATACAGGTACAGAATAGCAGGAGTGTTGAAAAAAAAAGAGCTAAGATTTTGCCAGGAGAGTATGATGGAAGAAAAAAGCCTCAGAAATGCCCTACACTGAACAGCTTTAATATATAGATATTATAGCTTCATATCTACTAATTAATCTGAAGACCATTATCTACCTTATAAAACAGAAAAGAAGACTGGGCAAGGTGACTCATGCCTGTAATGCCAGCACTTTGGGAGGCTTAGGTAAGAGGATTACTTGACACCAGGAGTTCAACAACAGCCTGGGCAACATAGCAAGACGTCATCTCTACAAAAAAATTTTAAAACTCAACCAGGCAGGGTGGCATTTGCCTATAGTCCTAGCTAATCGGAAGGCTGATGTGGGAAGATTGCTTGAACTCAGGAGTTCCAAGCTGTTGTGAGCTACGATCATGTCACTGTTTTCCAGCCTGGGGGCAACAGAGTGAGACACTGTTTCTACCAAAAAACAAACAAACAAACAAACAAAAAAACAAACAAAAAAAGGTAACAATCGTTCATTAAACGGAAAAATAAGGAGAAAAAAGCTAAAAATTCTAAGTCTCAATAATGGGAGTACAACTAAATTTTGAAGACAATGGCTTTCCATAACTTTAATAATCCATTCTTCTTTTAAGCGAATTACATAAGAAAATTTCAGAATCTAATATCGATCCTCAGGATCTTTGCTTACAAAGTAAGAATCCTTTTACACTCGAGATTCCTATGCCATACCGTGTCAGGGCTGCATGCTTAGAAGCAGCAAATTGTGCTCTCGGTGTCCATCAATTATTCATCAAGACAAAAGTTTCCACACCAGAAGGCTGCTCCTCATCTTTGACTTTTCACCTCCGCCAGATTTCATTTTCTTGTCTTAAGAGTTTTTTATTTTTTTCTCCAAAAGAAGAAGAAGAAAAAAGATATGCAGACTTACTTATGTCAAATGTGAAAGGAGAAACATTGCAGGGCTTTGAGGAATTACCCCAACTCTGAAGTTCTGGCTGGAATATATTAGAAACTTTCCTATGAGATTGCACAGTAAGGACTTTTGTGTTTCCTAACAAGGAGAGCGTTTGGACACATTGACTTTGGTCCCATCATCAGCTGCCGCACATGCGTGATTTCCCTATAATGGTAAAGGAAGAAAGTTGAGAAAAAATATGATTGGAGAATATACACCACTAAAAGTCAACATAGATAACACTGGAAAATGACTGCCATTAAACCTGTTACAGGTTGAAGTAAATCTCTCCTAATTTTTCTGTTGAGGTTCTAATGCCCCAGTACCTCAGAATGCCACCTTATTTGGAAATAAGTCTTTATTGAGTAAAGCAGTCAAATTAAAATAAAGTAATTGGAGTGAGCCTTAATGCAATATGGCTTGTATACTTATTAGAAGAGGGTATTTGGACACATGCATACATAGATGTATGATTTAAATAGAAGGTGATTTTAAAATATACAGGGAGAAGACAGCTTTCTACAAGAGAAGGAGAGAGGCCCAGAACACACATCCTTCACATTCCTCAGAAGAAACCAACCTGCCAACACTTTGCTTTTGGACTTCTAGCCTCCAGAATTGTGATACAACAAATTTGTAATTTAAGTCACTTAGTTTATTCTACTTTTTATGGCAGCCCTAGCAAACATACACACGAATCATTTAAATTTTAGTTGAAAAATATTTGTTTGCTCTTCATTTGGTGGAGAGTATATTTTGAGGTGCTCTGGGGTGGCACGTGCTATGCAGGAGCAGTGGTTTGGTCTGCCTACTTGATAATGGTTCCAGCCTCTCACCCTCAAAATATTCTGATTAAGGTGATCTGAATTGGGGCTCAATAATGAGAACATTTATTAAGTACCTCAGGTAACCCTAATCCTCAAGCAAGTTAGGGAATATGTAATTTACTGCAAATAAATAGGCCATGTAAACAGTCAAACATATTCAATTGTGTGAAAGGAAGAAAGTGTATTACATGAGATTATTCTAATTACTTCCAATATGTTAGACATTATAAATACTTTAGTACTTTTGAGAGGATATGGGAGTGTGTATATCTGTATCTATCTAAAGTCACATTTATGTCTTTTTCTAGTGGTGTAGTTGAGTCCATATGACAATAGATGTATCCACTTACATAAATTATTTATTGGATTAAACATTATAAATTTTACATAAAATTAATAATAATTAAGATAAAAATGTTTTATAGGTTAAAGTCAGTACACATATTACTAAAAACCCTATCGATAAGTAAAACAAAGCTATGGAGAACTACTTAGTATAAAATGTTTTTATGAAAGTGAAATAAATGCTCTTCTCAAGAAGGGGACTGGTATGTCATTTATTAGTTGTAACTATTGAGAATTCTTGCTGAGCTTTCCGAAAACTAAATATTGTATTTAGGGAGTGAATTACCTGCCAAATGAGGCATTTTTGTGTTATTTAATTATTTTAGTTTGTCTATCAATAAAGAATATATAGAGATGCCTCACTATTAAATATATAATTTTGAAAGATATGCACAATTATGCAATTAATAGTTATATGTCCTTAAAGTGAGGAATGTAAAGATATGTTGGAGAGTTATATATATATTGAGTGTTCTCTTTGTGTAAGGATGGTTGTATGGTGACAAAATCACACAGGTCGAATACGCTGAAGAGCCATTTAGATACCAATTACTTTAGTTCTGTGAAGCTGGCATGTATTTCCCAGTTGTTCAAAGAACCAAAGACTCCTCTCTGGGAGATCCTGTGTTTGCTTGACAGTAGAGTATTCACTGGTGGGAGTATTGAGTCCTCATTCACAATGAAGCAAAATCATTTTAACTGCAAGTATCCAGAAGACTAAGGCTAAAATTGAAAAATTGTGATCTACATTTTGGAGGTCCAGAACATCAGGCTAAGGAAGGTGAACTTTTCTATCAAAGCATTACAAATCTTACAAATCATTACAGATGATTAGATGATTCTGTTTAGAAACCTAAATAAAACAAAATAAAATTTCTGCAAATTTTCAGAGGAAAAAGCGTCATGATTCCAATAACTTAGTAGGTGAATCTGGTGATCTTTGATAAAATTAATTTCAGGGATGGGTGAAAATGGTTACAAAGACTGGTTATATTTAGTCATTAGATGTTCTTTAGACATAATATTAGATATTACATGCACTTAGACATTATATCCATTGTTTTATTTTATTCAACCAATATTTATTGAACAACTACTATGTGCCAGACATTGTTCTAAGCATTGATGAATGATGAAAACAAGAAAGACCAAGTCCCTCCCCTCATGGAGCCCATATTCTAGTGCAAGAGATGGAAAATGAACTCTTTAACAAAATATTAAAATACATTGTCAGGTGGAGGTGACTAAAAATGAGTGTAATGCAATGTATACAGATACAGAGTGACAGGATGTGGGAAGAGAACTCTTAGTGGATTTCATCATGGAAGGCCATTGGAAGTAACATTAATTAGATTTGATAAGCCATAGGAGATGATAGCCCAGAAGAATTGCTTTCAGATGGGGGCTTCTTGACAGGTCATCCTTTCACATGCCAGGCAGCTGATGTAAGAGTACAAATGGAGAGCAACATGTCATCACGCTAAACAGTTAAAATTTTAACAGAATTCATGCTCATGGGCTGTCAAGGTTCCAATTCTATTCTCATCTCATGCCAGTATGAGGCTGAGGGACTGCTTGGATCTTTGGGAATCAAGATCAAACACAGAACTCTCCTGAGCCTGGGATATCCAATCAAGATTCCCAGGGAGCAGGCCGGGTGTGGTGGCTCAAGCCTGTAATCTCAGCAGTTTGGGAGGCCGAGGTGGGCAGATCATGAGGTCAAGAGATCTAGACCATCCTTGCCAACATGGTGAAACCCCGTCTCTACTAATAATACAAAAATTAGCTGGCCTTGGCGGCGTGTGCCTGTAGTCCCAGCTACTCAGGAGGCTGACGCAGAAGAATCGCTTGAACCCGGGAAGCGGAGATTGCAGTGAGCTGAGATTGTGCTATTGCACTCCAGCCTGGTGACAGAATGAGACTGTCTAAAAAAATAAATAAATAAATAAATAAATAAAGATTTCTGGGGAGCCATGCCTCATTTTTCCCCACTCAGAATTTGCAAAAAGTTGTGTCTCTAAAGTGACAAAAACCTAGCAGAGGTCAGAAAATAAGATTTGCTACATACTTAATTGAGGGATTTGGGGTAAACAAATAGAAACCGCAGCCGCCTCTTTTTTCTGGTTTATCACTCCAGAGCCTGTCGTTTTCTCCTTTCTGCCCTCACTCCTACACACATATGTGCATAAGCACACACACCTGCACAAGCACAGAGTCTCACATACTCTTATACACTTTCATTGCACTCAGCCATACACTCTCACATATACTTACACAAATCCAAACCCAATCACACATACTCACCTTTTTTACTCTTTCAGACTTACATCCGTTGGTCTGTACATCCCAGTTCAGCTTTGGGGCTATCACTGGCCCATAAACGTATGTGCCCCATTGGGTTACTGAACTTTTAAGAACTTAAACAAGCAAACAAAAAACAAACAAACAAAACAACTCCTGTTATTCCGAAGAAGGAGAAAAGAAACATTTTCTGTTTTACTTTGTGATCATCAGGGTCTTCTACAGCACAAGACCCTTCTAAACCCTCAGGAAGGAGGGTTATCAACATCTGGCCAAGGGCTGGAGATGGAAATGTTTCCAGACCCTAAAGCAAGAGAAAGCTCGGCAGGTTCAAGAAAAAGTAAGATGGCCACTTACTTAGAGTGAATTTAGATAAGATAAGAATGAAAACTGTGCCCCAGGAGCAGGCAAGAGGCTGATTATGTGAGATCCTCTGACCCATGGGAAGGAACCCTAATCTTATGATGGTGGTGATGAGAAAGTGTTGGGGTAGAGTAAGAGAATACATTAATCTGCTTTGCCTCATGGAAATAATAAAGTCTGGTAGACAAATGTGAATGCAGAGAGTGAGCTATTGCAGTTTTGGTAAGAGTGATTGTGGTTTGAGTTATGGTGACGGTGATGGACATGGTGAGCAATGGATGCACTTGTGATCTGCAGACTTTTTACCTGACACACTGAGTTCATGATCATGCCATTCACTGAGACGTGACAATGGTAAAGGATTTAGTTATGGCAGAGATACATCAAGTGTTCTGTTCTGTTGTTACATGTTTTTTGTTTGTTTGTTTTTGAGACAGGGTTTCACTCTGTTGCCCAAGCTAGAGTGCAGTGGCATGATCATGGCTCACTGCATCCTTGATCTCCTGGGCTCAAACAATCCTCCTACCTTATCCTCCCAAGTAGCTAGGCGTACAGGTGTGTACCACCATGCCCAGCTAATTTTTAAATTTTTTGTGGAGATGGGTTCTCCCTATGTTACCCAGGCTGGTTTCTAACTCCTGCCCTCAAGGGATCCTCCCCTATTCACCCTCACAAAGTACTGGGATTACAGGCATAAGCCATGCTGTGACATGTTTGATCAGGATCTTTATGAGTCATCTAAATTGGAAACACAAAAGTACACTTTTGAGTATTTGGTCCAGAGCTTAGATCAGGGCTGGAGTTATAAATTTGGGAGACAGCATAGATATGTGTTGCATTAGAGGCACTGGTTTTCCAAAGAATTCAAATAATATATGAACTTTCAACAATTAGACTAGATATACAAAAGGAGGCCTGGATAGAAGTCAGCATTAAATTTAGAGAAACAAGAGATTACAAAATATTAGAACTAGAGAGATGTTTTTCAAATCAGATTTCTCTGTCTCTCTTTCCCTCCCTCCATCCCTCCCTCCCTCCCTCCCTTCCTTCCATCCCTCCCTCCTTTCTCCCTCCCTCCTTCTTCTTCTCTCTCTCTCTCTCTCTCTCCCCTTTCTTTTTAACACTGTCTCACTCTTTCACTCACGCTAGAGTGCCTGGTGCAATCTTGGCTCACTGCAGCCTCTGCCTCCCGGGTTCAAGCCATTCTTCTGCCTCAGCCACCGAAGTAGCTGGGATTACAGACTCCCATCACCACGCCCGCCTAATTTTTGTATTTTTAGTAGAGAAGGGGTTTCACCATGTTAATCAGGCTGATGTCGAGCTTCTGACCTCAAGTGATCTGCCTCCATGGGCTTCCCAAAGTGCTGGGATTACAGGTGTGAGCCACCATGCCTGGCCCAAATCAGCTTTTTAAATCTGCACTAAATTTTAGAAAGTGGTTTTCCTCACTCCAGGATGTGGGGATTAGTCAGAGAAATGGGGATTATCAGAGAAATGGGGAAACTTTGAGGAAAAGAGTTTGTAGTGATAGGATGAAAATGGATAACAGCAGAACTATAGGGAATTCTAACATTTAACAGAAGAAGAATCAGATCCCATTAAAGGCAATACTGGTCTTGTCAAAATGAATTTCATTAATGTGAAGGGGGAGCAGCTTAAACAGGAAGAGTTTTTCTGTAATGACAACAGCTGGCAAAAGGTGAGGAAGAACTGAGGGAAGAACAAAAGAAAGGACATGAAAATGACAATAAAGATATTGCAGGATAATATTTGTACTTCAATGACTTATTAGTCCATTTTCACACTGCTGATAAAGGCATACCTGAGACTGGGCAATTTATATAGGAAAAAGGGTTTAATGGATTTACAGTTCCATGTGGCTGGGAAAGCCTCACAATGATCACGGAAGACAAGGAGTAGCCAGTCACCTCTTACATGGATGGCAGCAGGCTAAGAGAAGACAGAGCTTGTACAGGGGAATTCCTCTTTGAAAAACCATCAGATCCTGTGAGACTCATATGCTATCACAAGAATAGCACAGGAAAGACCCGCCCCCGTGATTGAATCACCTCCTGTGGGATTCCTCCCACAACATGTGGGAACTGTGGGAGTTACAATTCAAGATGAGATTTGGGTGGGAATACAACCAAACCATATTGAATGGTATGGAATTTTATAACATAACCATTGAAGAAAGTTATAGCCTAAAAGAAGAATGTAATATGTAGGAATATTAGTAAATATGATTACTTTTCTAAAGGGTAAGCATTCTGAATAGGGTTTTAAAAAATTATCTGCCCTTTTGACTATTATAAAATAATATCTACTTTGAAATCATTTTACAATAAAGGGGATAAATAACATTTTCTGCATTTAGTAAATTAGCTTCATAAATAGTGAATAATTTAATTAATAGATTTAAATTCAAATACTTCAGTTTAAAAACTTTATTCTTATTTTTACTTTAGATGAGAGGGTATTATAACCTTCCTACATTCCACACCCTAACTTTATGCCTCATTTAATTTGATCGACTTAAATACTCTTTCATTTGTTCATTTATTCAACAAGTGAACAATTATTCATGAGAAATTTGGCTAGTACTAGACATTATGATGTGTTTTCTGTATACAGAGTTTTTTAGAATCCATGCAATAATCCACTAAATATGTGTAATTTTGTTTATATATCTTGTTCTCATATTATAAAACATTTTTATATATGGTAAAACTATGAATATATTTAAATTTACAGGATACTTCACTTAGCATTCACATTTCATTAAGTAGGCTTTTAGAAAATGAATTAAGAAATAAATCATTGATTGTTTCATATGAACATTGTCAAAATCCTATTCAGAAGCATTGTAGCATTTTACACACACACACAAATGTAATTGTGAGAGTATTCCTTTACAGCTAATTGTTGACAGTGTTGGTTAATATATTTTGCTAATTAGATTTGTGGAAAAAAATTACTCATTATTTTATCTCATGTATCATTTGTCCCTTTTAGTTTGGGTACTTTTCTTGATTATATGTTCCTAATAGCAGTTTAACTTTTTGTAATTTATTCATTTCTGGTCTTTGCCTGTTCATTTACTGGAACCATAGGTGTTTTCTCCTTAATATTGTTTCTTCATTTAATGATATATTGTTCTCTTGGCATCTTTAGTGAAACAAATTTTCCATCATGGATTTTAGTCATGATTTTTAAAACTCCTTGCTAATTGTCTAATTAACTAAATTAACAGTGTTTATATGCAATGAGTTGAGTTCCTTTCTGCTTTAGTGCACAGCTTATTGTTGGTAAGTTTTTTTCACGTACTTTTTTCTGACTTTCACTAGAAGTTTATTTAATTTCAGGGTGTGCTGGCTTCTCTGAAAGTTTTGCAGGTACCACAAGTTTATAAACATTCCCATGGGCAGATTTTGTTTTTAATTCTGCCAGGGCTCAAGGAATTATATTGGTTCTACTTCAATTTTCATTTTACTCTCTCCAGAGACCCAGGTCTTCACAGGCATGAGTGGCATCTGATTTTTCTTCAGTGACTATTTTTCTACCTAGGGACCACAGTAGGCAGCCTGCCATGATGCCACCCAGGTAGTTAGTTTGACTCAACTCCCTGGGTCAAACGGTGGATTTTTCTTTGCTGTTTCAGAAATGGAAAGCCTCCTCTTAACTCAGGCTTTGCTGCAAGAAGCCCATGTCCAATCACCCTCCAAATGGTCGGGTCTAGCCTTATATCCCAGCATTTCACAGGCATGTTCCACAGGCTCTGATTATGTGTAACTACCTCTGGTTTTAACTACTTTCTCCTGACCCTCTCATTTCTATCATATATATGACTTTAATTCCCTCCTTGTTTCTGGCAAGGAGTTTCTGATTTTTGCCTTTAACTAAGCTGTATACTTTTAGTGTTCTTGATATATTATTTGTCAGACTTATTGCTGAGGAGTTTCCTTGTAAGATCCCTAAGAAATTCTTAATTCTAGTGTGGATAGTTTGTTGTTATAATTTCTGTTAGACCTCTAAGATTCACAAATTATCATTCTTTTGGTGTTTGATAGAAGTTCCTTATAGTATATTTCAGCTCGTTTTAAAGGGTACCTTGCTCCATCTGGAATTAATAAATGCATAATAAGAGGTAATTTGTACAATTAAGTAAAGTTTTGAACTGATTTTTCCCAATCATTAAAAAATTCCAGCAATATTGATTGAATACCTTTTCCTCAGTCTTATACTATTCATATGCTCATATAACATTTAATAAATTCTATAGAAATAGAGAAGTATAGTGACAAAAATGAAAAGAACCATGAAAATTATTTCTCAGGAAACCACAATTGAAGTAAATAAATAAATAATATGCAAAGCAAAGAATAATAAATAATTGGAGGCAAAGTAAATGAAGTAAAATATGGAATCTCACCCAGCTCCTCCTCAAAGTTTTCTATGTGACATTTATATGTTGAATTTATAAATTGTTTTCACAAAGGCAATCATATTATTCATATACACATTGTTCTGTACCTTACTGTGTTCACTAATATGTCTTGGAATATATTTTTTTAGCCCTTGGATATTTACTTCTTTTATTTGACAAATACAGTTTTTTTGCTTTTTGGTTTTAACATTTTTTAACTATAGATAACTCATAGTGTGTTTAATTGGTTGACTTCACTTCATTACATATTCACTTTTTCTAGCAACAGCGAAATGATTATTCTTGACTCACTTTTTTTTTTTTTTTTTTTTTTAATTTTACAATTTAATTTATTACTGGCTTTAGGGACTGTCAGTGTTATTCTTTGGAAATTACCCATTTGAACACCTCAGAAAATCTGATGGATAAAACAAAAAGTCAAGTAGGAAAAATAGTAAAGAGGCTTAAGTTGTAAGTTACTACTTGTTAAATGTCGTAGTTTTGACTCACTTTTTTTTTTTTGAAACGGAGTCTCGCTCTGTTGCACAGGCTGGAGTGCAGTGGCCGGATCTCAGCTCACTGCAAGCTCTGCCTCCTGGGTTTAGGCCATTCTCCTGCCTCAGCCTCCTGAATAGCTGGGACTACAGGCGCCCACCACCTCGCCCGGCTAGTTTTTTGTATTTTTTTAGTAGAGATGGGGTTTCACCGTGTTAGCCTGGATGGTCTCGATCTCCTGACCTCGTGATCTGCCCGTCTTGGCCTCCCAAAGTGCTGGGATTACAGGCTTGAGCCTCTCTACTCACTTCTTATGATCACTAGGTCAAAAATACAGCAATTACCACACTGCTAGATATCGACTGGGCACGGTGTCTCAGGCCTATAATCCCAGCACTTTGGGAGGCGTAGGCGGGCAGATCACTTGAGGTCAGGAGTTCGAGACCAGCCTGGCCAACATGGTGAAACCTGGTCTCTACTAAAAATACAAAAATTAGCCGGGTGTGGTGGCACGCACCTGTAGTCCCAGCTACTCTGGATGCTGAGGCAGGAGAATTGTTTGAACCTGGGAGGTTGCAGTGAGCCGAGATCGTGCCACTGCACTCCAGCCTGAGCGACTGAGCAAGACTCTGTCTCAAAACAAAACAAACAAACAAACAAACAAAAAATTGCTAGATATTGGCCAGGTGCGGTGGCTCATGCCTGTAATCCCAGCACTTTGGGAGGCCGAGGCAGGTGGATCACATGGGTGTGGTGGCAGCCGCCTGTAATCAAAGCTACTCCGGGTGGCCGAGGCAGGAGAATCACTTGAACCCGGGAGGCAGAGGTTGCAGTGAGCCGAGATCGCGCCATCGCGCTCCAGCCTAGGGGACAAGAGCAAGACATCGTCTCAAAAAACAAAAACAAACAAACAAACAAAAAAAACCAAAAAAAAGCTAGATATCATCAACTGTGCTCTAGAAAAGTTGCATCATTTATTGAAACAATGACCAAAAGATTATTAACATTTGCATTTCCCAGAATCTTGATATTACTGGACATTATGGAACTTCTTAAACATCTCTGCTGTAAGTGAAAAGGTTACATTCTGCCTTTGTTTTTATTTGCAGTTATTAAATGATGAGTAATTTTTGAGCCACACTTCCAAAGTTTGAATTAACAAGACTGAAAATAATATTGAACCACAATTTTTATCTGTATTTGCCTTTCCGAGAAAACAGAAATACGCTTTTTATTTATTTTTCTTCTTAATTATTCATAAGAGCAGAGTCAAACAGTGGTTGCCAAGGCCTGAGAGGTGTGGGAAATGAGATATTTGTCACAGGATATAAACAGGTATTTGTAAGACAAACAGGTATTTGTAAGACGAACAAGTCTGGGACTCTAATGTACAGCATAATGACCATGCTTAATAAAATTGTATTGTTTACCTGAAAAAATAAATTATATTACAGGTAAAAGTAAAACAAAACCCAGAAAGAATATTTACATTTTTTAATGTCATTCTTAAAATTTTGATATTTTAAATTTAATATTTCTAGCTCCTTGTACTTTCTAGTTTTGCCTATTACCTGAACTTGCTTTCTCTAATTTTTCACTTGCTTATTTGGGCAGCCATTCATTTAATTAATTTATAATTATTTGGCTCATTTTATGAATTAGATAGTTATTTCTTATTTATTTATTTATTTATTTTTGAGATGAAGCCTAGCTCTGTTGCCCAGATTGGAGTACAGTGGCGTGATCTTGGCTCACTGCAACCTCCACACCTCCTGGGTTCAAGCGATTCTCCTGCCTCAGCCTCCCAAGCGGCTGGGATTACAGGCACCTGCCACCACGCCTGGCTAATTTTTTGTATTTTTAGTAGAGATGGGGTTTCACCATATTAACCAGGATGGTCTTGATCTCCTGACCTCATTATCCACCCACCTCGGCCTCCCGAAGTGCTGGGATTACAAGCATGAGCCACTGCACCCAGCCGATTTCATTTTATAAAATTCATTACTTTCAATTATTTTCTTATTATTTGTATTGTGCTCTATGGTTTATGGTTTATGGTTTTCTCTATATATACTGCTATGACAAAGTAATTGTGTTTCTATAATTATCACAGTCACATGAGTTTTATTCACTCCTTAAAAAAATATGAACCAACTTCACTAAGAGCTCCTAATCTTTACATTTCTTTTACATACTCTTGTCTCACACAGTAAATTTGCTTGGATGATATATTATTGCATTTTTTGTTTATATTTGATTAAGATAGCTAAACAAAAATTTTAATGTTGCAATACATTAATTTTTATTGATTGTGTAAAATTTATGGTACATAGTAACTGCAATCTTAATTTTGGTATTAAAATAAGAATAACATATGCAGGAGTGATAATTATATTTGTTTAAATATTTATTATATAAATTTTAATATAGAAATCCAGAAAAGCAAACAAATACAAGTTGGAACTTGTATGTGTTTTTAAGATGAAAAACTAAAACATGCATGGTAGGTAATTAATTTTTCAATTACAACAGAATACATGTTATGTTGAGAAAATTCTTCGAGAGACACCTGAAACAGTTGGACACTAATTTTGTTGCTGAGGGTACAGTTTAACCTTGTACCGTGATTATAGCAATAAAGTTAATGATCTCGTTACAGCCACACCAACATTTTTATAGTGGTATTAAATGGATATACTTATTCAAGATGTGTAAAAAAGAGCAGGTTTTAATAGGAAAAAAAAAAAAACAGTACTGTTTTTTGCCATTTAGTTTTTTTTAGTTGAAATGAACACAAATCTTGATGAACTATAGATGAAATAGAGTAAAAGAAACAGCTGAAAGAGACTCTTTTGAGTCTCATATTTAATATACCTCTAGTGATTGTAATTTGAGTTCAAGTGTTATTGAAATATAGTAAACTAATATGCAACATTAAAATATCTAAAAAGATAGGCTAAATATTAAATTTGAAAAGCATATCAATTTTGTGATGTCACTGTTTTCAAGGCTCAGACCTATCAAATAATGTAATAATAATTTCATCGTAATTAAATCCCCATTTTTTTGCCTTTGAGCTAAAATGTATGGTACCTTCAAAGAACTATTTATTCTTTCTCTAGAGCCAGAATGTGTTGTACTTGGCAGATTCTGGTTTCTGGGTTGAACTGTATCTCCAAAAATGAAATGTTGAAATCTGAAGCCCTGGTACCTATGAATGTGGCCTTATTTGGAAATAGGGTGTTTGCAGCTGGAATCAAGTTAAGATGAGTTTTTTTTAGGGTGGGATCTAATTCAATATTACTAGTATCTTCCTAGGAAGAGGAGATGACAGAGATACACAAAAATAAGATGGTCATGTGACAACAGAGACAGAAATTGGAGTGATGCATCTACCAACCAACGAGCAGCAAGAATTGCAGGCAAACCACTAGACACTAAGAAGAATCAAGGGGCCCAGCGTAGTGGCTTACGCCTGTGATCCTAGCACTTTGGGAGGACAAGGCAGGTGGATGATTTAAGGTCAGCGGTTCAAGACAAGCTTGGTCAATATGGTGAAACCCCAGCTCTAATAAAAATACAAAAATTATCTGGGCATGTTAGCAGGTGCCTGTAATCCCAGCTACCTAGGAGGCTGAGGCAGGAGAATTGCTGGAACTCTGGAGGTGGAGGCTGCAATGAGCCGAGATTGTACCACTGCACTCCAGCCTGGGTGACAGAGAGAGACTCCATCTCAAAAAAAAAAAAAGAAGAAGAAATAGAAGAAGAGGCAATGAAGGATTCCCTCTGACCAACTTCAGAAGGAGCATGACCCTCCTGACACCTTGATTTCAGACTTCTACCTTCCAGAATTGCGAGGCAATACAGTTCTCTTGTAATCCACTCAGTTTGTAGTATTTTGTCACAGCAGCCCTAAGAATCTAAAACAGTCATGAAACCTTTAGAATGTTTCCCCTGGCAATTATTGGGGCTCTTGTTTGGCAAAGAAAAATGGCTCAGCTGTATCTGAATTCCACTCAGACTCATGTTTCAGAATAAAGATCAGTGTCTGGACTCTCTGAATGCTTGATTGCTTTCATGTCAGGAAAAAAACTCAGTATTTTCAGGAGATAAATTAACTGTGATTTTCCTTTTTTTAAGAAAAAAATCACTTTTACTGCATTAAAAAAAAAAAAAAAAACATGAATAATTCAATTCAGATTCAGCCAGAATTGGATGGAGTCCAAGCACACTCAAAACCGCTGTGCATCTTTTGATCTTTTGTTGTGAGCTCCACACTCATCTTTGTACCCTGTTAAGTCCAGCAAAAGTCAGCTATGCAGAGATCCTGTACTTCTAGGTGACACATATCTTACGCTAGAGAAAAATGTGTCAAATTTTGCATAAATTATGTCAAAACTGAAATTTGCATGAGCTAATTTATTTATATCATGAATATCACTCTAATATGATTTATCCTTCACACGTTTCCAAGCCTACAGAATTTTTTGTTCCATTCAAAGACTTTTAGGGTTAGAAGAATAGGTCATGGATGTACTTACAAATCAATAGTTTGATTGGGAACCTGTTAAATCTTTTGTTCTGTGCTGTTTAAGATATAGATCACATAATACATCATAATTTCCTTTCTTGGACAGCTTAAATGTAGTAGAATATATAAAACTGTTAAGTATGTGTTTAATATACTAAGAATATCAATATGTGAAGTTCCCAGGACCTGGAAAAACATTTGAAATCTTAGATTTGTTAGCAATAGTGTACAGGAGTCAATACATAATGACACACGAGGGCTGATTATTTAATTCCCAGAAATTCTGCAAGGTTATTGTTAAACACAGACTTTATTAAGAGTTGATTACATATACACACACATATACATATACAAAACGTTTATAAAAAACATAGTAATGAATACTCAAAACTCATTTTCCTCTTATATTTCATTACATTTTGCTCTTACCTGTCTTTTTGAGGTTGAGATATATATATATATATATATATATATATATATATATATATATATATATACACACACACACACACACACACATACATACATACTACATGACAGAAATACATAATGGCGTGCTATTTTGTGTCTCTTGCCAAATTTGCCCACTATTCACTGGCTTGAAATTAAGCATGCTGGGAGTATTCAGCAGCACAGAAATGGAAAAACTTTACTAATCTGATTTTGCTTTTCCTCAGAGAGCCAGATGTTGAACATCAATCAACCCACCACTGTTTAAGGTGTGCTGAATTTCTTAGCTTCATTGGACATTGCTTATCTTTTACTCCTTTAAAAATCTCTTTCTTCACTTGGTGTCCATGGTATCTCACATCCCTAGCTTTCTTCCTGTCTCTATAGATGCTCCTTTTAAAATGTTGTTTACATACTACCGAAAATGAAATGTTGGCCTCAGTTGTGGCATTTCTCTCTAGTCCTACTTAGTGTATGTGATTTCAACCATTCCTATGGTTTTAAGTGCTGTCTATGTGCTGATCACTTCCAGATTTATATCTCTGTCTCAAACTTCTGCTCTGAAATCCATAAACCCATATTGATGGATTTCTGTAATTGACATTTTCATGTGTATGGTTTACATCACGGTTCTCAAATGAGCTTTTGTCAAAATCACCTAGAGTGTTTAAAATCAGATTGCTTACTTCACCCCTCAGAACTTCAGATTCATTAGTTCTGGTGTGAGGTCTGAGAATATTCATTTCTAACATCTTTCCTTCCCAGGTAATGCTGACGATCCAAGGACCTCATTTTTAAACATCACTTATTTACAAATATCTAAAGCCTATCATTCAAAACTTATCTATTGATTTATCCAGTTATTCAGAAGTTTTATTCTTATGAAACACAGTAAATGTTAATAAATTTTTTCCCACCACTTTAGCTAGTACCATGTTAGTAAAAGCCTCCATGAAATTTCAACTGAGACAACAGCAATGATGACATCATTGAACTTACTGTTTCTAATTTTGCCCTCTGCCAATAATGTTTCATTCACAGCCAACATAGGCTTTTAAGAACATACATCAGAATATTATTTATATTTCCAAAACTTCTCGTTATATTTTAAACAAAATCTACAAAAGTTTCCATATCCTCACTCTATTTACCTCTGAGGTATCATTTTCTTCTATTTCTTCATTCCTTAACATGGCTTCGAATAAGCTCTTTGAACCTGCTAAGCATCTTTCCACATTGTTATCAACTGAATGTTTGTGTTCCTGCCAGATTCATATGTTGAAGCCATAGTCCCCAGAATAATGGTATTTGGAGGTGGAGTTTTTGAAAGGTGATTAGGCTTACATTAGGTCCCAGGTTGGGACCCATTTGAGGAATGAGAGCCCTTAATAGGAAAAGGAGAGAGGCTGGGCACAGTGACTCAGGCCTGTAATCCAAGCACTTTGGGAGGCTGAGGCAGGCGGATCATTTAAGGTCAGGGTTCGAGATTAGCCTGGCCAACATGGTGAAACCCCGTACCTACTAAAAATACAAGAAAATTAGCTGGATGTGGTAGCACATACCTGTAATCCAGCTACTCAGGAGACTGAGGCATGAGAATCATTTGAACCTGGGAGGTGGAGGTTGCAGTGAGCTGAGATCGTACCGCTGCACTCCAGCCTGGGCGACAGAATGAGACTCCATCTCAAAAAAAAAAAATCTGTTATTTAAGCCACCCAGTTTATGGTGTCTTGATACAGCAGCCTGAGCAAACAAACATACCAAGTAAGGGTTTTCCCACAGACGGTTTCTTCTCTTTGTGTAGGGATCTTGTAAGTATTGCAATATTTTAAGTGACACTTTTAAAATAATCACAGACTAGTCTTACATTCAGTAAAATTTAAATGTTATCTTTCTATGATATAGGAAAGACTAATTGTTAGTTTAATGTAAAAATTATGTTTCATTTTAAAATGCAAATGGAACTAGAAAGCTAATGAAGCTTTTTGATTTCTAATGACAAAATAAAGGCAAATTCAAATCTCCCCTTTCCCCATGGATAGTAAGTTTAATGAGAGAGAAGGAAAATTGAAAGAATAAATTTTATGCTAATAACCATATTTTCTTTACATTGAATATGCATTTAAGGTTTTCTAAAAGGTGGCATTGCTCCATTTTTTACTTATATTATTATATCTCATATTCAAAATAATAAATGTCTTCCATGTTTTGGTTAACAACATAATAGAAAATACCAAATTTTTATGGATTAATGAAAACTGTAATAGCAATAATTTCAAATACATCATATAAATATTAAAATAATAGATTACTCAGTAATAATTTTGGTACAAAATTACAAAGAAAAATATGTCAGGAAAATGAGATTTGAAAAAGTATAATCTGAAAGTTGAAAAAGTTGCTCAAGTTAAGTGTAATTTAGAGTTGAAATATATTTATATCTATATTTAGATTTAAAATCTAAAATATATGGAAACATTATATAAATTAAAAGTTTAATTCATGATTTGTACACATCCCAAGTACGATTTTTAGAATAGCCACTTTAAATATCTAAAGTATATAGAATTAAGCTGCGAATAATAAAGGAAGAAAAGACAGGGAATTTAGTATCCATCAGTAAGTATGTATATTTATACATATTTCAGAATCTGGTATAGTAGTAAGTTCTTTTCAATAAATAATTTGAATCTTAGCTTTCCAGTCACATGGTAATACTGTAATTCCTGACCCTTGTTTTTTGAGTGACTCTGTGACTAGTTTTGGTCACTGAGCTGAAACCAGAAGTAAAACATGCCATTTTGGGCCCAAAGCATTTTATTGTCAATATTAGCACTGTTGGAGCTCCCTTTACACTCTGTCACAAAAACTGCAATGGTGGAAATTGTCTCTGTTTAATCAGTCTTGGTCCCAGTACAAAAAGATTTTGAGTACAGTCCTCAGCAAGCATGCGAGGGAACAAGTGAGAAATAAGCCTGTGCATTTATAAGCCACTAAGCATTTGGTGATGTTTGTTACCACAGCTTGACCTAGATTAACCTGGCTTATACAATACGAGGAGACACAAGAGTGTTTTATTAGAGACAGGAGACAACAACAGCAGTACTAATGAACTATTTCTGGAAAATCATTGTATATATTTTTCTTTTTATAGATATGCAGCCCTAGCTGTAGATGACTATATGCTATGTTGCTGTTTTCACTTCTCATATACAAAAATGTTTAGTGTGTATATAACTACCTGATAAACACCAAATATTGTACCTTCTTTCAAAGAGGTCATGTACAGGAGATTTAGCATTATCTTCTCTATTGTTGCCATACCTAATTTATCATAGATATTCTAGAATGGGTGTAATAAATTTTTATTTTTAAGAGTTTTATTTTGTTTTTAATTGATGCAAAAAATGTACATATTTATGGGGTACAATATGGTGTTTTCATACATGTATACATTGTGTAATGATCAAATCAGAATAGGTAGCATATCACCTCAGATATTTATCAATTCTTTGCAGTGAGAGCACTCAAAATCCTCTCTTCTTGATATTTTGAAATATGCAATACATTATTTTTCACTATAGCCACCCTACTGTGCAACAGAACACCAGGACCTATTCCTCCTAGCAAAGTGTAACTTTGTACCTATTAATCAACCTCTCTCATAAGCCTATCTCCCTACCCCTGCCTCTGGTAACGACTATTTAATGCTCTACTTCTATGGGATCATCATTTACAGATTTCACAAATGAGATCATGTGGTATTTGTCCTTCTGTGCTTGTCTTATTTCACTTAATATAATGGCCTCTTGATTCATCTGTGTTGACACAAACAATAGAATTTCATTCTATTTTATGGCTGAATAGCATTCCATTGTGCATATATATAACATGCTTTTATACCTTTATCCACTGGTGAACATTTAGGTTGATCTCATTTTTTGGTTATTGTGAAGAATGCTGAAATAAATACAGGACTACAAACATTTCTTTGAAATACTGGTCTCATTCCCTTTGTAAAAATACCCAGGAGTGAAATTGTGGGATCATATGGTAATTTTATTTTTAGTTTTTTAAGAAACCTCCATACTGGTTTTGATAGTGACTGTACTAATTTACATTCCCATCAACAGTGTATGAGAGATCCCCCTTTTCACATCTTTGCCAGCATTTGGTATTTTTTCTTTTTTTGATAATAGCCATTTTAACTACAGTGAGATGATACTTCATTGTGGCCTTGAATTGCATTTCCCTGATTAATAATGATGTTGAACATATTTTCATATACCTTTTGGCTATTTTTATGCCTTCTTTTAAAAATTATATATTCAGGTTTTTGGTCCACTTTTAACTTTTTTTTTTTTTTTGCTATTAGGTTGTTTGAGTTTCCTACGTATACTCTCTAGGTTAACTTCTTGTCAGTTGTGTAGTTTGCAAATATTTTTCTCCCATTCCATAGGTTGTATCTTTGCTCTGTTGATTGTTTCCTCTGTTGTGCAGAAGCTTTTTAGTTTGATGTAATCCCATTTGCCTATTTTTGCTTCAGTTGCTGGTGTTTTTGAGTTCCTATCTGAAAAAACCCTTACCCAGTCCCATGCTATAAAATATTTCTCCCATGTTTTATTCTAGCAGTTTCACAGTTTTGGATCTTAGATTTAAATATGTAATCAATTTTGAGTTAAATTTTGTATATGGTGAGAAACAGAGATCTAATTTCATTCTTCTGCATATGGATAAATTTTTTTCTCAGAACCATTTATTGAAGAGACTGTTGTTTCCCCATAGTATGTTCCTGGAAACTTTTTCAAAAATCATTTGGCTGTAAATGTGTAAATATATTTCTGAGTTCTTTATTCTGTTCCATTGGTCTATGTGTCTGTTTTTATGCCAGGATTATGCTGTTTTGATTACTATAGCTTTGTAATATATTTTGAAGTCAGGTAGTGAAATGCCTCCAGCTTTGCTCTTTTGTTCTCAAGGTTGTTTTGGTTCCTTGTGATATTTTGTGGTTCCATAGAAATTTTTGGACATTTTTCTGTTTGTGAACAATTGACATTTTAATAGGGATTGTGTTGAACCTCTTTATCACTTTGGATAGTATGGATATTTTAACAATATTAATTCTTCCAGTTTATAAACGTGGAATATATTTCCATTTATTTGTGTTCTCTTCAATTTATTTTTTCAATGTTTTATCATTTGCATTGTAGTGATATTTCACCTCCTTGGTTAAATGCATTCTTAGGTAAATTTTTGTGTAGATATTATAAGTGAGATTGTTTTCTTGATTACTTGTTCAGATAGTTGAATGGTGATATACAAAAATGCTATTGATTTTTATATGTTGATGTTTTGTCCTGCAAGTTGACCAAAGTCATATCATTTCTATTAGTGGAGTCTACACTACTTCATTGGTGGAGTCTTTAGGGTTTTATATATACAAGATCATGCCATCTGCCAACAGGGACAATTTGACTTTCTCATTTCCAATTTAGAACTTCTTTATTTCATCCTCTTGCCTAATTACTCTGGCTAGGACTTCCAGTACAATGTTGAATGGAACTGTTGAAAGTGGGCATCCTTGTCTCATTCCAGATCTTAGAGAAAAATTTTCAACTTTTCCTCACCCAGTATGATGGTAACTATGGTTTTGTCATATGTGGCCTTTATTATGTTGAGGTACATTCCTTCTATACCTAATTTGTTGAGGGCTTTTATTGATGTTGAAATTTACTAAATGCTTTCTCTGCATCTATTGAAATGATTTTATGGTTTTTGTTCTTGATTCTATTGAGGTGCTGGATCATGTGTATTGATTTGCATATAGAGAACCATCCTCGCATCCCTGGGATGAATCTTGGTTGGTCATAGTAATATTTTTTTTTTTTTTTTTTTTTTTTTTTTTTTTTTTTTTTTTGAGACGGAGTCTCGCTCTGTCGCCCGGGCTGGAGTGCAGTGGCGTGATCTCGGCTCACTGCAAGCTCCGCCTCCCGGGTTCACGCCATTCTCCTACCTCAGCCTCCCGAGTAGCTGGGACTACAGGCGCCCGCCACCTCGCCCGGCTAGCTTTTTGTATTTTTTTTTTTTTAGTAGAGACGGGGTTTCACCGTGTTAGCCAGGATGGTCTCGATCTCCTGACCTCGTGATCCGCCCGTCTCGGCCTCCCAAAGTGCTGGGATTACAGGCTTGAGCCACCGCGCCCGGCCGGTCATAGTAATATTAAAGACTTGTTTTAAATAACTGTACAGACATTTATTGATTCAAAATAAATTTAATGTGCTTGTTTTAATTAGATAGAACTTAAAATTTAAATTTTATTAAATAATTTATGATTCATTCGATCCCTTACTCCATATATATTAGACATCCACCATACACCAAGCCCTGTTCTAAACACTGGGAATGAAAGAGTGAACATGATCATGTCCCTGTTCTCATGAAGCACAAGTGGATATTTCATAAGAAACATAATATAGTAATAAGTGCAATGCATAGAATGAAAATAGAGCAATGTAACAGAGAATTACTAGGTAGTTACTTTAAGGGAGAATGAGAGTTAAATGCTTTGAGAATGTGACTTGGATCTGAGATCTAAAAGACCAAAACGAAAAAGGCATGTTAAGCTTAGTCAAAGAGCATTCCAGTCTGAATAAGATAATCTAGTTCTGAAGAAAGGTCCTCAGGAGAGAAAAAAAAAAAAAAAAAAAAAAAAAAAAAAGGAGCTTGTTAGGTGATTCTAGAAACCTGGAGACAGGAGAATTTTGGCAGGGAATTCTACCTGTGGTAAGCAGATCTTTAGGTTCCAAGATTGGTAAAACGGGCTTTCTTAGCCAGGGCCGGATTGGATTTTATTTGTAGTAGAATAAAGACCATTAGATAATTTGAGGCAGAGCAAATACAACCTTTAATGTATGTTTTAAAATATTAAAGAATTATTTGTTCTGCTGGGCAATAAGGGGAAAGGATTTAGGTAAGATGGCAAATTAAAAAATTATTGTAGTAGTCCAAGTGCAAGATTATCGTAGTACTAAGAAAGAGGGAGACACTGACCACAGTGAGACTATGATATTAAATTTGGGGTTGGAAAGTATGCTAAAATAAATCAATATGAATGATAAAAGATGAATAAATAAAAATGTCATATTTTTGGCTTCAGCAACTGGATAAAGGGGGACGTCCTTTTTTAAGATGGAGAAGACTTTTAATAAACAGACTTTAGAAGAAAGGAGGTAGATCCATATTTCTCTTTTGATCATGGCAATTTTTTAGCTTGTAGGTGTTTATTGATACGGAGATATTAAATATAAATCAAATACTTGATGTATGGCAGGAACATGCTACATATCATGTGGCCACTAACTCTGAAGGTCACTTAGCTTGGAAGGGCTAAAACATAATGCAGGCTTCACTTACAAAGTTGTTATTCCTTTACTTCAATGAACTATAATATAGGTTAATGCAGTTTTCAAGAGAAGAGATTTCAGAAGTCATAGAAATAATAATTGTGAAATATCACAGACCATCTTCTGTAATTAAAGGGAAAGTTGCTAAGAGTGTTTATTGTATTTTTAAGGGAATTAGTATAGTAATTTCATTGTTTTATAATCAGGCAGTCTTGTAGACATTTAAAAAATACATAAATGAAATCACTATGAGGAAAAAAAAGGAGGGGCTGGCAGTAAAAGAATACTGCAACACTGTTCATATCAATAAATGCAAATGAATGTGTTGGGGTTTTCAGGTAGCATTACCTCTTCTCTGGTATGATACTGTCAATATTTTCCATTTTACAGAAGTAATTTATATTCCATATTATCTACTGCATATAAAAAAGAGCAAGTCCATATTATGGATATAAAATAAGTGCTCTTTCTATCTAACCATTCCAATATTTCTGAATTAATGTGGATGATAAGGTTGAGTACAAATTTAATTACAATCAATTTTCAAATTGTCTCATTTGAATATAACAAATCACATCATTTTCAAAGTTATCTTCTGACTATGCATCTTTAGTTTCAGAGTTGAAAATAGCATTGGGACTATACACTCTGTAAAATTTTATATAAGGAGTCTGTAGACACCTAAGAAAAATATTATTTTTGAAAAATACTTTTTATCTAAATAAAATTGATATGACACTCCCACTCTTTCAGCTCAACGTATCTGAAACATTCAGAGAAAACACTGAATCCTCCCAGGATCTGCATACATCTTTTGTCAAGGGAGTTAATGGGGTGAGAAATGAAAGGAGAAATGATGTGTTGTGCCTCCTGTAAAGAGACACTCACATCGCATCAAAACAAGGAGTTTCAGATCTGCTTAACTTGTATATGAAAATGGTGTGCAGTTGTGCTCAAGGGTATTGGAAACTGTTGTTCATTCTGTCAATACTACTTATTTCTTATCAAGCCTTATGTTGGATTTCAGTACAAAATACACAGTACCAATGAAAGGTTCATTTCATAACAACTAAACAAAAAAATTAACAAAGTAATTAATGTATTCAGGGCATTATATATATATCATATATCATATATGATACATAAACATATGATATATATCATATATGATATATAAACATATATATCATGTATATATGATATATATTTTTATATATCATATATCATATTTTTATATATCATATATATCATGTATATATTATATATATCATATATTTATATATCATGTATATATATCATATATATTTATATATATATAAAATAAACTGAAGGTCTTTGTTCCCTTTCCTCTTTATTGGTTCTTTTTAAAGTGTGCTTTTTGTTTTGTGCTTTTTATTATTATATGAAGACATTAAAGTTGGATAAGGATTCTTGTTGTGACACTAACATAATTGCACTTAGTTTTCATTGGCATTTCTTGAAAAAATAATAATCATAAGGCGTTTGTCTATACATCATTTCAGTTACTGTTGCCCAGTAGCCAAAGAAACTCCAAATCCTTACATATGTTATTAATACCAGAAGAAGTATCTTGAAAAAAAAAAAAAAAAAAAAAGCAGGGAATATATACTCTTTGTGTCCCGGATAAGATTGTTTACTTTTATCTTTACAAAAAAATTAAAATCTTAATTTGAAAATTGTTTTCTTATAACTGCTCTTTAACTATAAACTTATCAGTGCCACCTCATTCTACCGTATCTGGAACTTTGTAGTCAAAAGGAGATTTGAAGTTAGTGTAAACATTCAGGGAATTTAGGCAAACCGATAATAACGGCCTCTTATTATTTCTCTGAATTATTTAAACGACTTAACTGTATCACCATAATTCACCAGATAATGACACTTTGATCTGTTTTCTTCTCAACTTTTTGTCTGTTGAATGCTTTTTTAAGAAATTTGAATCTCATTGTTTTATTATGGCTTAGAGTGGGTTTTATTTTTCTTTGTAGGGGCAAAGGGGAGCTTTACTGGGAGGAAAAGAAACAGAGGAAATTGGACTCATTCACTGGCATAATTTTTTTTGCATTGAGTGATGTTAAAACTTGAAGTTATATTAAGAAAGCCGACAGAATTAATATAATAATTTAATTTTAACTTTATTTAATTTATTACTTTAAAAATGTTTTAAAACTTTTGTAATGCTTAATTTCTTATCCTTTAATACATACACACAGATATAATTTTTTTTTTTTTTTTGACACAGGGTCTCACTGTGTTGCCCAGGCCGCAGTGCAGTGGTGTGATGTGATCATAGCTCACTGCAACCTTTGCCTCTTGGGCTCTAGCAATCCTCTCACTTCCGGCCTCCTGAGTAGCTGGGTTTACAGCCATATTCCACCATGCCTGGCTATTATTATTATTATTTTTAAATTTCTTGTAGAGAGGAGGCCTCCTCATGTTGCCCAGGTTGGTCTTGAATTCCTGGCTCAAATGATATTCCCACTTTGGCCTCCCAAAGTGCTGGGATTACAGGCATGAGCCACCATGTCCAGCCTAATAATATTTTCAATAAAATAGATTTATTTTTCTTACCTTGTAAACAGCACTAAACTTGTTTTCCAGATATGTTGTAGTTGTGTTGCTTTATTTTGTTTTACTTTTATTCCAAAGTTGGAAACCACAACAAGGGAAATTGAGAAGCTAGCAATAGTTTTCACCGGGTAACCAATCATAAAGAGTTCCTAGAAAGATTTGTATTATGATTAATGAAGCCAAATTTAAAAGCAGTTTAATTAAAGATCAATTGCATATCTAGCTCATAATTTTAGACTTGCTTTATACACATGTGATTTAATCCAAGCATGTATTATTTAATACAAAAAATAGTTTCCTTCCTGTGTTACTGTCTGCACTGATTAAATACATCAGAATTTTTTGTATCAATTCAAGTTTTTTAAAAATGAGATGACATTAGCAATGCATTAGGCTTGTTAATATTTTTATTTGTAACTAATAAGCTTTGATGCTGTTACTGAAAGACTGAAAAAGTCACTGTTTATGATTATTGTTTAGATCTTTCTGTCAATGTGTGTCTATTGATAAGTCATCCAATAACCTTGTGAGAAATAAGAAGAATAATAAAAAGAATAATGTAATAAAAGATATCTGTGCAAATTGAATACAAGGAAGTAGTCTATGGATATAAAAACAAATGCTAACACATAAGAAACTTAATAGGCAAATGAATTGGAATTAGAGCCCTTATGTAAGAAGAATGAATCATCCTTTCTCATGTTTGTGATGTTCGACAATCTAAGGAAGCAAGCATTCCTATTTGTCGTGAAAGAGCACATGGTGGTAAATATACTTAGTATGCTAATGCAAGGAAGGAATATCCAGTATTTAAGTTTGCTGTTAGCATTATACACAGGGAACACACTTACTATTTGGGAGAAGAGAATATGTATCTCATCTTACGCGTAGCTGCAAGAAATGGACATTGGCTATTTTGATTCACTGACTATTCATATCACATTCTGGGTTAATGTAAGAAGTTACGTTATAAAATTTTCATATTTAATGTTTAAAATTTGAAAAATATTTCCAGACTTGAAATATGGATATATTATGGAAATGTAGATGGTCATAATTTGAGTACAAAAAGTTTTGAAAAATATATAATCTGAAGAAATAAATCAATTGGACAATTATAGCAGTATTCAGTAAGCCCAATAGTTTGTTTATCTGTTTTTGCTTACCTACATTCTAGGTGCAATGTTTGATTCTTTCTGGGTTCCTTCTAGATTCTCGATTTCATGCATCAGAAAAGATCTTGCTTATATCAGAAAAAAGTCTCTCCATAAAAATCTATTGGCTTATAAACCTTCTATCTGAGTTATGTGCAGATAACCTAATACAACAGAGATTTTTCAGGTGGAAGATCTTCAGTCTCATTTTTTTCTGTTGTTGAAAACAATTTAAAACAATTATCTGCATATTTTTAAATATAATCACCCCAAAAGACTAGCATGTGTGTTGGTTAAATACTGGTTTGGAAACTTGGCACCACATCTGCTAAAAGTTAGAAACAGTTCAAAGTTGAAGTAGTAAGGGTGGGGGTTGAGAAGAAACTTCTTTGAAAGTGCTGCAGATGATACTCGAGTCAAACTAGGGAGAGCACCTTTGGCATGACTGCTTGGAGAATTGACATGTGTCTCCTGATGTCAAGGACACAGTGAAGATGTTAAACTTAAGCAATCCAAAGGCTGAGAGATTAGGGCTGGTAATTTTTCTACCAACAGAGTTAATAGAGGTTTCCTGAATGAGGTTTGCCTGTTTGTCCAGCATTTTTCAAAACTAAGGATGAGTGGGTGTTTGTCAGTGAATCTTGAGATACAGATGGATCGTTTGAGGGAGGCGAAGAGACATCAGTGGAAAGAAGCTAGAAGTGTATTATGAAATGCCAAGAGGCTTAAACATTAATTATAAATAACAAGAGATTTGTCTGTTGAGGGACACATTCGCTTATGTAGAGGAACTGCAGGTAAGCTATCCAGGTGACGTGAGAACAGAAGAGGCAGCTCTGAAGAAGTGACACACAGCTATCTTAGAGAAAGGACAAGCTTCAAACAGCAGTATACCCACAGGGTGCCCTGCTGAATCACCAGGACAGGGCCAGTGAAAGGAAAACTTTCCTGCCATTCACTTATTCTCTCCCCTCCACCTTTAATAACCTTTCTATCTTTGGAGATGATTAAAGACATTTGGATATAAAAGGGAGGTTTAAGATAAAAACATTGTTTTTCTTAAATTGTTGTTTTATTTTACACAGGACTAGATATATTATTTATAAAGAGAGACTGAACTAAAGTGATTTTTTTCCTGACAAAAATAAGCAGAGATTTCAATGACCCAAAAGTGACTGGAATAATCCTTGTGACATGCCATAGATTTTATCCAAGGGGCAGGATATAATGAAATACATAGAACAGGTTTATTTCGGCAACATGGGAGGTGGGTAGGGGAAAATAAAACTGTATTTTGACCTTTTTCTTCATGTCCTGCTCATCATGTTTCTTAAGCCCCAAGATTCAACCTCACTTTTAGTTCTCATTCATTTACTTCGCAATCTTAGCGTTTTGGAGGTGGGGGCTGTATCTATTCATTTTCCCAACAAGGTTCAGCATTCTGAAAAAAGAGAATTTTGAGGCAGTTCTTCGTATTTCCTATAAAGTGGTTTCATTCTATGCTGTAACTCCAAGAGAAATTTCACAAAGTATTTGAGGTGAGTGCATGAAATACTATTTCCACAGCTAATTTACGTTGTCTACATTTTAAAAAAATTGTTAATCCATTTCTTTTCTTAGAGAAATGTAGGGTCTCTAATCAAAATTCAACTGCCTTAAAAATGGTATTTTATTATTTTAGAAAATATAACTTCTACATATTGTTTTGAAAGAAAAATACGTCTTCTGGAGAACATGCTATATTATATAAACAATAAAAGAAGAAGCATAATATCGTTTTTATTGGAACAAGTAATTTGTATATATTAGTATATGAGAAGGAAAAACTAATATATTGGGAACTGGAAAAATACTAATAACGTGAGTTTATTTAATTTATGGTTACTCATCATCTGAAATATTCCTCCATAGAATTTATTTTCAGTAACGTGTTTCTGTTTAAAAGTCTCAATATATACCGCTGAGTTCAGCAACTGCAGTAAATGGGGCTTTGGAAAATATAGGTATTCCCATTTTACCCAAGTCATGTTTCTCAACTGGAATATCAAAACCTTTCCTCAAACCAGGTAAACATCTTTTCTGAAGTTTTACTTAGGGGGAAAATAAAAGGTTAAAACACTGTGTGACAGCATCAACAACTTTGATCTTTGCATCTTTAGGAACAAAGCAGGGTGGCAAGTTGTGTTTTCATATCATTTCATCCCAGTTAGGAGGATAAAGTTTTGATGAAGGTAATAAATATTTACCTGAATAATATTAGCTTAATTAGACAACTACAAACCAGAGGGAGAAGTGTCTTTGAAATACGATTTTCCTATGAGAATTAATGTTTTAACTCCATGGAAGTAGCAAAGGATATTTAAAATATATAGCAATAACATATCTAAGAGTGTGTGTGCATGTGTAGTCACAGCAAATGACTACCTAGAAAATTACGTAATGTTTGTGTTTTAGTGACACTTCAAGTGAACTACATTTAAGATGAAATGGATTTATTTAATTGTATGTTTTCCTTTCAAGTTGTATAATTTTAATTGGATATTTTAATTAAAAATATCACTATTATCATTTGTTATTTTAGCCTCTTATGGCTCTAAATTTGCTTTGAAAAGTGATAACTCAATACTATTGTTGCTTTTCTACATTTTCTTGAAGATATTCAAACCTTCCTTCTTCCTTGTATACATGTCAAAATCCTGGTTTGCATTTTAAAATTATGCAAATGTGTACAAGTACATATGCATGTGTAAATATACATATACACATGTGTATGCTTTACGTGTGTGTATATACAATATATGTTGTAAGAGAAAGTTTATTTACTATTTGAAAAAACCAAAAAGCCTTTAGAACCAAAAAAGAATTTGGAATATAGTCATTTTACACACTTTAGTTTGTAATTAATGTCTACATAACTTGTTTTAATCAAGTTGCATTTTTTTCTAACCATTGATTGATGCATACAACCTAAGTGGGATGAATATAAGTTTGCTTTATTTTTATGCATTTGTATCATAAATTGTGATAACCTGAGGATATATTTTAAATTAAATGCAACCATAGAATCAAAATCCATATTTCCTGATCCATGTTATGGAAATTGAATGGATTAATAAATCTCCATGGCTGTTTTAAAAATCTTACATTGCCAATATACCACCCAATTGAAAGCTGTTACCTAAGACCTACCTAAGTATCAACATTTATGTAGTTGATATACTACTTTTAAATTTCATGATAGTTTAAGGGTTTAACAAGTCACACTGGACTTATCTTACATATGACATTCTGGGCCTTGGGCTGAATCCGCTACCAATTACTAAAACTGTCTTGGCCTTCAAAAGATGATTTCTAAATATACGGCATAGTGAAATTTTAGGGTTTGTGCTGTTAGCCTGAATAAAAAGTCTAGGAGTAGGAAGCAAATCACACATACAAAAATGTTTTCATCTATGTTAATGATCTTTATGTAGACTCCTACTTTGGTTGAGAAGGTGGCTCCTGTAGATATTCATTATCTAACTTAGAAATTTTTCCCTTATCTGCTTTTGAAAGCAAGAACGTTGCTTCAACAGAGTGCAGGAATCCAGATGAATATTGTTCTGCTTGAATTAACCTGAGATAAAGTTGGCCTATGCAAGTCCTGTGCTATTACCAGACTAAGGAAAAAAAACATTCAATGTTTTGTCTCATCTACACAATATTGATATACAAATTGTGTTTGTGATTTTTATATCACAAGTAACTTAAAATGATTAAACTGACTATTAGTGATGTTATATATACCCAAGTTCAGAACCTGAAGTACTCTTTAAACCTTGGATGGAATGTTGATTTCTCTTCAAATCCCCTCAACTATTTTTAGTCTGTCATAGCATAATCTGTGAAAAGACTACAGACTTCTTTTCCATTCTCAAGACCCCCACTTTCTTGCTTACTTTGAATCATCCTTGCAACTATCTTTCCCATGGACGAATCAGCTGATCATGCATGAGCATTAGCAGAACAACATTAACAGAATAAAAAGCAGCGTGATCACAAAGGTAGCTAGTGTCACAATGTGACATCAGTATAAGTTGCTGAGAATTCAGTTTGATCTATGTCTCACAGAATTAAATCACCTATCAAAAATGTAAAAACATGAAAGGAAAACATAGCAGGGAAATGAGACGGGGCCTCACTGTATTGTTCAGACTATTCTTTAACTCCTGGGTACAGGCGTTCGTGCAGTCTCAACCACTTGAGTAGCTGGGACTACAGGTTCCCACCACAATTCCTGGTTTTAATGACATTTAAATAGAGCTATTGCCTCTGCCACTTAGTAGCATATTTTTAAAAATAGCTACTTGTTGTTTTTATATTCTTAGGAGAAAAGAGCTCTTACATTTCCTCTTTATGTTGCCATAAACTAAGCAATTAACGTTTTTGATACTAACAGTTATAAATACAAACGTTTCTGTGTCCAATATCACAGTAATTCTCAAAGCTATATGCAGACTGAAAATTTAGACCTGACTTCTTATAGTAGTTTTATTCTCAAAACAATGTGTGCAAGAAAATATTAGTATTACTTAACTGTTGAAAGTACATTGTTTTTTGGTGATCAAGTTGCTTTTCTTTACTGTGAAATTATCTTGCTAGAAGACTGTTTAATGAGAAAGTTTATAAAAAAAATTGTATTTGACAGCATGAAAGCCGCAACATGATTACTTGAATTTGAAATCATACAAAGCCAGAAAAAAACTGTTCTGGTCTTCTAGAAAGATGACACAGGAAGAAATTCAAAGATGACAGTTAAGTCCTGGCTTTTGACAGTGTATCTAGACCATAGATTTTTGTTTCTTTTAAAATTTTGTTATTTTGTTGTTGTTTTTAACTAGCATGCATTTGAATGCTGACTATTAATTATCTGTCTTAACTTTGAGCAAAATATTCAAAATTTAAAAGATCAATTTTCACAGTGCTAATTATTGTATAAGATACTATTTTTCAAAATCAATTTTTTTGAGGAAGTAAAATGTTTCAACTTTTAGTGTTGTATTTAATATGGTTAGTGTGTAAAATCACACTACTATAAATCATCCTTTATAATAATCATTTTAATTTTATTCACTAAAGCAAATTGATCTCAGAACTTTAAATTAGGTGATAGGAACCACCATTTAAATTAATTAATATTCTGGAGGTATCAAAGAGTAAATTAAAATATTTTAAGAAATGAATTTTATTATTTTATTTTATTGTAAGTTCTGGGATACATGTGCAGGATGTGCAGATTTGTTACATAAGAAAACATGCGCCATGGTGGTTTGCTGCACCTATCAACCCATCACCTAGGTATTAAACCCAGCATGCATTCACTATTTATCCTGATGCTCTCCCTCCCACTGCCACTACCCACTTCAACAAGCCTCACTGTGTGTTGTTAAGAAATAGATGTTTAAAACAATTTGTTTTAAAGCAGTGATAAATGTCCATATTTCATATTGATATCTGGATATTCTTTTGTTATATTTCTTTAAATCCTTCTTTCTTTATCATTCTGGGTAACATTGAATACAAATAATGGGGCCGGGCTCCATGGCTTATACTTGTAATCCCAGCACTTTGGGAGGCCAAGGCAGGTGGATCACTGGATGTCAGGAGTTTGAGAACAGCCTGGCCAACATGGTGAAACCCCATCTCTAGTAAAGGTATAAAAATTAGCCGGGTGTGGTGGCAGGCGTCTTTAATCCCAGCTACTTGGGAGGCTGAGGAACGGGAATCCTTGAACCCAGGAGGCAGGGGTTGTAGTGAGCCGACATCACACCACTAAACTCCAGCCTGGGCGACAGAGCGAGATTCTGTCTTGAAAAAAATAATGAAATAAATAATATATCTATTTTTGTGTGTTTGCTAACAATTATGTGTATTCTTGTAGTAAATGAAGGAAAGTAAAACATGAGTTAATCTACTAGTCACTGAGTTGGAATGATTTAGAAAATGTAAACGTTTTTCAAACCGAGACCATTGACTAGTTTTAGGTTAGTGAAACTGTCCCATGGCCTTAATTAAAACTTAACGGATTACAATAATGTAAAAAATATTTTAAGAATTTTATAGATTTTCAAGCACACAGCATCAGGATATTGCCACATTCTTCTTTAGCAATTTCACGTCTTGGTCATACAAAAAAAAAAAAAAAAAAAAAAACCTTCAATGATATGCAAGCTACCCTCTGGAACGCACTTTCAGATAAATATTATCAATCTATTGGCTTTAAAACCAGCTTTCCAGTAAGGGTTGTGCTATCAGTTACCTCCCAACAGAACCTGTAAAAGCAAAAGTGGAATAATGAAATATACATGTATATATTCACAAATATATTCACAGATATTCACAAATATACACGTAGATATTTACAAGTATTTACACTGGCAGACATATTTTAGAGCAGGCAGCGGATATCGTCAAATCAATCACATAGTGAATAGTAGGCCCTCCGAGTATAGAAAGTTGTACTCTTTCTGTCTCGAAATAAGAGCAAATGACCAAAAGTGTGAAGCACCAGCCAAAATCCAACCTGTACTCTGCTTGCCAAGACTTGCAAATAGGTAGTTGTTCCCACCAAAATAAAACATATTTTTTCTAGGCACTTTTACATAGTCTGATTAATGGCTTGCTTAAAATGTCCATATTTCTGTGGCTGTAACTTGCAACTATTTTCCCTTCAGTGACAAAAAGAACTTTGCAGATGTGATTAATTTAAAGATCTTCAGGTGGGGAGATTATCCTGGTTTATCTAGGCTGATCCAGTATAACTGTAAGTGTTCTAATAAGAGAGAGGCAGAAGGTCAGAGTCAGAGGAGGTGATATGAGAATGGCCAATTCAAAGGTTGGAATGACACAAGGACAGAAACCAAGGAATGGGATAGTCTTTCTAGAAAATAGAAAAAGACAAGAAAATCCATTCAGTTCTCTCCTAGAGCCACCAGAACAAGCATAGTTCTGCTGACACCTTGATTTTTTTCTCCAGTGAAACTGATTTTGGAATTCTGTTCTCTCGAATTACAAGATAATAAATTTGTGTTGTTTTAAGCACCAAGTTGGTGGTAATTTGTTATGGCAACAATAAGCAACTAGAATGATGTAGAAGGTTCCAAAGAGTAATAATTTCTAGTTTGAGAGGTATTATGGCTATTATTATTAATTCTGAATAATATTTGTTCTAGCATCGTGCAACAACAGTTAGTAAATCTGGATTAAACATATACCATTTTGTACTTTATGCTTTGAGTTTCTCATTAACTTTTCATCAAGGAACAATTAAGTTTCTACTTTCTATATGGAGCTTTTTCTACTATTTGAACCATCTGAACAAAATTATTTCAAGTTGCTTTTGGTTCCATGCCACATATATTTTTGATAGCATGCTATTCTACATACCTTCTAACATTTCCCAATAGATTAGTTTATTGTTAAGAACCGCATCTTATGTTCTTAAAAGCAAATAATTGACTGAAATTTTTCTTTTTGTGATATGGATTTTAGCTTCTGAGCAGACACTTGACACTCATCAGCATTGTAGTAATAAGGATAGTAAAAATTATTGTTTTGATGATGTCTCAATGTTGAAAATTATAAGTTTAAATATACAGAGTAAAGGGATGCAAACAATCAGTTGTCTTCAAAGAGCTCTCTATTATATGAACATCAGCAAATGTTCATTGAAAAAGAGGAGGTTCAAGACAATTGAAAGCAATCTGATGATACTGCCTAATTCAGGGTATTTTTAAGAACTTATCAGATTCTTTAGAAAAACTTCATAACAGACCTTCTCATGGGGAATTTTTGTGCCTCCTTTCTGCTCTCAGCACATTTGGAAAATGTCCACCTTCCTGTATACTTCCTTGATGCACACAATTGGTAGCAGCCTCAGGTTTTCTGAGTGCTTATACAAGACCAGGAAATTCCACTCATTTCAAGAATACCACACCTTCAGTAGGATCAGGACTTAGGTCTTCCCAAGATTTATTCCTGGAATGATGTTTAGTTACTTGAAAGGCAAAATGTCTATATTGCCTCCATTAAACTCAGTAGTTGTCAGTCTTGAAATATTAAACATGTTTGCATTTCTAGCAAAGCTTCTGAATTTCATAGCACAGAAATTGGTGACATTTATGAGTCATTGTTTCCTTACCCTGAATCATTCCCTAAAGTTGATTTAATGACTTTGCATTTCAGAAACATTTTCTTGAAGCAATAAATTTTAATGTTATTTTTTAAATATAGGGAGCAAATTTTTTTTTTAATCAAAGCAAGGAGTCAGTTTTTATTTTTGTCTAATATAACTTGCTACTGTCCAAATGTCCTTGCCTTTAACTCTACTAATTTTAATAATTGCATGTATTAATCAGATAATAGAGTCAATTGACATATCCCAAATTAGTAATGGAGGTCATAATGTAATTTTTATATTATTTCCCTTTGTTTGGCCTGTCCATGATGATCAAATTAACCTGATCTTCAATTTACATTGTGCTTTATAGACACAAGTGATGTCCAATTATTTGCCTTAATTAAATCTTCCTATCAATTTAATGAACCTAATTTCTTACTGTCTGTCATCAGCACAGATAAATTAGAGGACCATTGTCATTTTTACATTATCACATTAATATTATTTTAAAGATATATATTAAGATTATTAAATTTATTTTCTTTTTTTTTTATTTTTATTTTTATTTTTTATTTTTTTTTTTATTTTTTATTTTTTTTATTTTTGTGATGATTGATTTTGTTTTTGAGCTGCTTGTTGAGGGCAAGGGTTGGATTCCCGCCTCACCGCAAAAGCCCCACCCGGCTCATGCTATATATTCTTCTGCCTCAGCCTCCTCCTGAGTAGCTGGGACTATTTCCACTTCGCCTCCCTGCTTTTTGTATTTTAGTAGAGACGGGGTTTCACCTTGTTAGCCAGGATGGTCTCGATCTCCTGACCTCGTGATCCGCCCGTCTCGGCCTCCCAAAGTGCTGGGATTACAGGCTTGAGCCACCGCGCCCGGCCTAAATTTATTTTCTTATAAAATATTATTTTTATAGATTAATAAAAATAACTCTCTTTAAAATAAAAGAACCCAAAGTAGGTATTATAGTAAATAATTAACATTCAAATTTTATGAAAGGCCTAATTTATTATTTTTACATTATACTTTGTTTATAGAGTCAAAGCATGAGCAGCATTGGCCTTTACAACTTCCTGCAAAGATGGGAAAATTCTGCATTGTCCAGTACAGTAGCCACTGGCCACATAAGATTTCTGAGCATTTGAAATGTAAAATAAGGCTCTAAAATGTTATTATATTTAATTTAATGGCTCTAAAATGTTATTATATTTAATTTAACCCATTTAAATTCAAATTTGAGTAGCATATGTGCCAGATGGTACCGTATTAGACAGTGTAAGTCCAGGAAAAAAGTTCTGGGCTGTGTTTTGGATTTGGACTCTTGTTTAAACTTGACACTTACTCACTGGTTCTATAATACTGAATGGTCTCATCACTTCTGTGAGCTTCAATATCTCCATTCAAGCAATAACACTTCCTTGGTGAGGATCTACCAAATTCTATCAACTATGTTAGGTGCTATGGATACAATAATTAAGTTAGAATTGGAGCTTCTTTACATTCTGTAGCAGAAAAAAATGGTGCCAAAATGTTATAATTTATTGTTTGATTCAAATTGTAATAGGAGGCCTGAAAAGAAAGTACAAAGTCCAATTCAAGCCTATGGAGGGGAACTTAACCTAGTCTCATGTATCTGGAGACAATTCCTGGGAGAAGTAATTTATGAATTCAGTTTAGAATGAGGGTAAGACATTTCTAAGTAAAGATAAGTACACCAAATTTGCCATAGATTCTGATTATTGTTAGAAACGTAAAGATATTTTGCTTCCCTTAAAAATATTATGGAGTAACAAACAATCTATGAATTGAGCTATCATTAATCCCAAACAAGGCTCTATTAAATAAATTTTATGACAATAAAAGATGATCTTATATTTAAATGCATTTGGAAAAGCTATGTTTAACAAAGGTAAATGTAAACATGGTAAGATTTATTACAACTGTAGGTATATCTGAGATATATCTATCTAAACTTTGGTTATACTGGTACCTTGGATTAAATAAATCTTATAGAATGCCTAAGTTAACAATACTTTCTTTCAAAAAGAGGGAATCCTCCCTAATTCATTTTATGAGGCCAACATCATCCTGATACCAAAGTCTGGCAGAGAGACAACAAAAAAAGAGAATTTTAGACTAATATCCCTGATGAACATCGATGCAAAAATCCTCAATAAAATACTGGCAAACCAAATCCAGCAGCACATCAAAAACCTTATCCACCAAGATCAAGTTGGCTTCATCCCTGGGATGCAAGGCTGGTTCAACATACGGAAATCAATAAATGTAATCCATCATATAAACAGAACCAAGGACAAAAAACACCTGATTATCTCAATAGATGCAGAAAAGGCCTTTGACAAAATTCAACAGCCCTTCATGATTAAAAACTCTCAATAAAGTAGGTATTGATGGGACATATCTCAAAATAATAAAAGCTATTTATGACAAACCACAGCCTATATCATACTGAATGGGCAAAAAGTGGAAGCGTTCCCTTTGAAAACTGGCACAAGACAGGGATGCTCTCTCTCACCACTCCTATTCAACATAGTGTTGGAAGTTCTGGTCAGGGCAATCAGGCAAGAGAAAGAAATAATGGGTATTTGATTAGGAAAAGAGAAAGTCAAATTGTCCCTACCTGCAGATGACATGATTGTGTATTTAGAAAACCCCATCGTCTCAGCCCAAAATCTCCTTAAGCTGATAAGCAACTTCAGCAAAGTGTCAGGATACAAAATCAATGTGCAAAAATCACAAGCATTCCTATATACCAATAATAGACAAACAGAGAGCCAAATCATGAGAGAACTCACATTCACAATTGCTACAAAGAGAATAAAATACCTAGGAATCCAACTTACAAGGGATGTGAAGGACCTCTTCGAGGAGAACTACAAACCACTGCTCAGTGGAATAAAAGAGGACCAAATAAATTGAAGAACATTCCATGCTCATGGATAGGAAGAACGATTATTGTGAAATGGCCATACTGCCCAATGTAATTTATAGATTCAATGCCATCCCCATCAAGCTACCAATGAGTTTCTTCACAGAATTGAAAAAACTACTTTAAAGTTCATATGGAACCAAAAAAGAGCCCTCATTGCCAAGACAATCCTATGCCAAAAGAATAAAACTGGAGGCATCACGTTACCTGACTTCAAACTATACTACAATGCTATGGTAACCAAAACAGCATGCTACTGGTACCAAAACAGAGATATAGACCAATGGAACAGAATAGAGCCCTCGGAAATAATACCACACATCTACAACCATCTGATCTTTTACAAACCTGACAAAAACAAGAAATGAGGAAAGGATTCCCTATTTAATAAATGGTGCTGGGAAAACTGGCTAGCCATATGTAGAAAGCTGACACTGGATCCCTTCCTTACACCTTGTACAAAAATCAATTCAAGATGGATTAAAGACTTAAATGTTAGACCTAAAACCATAAAAACCCTGGAAGAAAACCTAGGCAAGACCATTCAGGACATAGGCATGGGCAAGGACTTCATGTCTAAAACACCAAAAGCAATGGCAACAAAAGCCAAAATTGACAAATGGGATCTAATTAAACTAAAGAGCTTCTGCACAGCAAAGGAAACTACCATCAGAGTGAACAGACAACCTACAGAATGGGAGAACATTTTTACAATCTACCCATCTGACAAAGGGCTAATATCCACAACCTACAAAGAACTTAAACAAATTTACAAGAAAGAATCAAACAACCCATCAAAAAGCGGGCAAAGGATATGGACAGACACTTCTCAAAGAAGACGTGTGTGCAGCCAACAGACACATGAAAAAATGCTCATCATCACTGGCCATCAGAGAAATGCAAATCAAAACCACAATGAGATACCATCTCACACTAGTTAGAATGGCAATCATTAAAAAGTCAGGAAACAACAGGTGCTGGAGAGGATGTGGAGAAATAGGAAAACTTTTACACTGTTGGTGGGACTGTAAACTAGTTCAGCCATTGTGGAAGACAGTGTGGTGATTCCTCAAGGATCTAGAATGAGAAATACCATTTGACCCAGCCATCCCATTACTGGGCATATACCCAAAGGATTATAAATCATGCTGCTATAAAGACACATACACATGTATGTTTACTGCGGCACTATTCACAATAGCAAAGACTTGGAACCAACATAAATGTCCTTCAATGATTGACTGGATTAAGAAAATGTGGCACATATACACCATGGAATACTATGCAGCCACAAAAAAGGATGAGTTCATGTCCTTTATAGGGACATGGATGAAGCTGGAAACCATCATTCTGAGCAAACTGTCTCAAGGACAGAAAGCCAAACACTGCATGTTCTCACTCATAGGTGGGAATTGAACAGTGAGAACACATGGACACAGGGTGGGGAACATCACACACCAGGGCCTGTCGTAGGGTGGGGGAGGGTGAGGGTTAGGAGATATACCTAATGTAAATGATGAGTTAACGGGTGCAGGACACCAACATGGCACATGTATACATATGTAACAAACCCACACGTTGTGCACATGTACCCTAGAACTTAAAGTAAAATTAAAAAAGAATACTTTCTTTAAACATTTTGTGATCATAAAAAGCCTTTTATTGATTGATTGTGAGAGTCCTTAGCAACAAAGATTTCATAGTGTAGTTCTCCAAATATAATTTAAAATCCTGCATTATGTTTATATTTCAGGTCCTTCTACCTAAAAATTTATAAAAGAATATACTTTTAGTTTAACTTGGAATTATTTTTATTTATTTATTTATATGATTATTTTAAAATTGCTGACTCGGCTACAGTCTGCTTTGAGCTTTTCTGCTATTATATTTTAATGTATTCTCACTTTATGGATAACAGTTGACTATAATGTGGCCACTCAATCAGACTAGACTTTGTATTTGGATTGAAAAAAAATAGTTTGTATTAAGTAATAGTATAATCAAATATAACTTTAAAATAATAGACTGAAAAAGTCTGTTTTCTTTACAGATTCTTGTTATTTGTTTTTAGATGATTTGAGTAAATTGATTATTATATTACTTTCATTGTGCTAAATGTAAGTAGACAAAATTATTTCAACATTTTGGTATATTTAGTATATTTAATTTAGGTAAAAACAGTTCGAAATAAATTTTTATATAATCTATAAGGTTAGCAATTCATTAAAACTCTTGAAGAAAAAATATGTCTTAAACATTTATTGCATGGAAAATAGTTTCTTTCTGAAGATTTAATGATGAATAATTGTTCTCAGAAAAGAAAAAAATTAAATCTTATTTTCTAGGAAATTATAATTAAAAAGTATAACTGGCATATTAATTTATAGATTAAAGACTGACTTTTCCATGTTTTCTTTTTAATAAAATTTACCACATATTTATACATGTTTGTATTTTTAATTGTAGTTGTACATGCACATACAAACATTTCAGGAAACTTGCTATTTGGTTTTATATTATTTGAGTAAATTATTATGTTACTTTTGTTGTGCTAAATCTAAGTATATATATGGGTGTGTGTGTGTGTGTATATATATATATATATGGGGGTTACTAAATGGTATTAACTTACATGATCACAAGGGCTAACAATAGGCCATCTGCAAGATGAGGAGCAAGGAAGCCAGTCCAAGCCCCAAAGCTGAAGAACTTGGAGTCCAATGTTCAAGGGCAGGAAGCATACAGTACAGGAGAAAGATGAAGGCTGAGAGGATAAGCCAGTATAACATTTTCACATTTTTCTGCCCCCTTTATATTCTGGCCACAATGGCAGCTGATTAGATGGTGCCCACACAGATTAAGGGTGGGTCTACCTTTCCCAGCACGCTGACTCAAATGTTAATCTCCTTTGGCAACACCCTCACAGACATGCCCAGGATCAATACTTTGCATCCTTCAATCCAATCAAGCTAACACTCAGTATTAACCATCACACCCCCAAAGGTAGTTCAGCATATACCCAGGAATGAACAAGGACAGCTTGGAGGTTAGAAGCAAGGTGGTGTAAGTTGAGTTAGATCTCTTTCACTGTTTAGTCATAATTTTGCAAAGGTGGTTTCAATAGGGAGGAACGAAAGAGACTGAGGCTAGCAGTTATTCATATTCTCTAATCAGTGAATTATGGAGCCAGCTATTGAATAACTTTGGTGAGAAAATTTAAGAAAAAAAATCACAAAAAAATCGGATATTTTTCTTGAAATATGTAATCTTAAAATGGACAATGGAATTGGGAGTATGTAAAAGATTACATAATGGCCCCTGCATTAAAATGACATTATATAAAAATCCACAAAATTGTGCATGGCTAATATGATGATAAGAAGCAAGGAATATGAGAGGAAGACATTAGGATAGATTGGGTTGGTGATTATCCTATTTAACTGGGAAAAATAGAGGTATGAAAATCATTTTGGAGTGATGTGGTGAACTCTATTTTAGATATGATTTATTTAATGTTCTGTGACACACTCAAATGGAAATATCTAGGAATTCAATGCAAAACTGGGACAATTAGGACCAGAAATTTGTAATGGAGGAGGAAATTTGTGAATATTAGCTCATATATTTGAAGACATGAAAATAGTTGTATATGTAGATGAAATATGTGGATTGAAGCCCCCAGTAAACATAGAATCTTAAGACACCCAAACTATAATGATTTGAGAAGCAAATCCTATTCTGATTTGACTTTTCCTTTTCTCCATTATCCTCACACTTCCCCAAATTCAACTCACTATGTTCTTGTGTCAACAATTTTTAACACTCTATAGAGTTTGTATATTCTGAATAGCTCTACACAAATATTTGTGGAGTCATTTCTAACACATCTCACTCTTTCTTTGATCCTTTTGAGAAGCAGTTATTAGAAGTTTACCATATAAAAGTCATGTTCCAGGGCTGGGTATACTATTATACATGAGAAATGAGCTGTGATCAGAAGGACTCAGAAAACTTACAGAACATATAGAAGCATAGGGGAAATAGGTTCCTTAACCAGACAGCTATACTGCATATTATCTAAATTCCTTTTGGTTCCAAAATTCTGTGATTCTGATGCTGAGTTTTAATCCTCATGCTACAAATCATTATCCATTTGCATTTCAAAATGTTACTTCCAAAGATAAAGTGGGTACACACATAGTTGAAGGGCATTCACATTGCAGCCAGCTTGCCTGTGTTTGAATTCCTAAACAGCTTGTAAGTACTGAGCTTTCTTAGAAAAAGTATTTACTTTTCATATCTGTTTGCTTATAGAATAAAGATTGCCATATGACTTATTTCAGAGACGTTTTTGTGAAAATTCAAACTATTACAGTTTTATATGTCTTGTCACATGGCAGGGGATTAATACATGTTAGCTATTATTTTTTATTTTAAAATTTTATTCTACTAATTTTAATTTATATTATAATTACTCTTTTATATATCTGTTGAATTTGTCAGATTATGAATTCCTTAAGTGATGAATGCATCCCTATATGTTTTAATATCTCCAATACAACCGTTGTATCAGGTAACTGGATTTTGTATAAAATGTTGTGATTTTTTAGGATTCAAAAATACTGGAAAACTTTCATCAGTACCTGGTTTGAAACTGTACTTTATTCTGTTACTCAGCCAACTGTTTGATACATTTTAATTTTTCACACATGGCAAGTGCTATTCTTCAATGGGAATACTATACCGAAATTGATGAACATAAATAATGCGGGAAAGTGGAAACCAATCTGGAATAAAGAGAAGAGAAGAAGGTGGCTCATGAAAAAGAAAACACAGGGATGAGCACAGGCTATGCGAGTAAACTAATGGAAATTGGCATTCCTACTCTGGGTCCCATGTTTTCACATGAAAGTGGGAGGGTTTGCCAAGGTCAGTTTTTCTTGGTCTGCCTTGAATTCTAATCACTTCTGGGGAAGTAGTGAATCTGGAATCTCTTTCCAAATAATACCTGTATGAATGTGTGCCCCCAAGTTTTGCATATAACTTCAGTGCTCAGGAATTCTAATGCTCAATCAACTGACTCTGGCCGTCTACGGGTCCCAGGCTATAAATTCATGGACTACTATATGATTTCTAAGCTCCCACACAGCGTTAAGAGTCCAAATTATGAAAGACTTCAGTAGAATTTATTGAAAGAAAATCAAAATGATACTAAATTGTAAAAACGTATCACTTTGGAATATTGAAAAATTATACAGGAAATGTGAAGTGAGCTTTAGACTTTGTGGGGAAAACAGTGTCAAACATTATCAAAAACTTCAGAAGAGTCTTATAAAGAAGGCTGCCAGGAGAGAGAAGATTAAAATCTTTGATAAGATGCACTTGGGGGTGGAGCAAGATGGCCGAATAGGAACAGCTCCAGTCTCCAACTCCCAGCGCCAGCGACACAGAAGACCGGTGATTTCTGCATTTTCAACTGAGGTACTGGGTTCATCTCACTAGGGAGTGCCGGACGATCGGTGCTGGTCAGCTGTTGCAGCCCGACCAGCAAGAGCTGAAGCAGGGCGAGGCGTCGCCTCACCTGGGAAGCGCAAGGGGGAAGGGAATCCCTTTTCCTAGCCAGGGGAACTGAGACACACAACACCTGGAAAATCGGGTAACTCCCACCCCAATATTGCGCTTTAAGCAAACAGGCACACCAGGAGATCATATCCCACACCTGGCCGGGAGGGTCCCACGCCCACGGAGCCTCCCTCATTGCTAGCACAGCAGTCTGTGATCTACCAGCAAGGCAGCAGCGAGGCTGGGGGAGGGGCGCCCGCCATTGCTGAGGCTTAAGTAGGTAAACAAAGCTGCTGGGAAGCTCCAACTGGGTGGAGCTCACAGCAGCTCAAGGAAACCTGCCTGTCTCTGTAGACTCCACCTCTGGGGACAGGGCACAGCTACACAACAACAACAACAACAACAACAAAGCAGCAGAAAACTCTGCAGACGCAAACGACTCTGTCTGACAGCTTTGAAGAGAGCAGTGGATCTCCCAACACGGAGGCTGAGATCTGAGAACGGACAGACTGCCTGCTCAAGTGGGTCCCTGACCCCTGAGTAGCCTAACTGGGAGACATCCCCCACTAGGGGCAGTCTGACACCCCACACCTCACAGGGTGGAGTATACCCCTGAGAGGAAGCTTCCAAAGCAAGAATCAGACAGGTACACTCGCTGTTCAGAAATATTCTATCTTCTGCAGCCTCTGCTGCTGATACCCAGGCAAACAGGGTCTGGAGTGGACCTCAAGCAATCTCCAGCAGACCTACAGCTGAGGGTCCTGACTGTTAGAAGGAAAACTATCAAACAGGAAGGACACCTACACCAAAACCCCATCAGTACATCACCATCATCAAAGACCAGAGGCAGATAAAACCACAAAGATGGGGAAAAAGCAGGGCAGAAAAGCTGGAAATTCAAAAAATAAGAGCACATCTCCCCCGGCAAAGGAGCGCAGCTCATCGCCAGCAACGGATCAAAGCTGGACGGAGAATGACTTTGACGAGATGAGAGAAGAAGGCTTCAGTCCATCAAATTTCTCAGAGCTAAAGGAGGAATCACGTACCCAGCACAAAGAAACTAAAAATCTTGAAAAAAAAGTGGAAGAATTGACGGCTAGAGTAATTAATGCAGAGAAGGTCATAAACGAAATGAAAGAGATGAAAACCATGACACGAGAAATACGTGACAAATGCACAAGCTTCAGTAACCGACTCGATCAACTGGAAGAAAGAGTATCAGCGATTGAGGATCAAATGAATGAAATGAAGCGAGAAGAGAAACCAAAAGAAAAAAGAAGAAAAAGAAATGAACAAAGCCTGCAAGAAGTATGGGATTATGTAAAAAGACCAAATCTACGTCTGATTGGGGTGCCTGAAAGTGAGGGGGAAAATGGAACCAAGTTGGAAAACACTCTTCAGGATATCATCCAGGAGAACTTCCCCAACCTAGTAGGGCAGGCCAACATTCAAATCCAGGAAATACAGAGAACGCCACAAAGATACTCCTCGAGAAGAGCAACTCCAAGACACATAATTGCCAGATTCACCAAAGTTGAAATGAAGGAAAAAATCTTAAGGGCAGCCAGAGAGACAGGTCGGGTTACCCACAAAGGGAAGCCCATCAGACTCACAGCAGATCTCTCGGCAGAAACTCTACAAGCCAGAAGAGAGTGGGGGCCAATATTCAACATTCTTAAAGAAAAGAATTTTAAATCCAGAATTTCATATCCAGCCAAACTAAGTCTCACAAGTGAAGGAGAAATAAAATCCTTTACAGATAAGCAAATGCTTAGAGATTTTGTCACCACTAGGCCTGCCTTACAAGAGACCCTGAAGGAAGCACTCAACATGGAAAGGAACAACCGGTACCAGCCATTGCAAAAACATGCCAAAATGTAAAGACCATCGAGGCTAGGAAGAAACTGCATCAACTAACGAGCAAAATAACCAGTTAATATCATAATGGCAGGATCAAGTTCACACATAACAATCTTAACCTTAAATGTAAATGGACTAAATGCTCCAATGAAAAGACACAGACTGGCAAACTGGATAAAGAGTCAAGACCCATCAGTCTGCTGTATTCAGGAGACCCATCTCACACGCAGAGACATACATAGGCTCAAAATAAAGGGATGGAGGAAGATTTACCAAGCAAATGGAGAACAAAAAAAAAGCAGGGGTTGCAATCCTAGTCTCTGATAAAACAGACTTTAAACCATCAAAGATCAAAAGAGACAAAGAAGGCCATTACATAATGGTAAAGGGATCAATTCAACAGGAAGAGCTAACTATCCTAAATATATATGCACCCAATACAGGAGCACCCAGATTCATAAAGCAAGTCCTTAGAGACTTACAAAGAGACTTAGACTCCCATACAATAATAATGGGAGACTTCAACACTCCACTGTCAACATTAGCCAGATCAACAAGACAGAAAGTTAACAAGGATATCCAGGAATTGAACTCATCTCTGCAGCAAGCAGACCTAATAGACATCTATAGAACTCTCCACCCCAAATCAACAGAATATACATTCTTCTCAGCACCACATCGTACTTACTCCAAAATTGACCATATAATTGGAAGTAAAGCACTCCTCAGCAAATGTACAAGAACAGAAATTATAACAAACTGTCTCTCAGACCACAGTGCAATCAAACTAGAACTCAGGACTCAGAAACTCAATCAAAACCGCTCAACTACATGGAAACTGAACAACCTGCTCCTGAATGACTACTGGGTAAATAACGAAATGAAGGCAGAAATAAAGATGTTCTTTGAAACCAATGAGAACAAAGATACAACATACCAGAATCTCTGGGACACATTTAAAGCAGTGTGTAGAGGGAAATTTATAGCACTAAATGCCCAGAAGAGAAAGCAGGAAAGATCAAAAATTGACACTCTAACATCGCAATTAAAAGAACTAGAGAAGCAAGAGCAAACACATTCCAAAGCTAGCAGAAGGCAAGAAATAACTAAGATCAGAGCAGAACTGAAGGAGATAGAGACACAAAAAACCCTCCAAAAAATCAATGAATCCAGGAGTTGGTTTTTTGAAAAGATCAACAAAATTGACAGACCACTAGCAAGACTAATAAAGAAGAAAAGAGAGAAGAATCAAATCGACGCAATTAAAAATGATAAAGGGGATATCACCACCGACCCCACAGAAATACAAACTACCATGAGAGAATACTATAAACACCTCTACGCAAATAAACTGGAAAACCTAGAAGAAATGGATAATTTCCTGGACACTTACACTCTTCCAAGACTAAACCAGGAAGAAGTTGAATCCCTGAATAGACCAATAGTAGGCTCTGAAATTGAGGCAATAATTAATAGCCTACCAACCAAAAAAAGTCCAGGACCAGATGGATTCACAGCTGAATTCTACCAGAGGTATAAGGAGGAGTTGGTACCATTCCTTCTGAAACTATTCCAATCAATAGAAAAAGAGGGAATCCTCCCTAACTCATTTTATGAGGCCAACATCATCCTGATACCAAAGCCTGGCAGAGACACAACAAAAAAAGAGAATTTTAGACCAATATCCCTGATGAACATCGATGCAAAAATCCTCAATAAAATACTGGCAAACCGGATTCAACAACACATCAAAAAGCTTATCCACCATGATCAAGTGGGCTTCATCCCTGGGATGCAAGGCTGGTTCAACATTCGCAAATCAATAAACATAATCCAGCATATAAACAGAACCAAAGACAAGAACCACATGATTATCTCAATAGATGCAGAAAAGGCTTTTGACAAAATTCAACAGCCCTTCATGCTAAAAACGCTCAATAAATTCGGTATTGATGGAACGTACCTCAAAATAATAAGAGCTATTTATGACAAACCCACAGCCAATATCATACTGAATGGGCAAAAACTGGAAAAATTCCCTTTGAAAACTGGCACAAGACAGGGATGCCCTCTCTCACCACTCCTATTCAACATAGTGTTGGAAGTTCTGGCTAGGGCAATTAGGCAAGAGAAAGAAATCAGGGGTATTCAGTTAGGAAAAGAAGAAGTCAAATTGTCCCTGTTTGCAGATGACATGATTGTATATTTAGAAAACCCCATTGTCTCAGCCCAAAATCTCCTTAAGCTGATAAGCAACTTCAGCAAAGTCTCAGGATACAAAATTAATGTGCAAAAATCACAAGCATTCTTATACACCAATAACAGACAAACACAGAGCCAAATCATGAATGAACTTCCATTCACAATTGCTTCAAAGAGAATAAAATACCTAGGAATCCAACTTACAAGGGATGCAAAGGACCTCTTCAAGGAGAACTACAAACCACTGCTCAGTGAAATAAAAGAGGACACAAACAAATGGAAGAACATACCATGCTCATGGATAGGAAGAATCAATATCGTGAAAATGGCCATACTGCCCAAGGTAATTTATAGATTCAATGCCATCCCCATCAAGCTACCAATGAGTTTCTTCACAGAATTGGAAAAAACTGCTTTAAAGTTCATATGGAACCAAAAAAGAGCCCGCATCTCCAAGACAATCCTAAGTCAAAAGAACAAAGCTGGAGGCATCACGCTACCTGACTTCAAACTATACTACAAGGCTACAGTAACCAAAACAGCATGGTACTGGTACCAAAACAGAGATATAGACCAATGGAACAGAACAGAGTCCTCAGACATAATACCACACATCTACAGCCATCTGATCTTTGACAAACCTGAGAAAAACAAGAAATGGGGAAAGGATTCCCTATTTAATAAATGGTGCTGGGAAAATTGGCTAGCCATAAGTAGAAAGCTGAAACTGGATCCTTTCCTTACTCCTTATACGAAAATTAATTCAAGATGGATTAGAGACTTAAATGTTAGACCTAATACCATAAAAATCCTAGAGGAAAACCTAGGTAGTACCATTCAGGACATAGGCATGGGCAAAGACTTCATGTCTAAAACACCAAAAGCAACGGCAGCAAAAGCTAAAATTGACAAATGGGATCTAATTAAACTAAAGAGCTTCTGCACAGCAAAAGAAACTACCATCAGAGTGAACAGGCAACCTACAGAATGGGAGAAAATTTTTGCAATCTACTCATCTGACAAAGGGCTAATATCCAGAACCTACAAAGAACTCCAACAAATTTACAAGAAAAAAACAAACAACCCCATCAAAAAGTGGGCAAAGGATATGAACAGACATTTCTCAAAAGAGGACATTCATACAGCCAACAGACATATGAAAAAATGCTCATCATCACTGGCCATCAGAGAAATGCAAATCAAAACCACAATGAGATACCATCTCACACCAGTTAGAATGGCGATCATTAAAAAGTCAGGAAACAACAGGTGCTGGAGAGGATGTGGAGAAATAGGAACACTTTTACACTGTTGGTGGGATTGTAAACTAGTTCAACCATTATGGAAAACAGTATGGCGATTCCTCAAGGATCTAGAACTAGATGTACCATATGACCCAGCCATCCCATTACTGGGGATATTCTCAAAGGATTATAAATTATGCTGCTCTAAAGACACATGCACACGTATGTTTATTGCAGCACTATTCACAATAGCAAAGACTTGGAATCAACCCAAATGTCCATCAGTGACAGATTGGATTAAGAAAATGTGGCACATATACACCATGGAATACTATGCAGTCATAAAAAAGGATGAGTTTGCGTCCTTTGTAGGGACATGGATGCAGCTGGAAACCATCATTCTTAGCAAACTATCACAAGAACAGAAAACCAAACACCGCATGTTCTCACTCATAGGTGGGAACTGAACAATGAGATCACTTGGACTCAGGAAGGGGAACATCACACACCGGGGCCTATCATGGGGAGGGGGGAGGGGGGAGGGATTGCATTGGGAGTTATACCTGATGTAAATGACGAGTTGATGGGTGCAGCAGACCAACATGGCACAAGTATATATATGTAACAAACCTGCACGTTATGCACATGTACCCTACAACTTAAAGTATAATAATAATAAATAAATTAAAAAAAAAATCTTTGATAATTCTTGTCAATCCCAACTTCTTTGAATAGAAGATTGTATACATACACATACACACACACACATAGACATGAACATATATATGTATATGTGTATACATAGTCTCAAATATATACAGCATAGTTTTTCCACTATCACTTTAAAATAAAATATCTGCCTATTGAAAAGGAGTAAACAAATTCCAACATAAATAATAAACAAAACAGTTCAATAGATATACAATTATGCATTGCTTAAAGATAGAGATATGTTCTGAGAAATGCATCTTTAGGCAATTTCATCATTTTATGAAGATCAGAGTTTACTCATACAAACTTAGCTGGTATAGCCTACTACACATGTAGGCTATATGGTATAATAGCCTACTGCACATGTAGGCTATATGGTATAGCCTGTTGCTCCTAGGCTACAAACCTATACAGCATATTAGTGTGTTGAATACTGGAGGTAAGTATAACACCATGGTATTTATGTATCTAATCCTATCTAATCATAAAAGGTACAGTAAAAAATACAATATAAAAGGTTTAAAAAATAGTACACATGAATACAACACTTACCATAAATGGAACTTGCACAGCTGGAAGTTGTTCTGGGTGAGTCAGAGTCACCATTCACTCACCATGAATTTGAACGCCTAGGGTGAGTGAATTTGAATGCCTGGGGCATTACTATACACTACTGTAAACTTGATGAACACTAAAGTTATATTTTCGTTCTTAAGCAATAAATTAATCTTAGCTTACTATACCTTTTTACTTCATAAAATTTGTTTTTTTAACCTTTCTACTCTCTTTTATAATACTTAGATTAAAACAGAAACATGTTGTACAGCTGTACAAAAATATTTTCTTTATGTCCTTATTCTATAAGCTTTTTCTGTTTCTTCTTACTTTTTAAACTATTTATGTTAAAAATAAAGACACAAACACAACTATTGGCCTAGACCTCCACCAGGTCAGCATCATCAACAACACTGTCTTTCACCTCCACGTCTTGTCCCAGGGGCAATTACACGCATTGAGTTGTCATCTCATATGACAACAATGCCTTCTTCTGGAATATGTCCTGAATGACCTGCCTGACATTGTGTTATTTTTTAATAAGTAGAAGGAGCCCACTCTAAAATATGATTAAAAAGAATAGTATAGTAAATACATAAGCTAGTGGCATTATTGTTTATTATCCAGTATTATGTACTCTACATAATTGTATGTGCTGTACTTTTATACCATTCGCAGCAGAGTAGGTTTGTTTACACCAGCATTGCCACAAATATGTGAGCAGTGCTTTGTGCTGAGACGTTGTGATGGCTACATTGCCACTAGACCATAGGAATTTTTCAACCCCATCATAAACTTATAGGACTGTCATTTTATACAGATCCATTGTTGACTAAATGACCATATCTGATTTGAGTGGCTTAATATATTTGATTGCTGTGTGCCTATACATTGTTTTGCTAGTTAATTGAGAATCATAATGAAATACCCATTTCCCATTTAACTTGGATGACACAATTGAAAACAACAACTGAGCTATTTTTGTAATCCATAACTCAATGGATAAAGGAGAAATATACCAAATTAACCATGCTTTTAAGGCCACTGCAGGAATATAAGCATACTAACCTTACTAATAATATGTTTGTATTTGTTAATATAAATAGACTACATTGTCATATGCCTGGTAAATATTTTAACTTTCACTCTAGCTTACTTGAAATAAAATCAATGACTTACTACAAAGAAACTGCTAAAGAATCTTTAACCTGCAGGAGATTGGAAATGAGCTACCTGCCAAGAAAAAAAAAAAAAAAGTAGTTTCTAATTTTAGACACTTGGCAGATAGGTAGGACCAAAACAAATCATCACTGGCTGTTCCATTGTATACAATAGTAAGCAATTTCATTTGGCAATATTTCTACTGTATGATAGCCACTTATTCCAGGTAGAAATTCCCAATTGCCCAGTAACAATTTGTTGCAGTATACCTACTCAGAGTTAGCATATGCCAGGGAAGACAGGAGGAGATGCAGATGCACTCTTGCAGTTGATTTTCAATAACTACAGCACTCGGGGAGGAAAAAAAAATTATTGAGAAGAAATTGTGAAACATGCTAAGTAAATAAAGCTAGACTTTAAATTTTTTCCTTGTATTTTCTACCACAATCTACTATTTATTTTTTATTTCAATTCTGCTAATTTTTCAAACAAATTTACCAAAAACCGAGTATTTATAGGTGATGTTATTTTTTTTGCTCTATTTTATGGGCACTATGTAGCCACCAGTTTCCTTCTTCTCTTTAACTGAGAGATGAATCACCAAGAACTCTTTTATCTCTCTGATGTGTGCCATGAGCTTCAAGTGATCCCCTGAGGTTCACATGATCCCCATTATCTCCGGAAAGCACTACTAATTTGAACACCTCAAATTGCTAAAGTTTCTGGAGCGTGCAAAGAGTACACTAAGTCAGTGGGAGACTACTTCTAACAAATTAATTTAGTAGAAAATCACTCCCCATTAGGATTGTAAGTGTTTAAGGTATTTTCTCAAGTAGTGAAAGTATCTTGGGGGGTATATAAAAGGAAAATGGAAAAATAGTCTTGATCATGCAAATGGTAGTTACCGTCTGTAACCAATAGGTTACCCTGGGATAATTATGGAGGTATCGTCACACTGAGTTTATATTAATCTCTTTCAGCTTTCATATCTCATTATATGGCCATCAACATTAATTGTGTATTCGTCTTCTCTCATTCAAAGATACTATGTCTTTGAATAGGGCAATTAATTATACAAAATCAATTGTTTCAGTGTCACAGATACTAACAACCTAGCAACTTCCAAATTTGTCAGGAGAGCTTTGTGTAAATGTTGCCGAGATCACAGAAGCCAATAGACTGTGATATTAATAACTTAATGTGAAATATCACTACTTCAAAAATTAGTAATCTCTATAGACTTTTTCTTAAATTTGCCTAATAAATTCATGTTTAGTTTATGGAGGGTTTATTGAGTGATAATACAACACTATGCATATATACAGTGCTACCATGGGAATGATGGGATGGTGCTGATGGCAGAAACAAGGAAACAAGAAGGGTCATGGAAAGATGTACACAACTAGTAATAGCTAAAATATCATTTTTAAAAGAAATTTTTCCCTGGAGATTGAGTATAAAACAGAGTTTTAAAAGAATTTGGGATAGCCAGGTGTGGTGGCTCACACCTGTAATACCAGCACTCTGGGAGGCCCAGGTAGGCAGAACACTTGAATCCAGGAATTAGATAACAGCTTGGGCAACATGGAAAAACCATGTCTCTAAAAAAAATGCAAAAAACAAAATTAGCCAGAAGTGGTTGCACATGACTGTAGTCCCAGCTACTCAGGAGGCTGAGGTGGGAGGATCCAGTGAGCCCAGGAGGGTGAGGCTGCATGAGTCATGATTGTGTCACTATACTCCAGCCTGGTCAACAGAACAAGGACTGTCTTATAAAATAAAATAAAATAAAATAAAATAAAATAAAACAGAACAAGGACTGTCTTATAAAATAAAATAAAATAAAATAAAATAAAATAAAACAAAACAAAATAAAATGGAATATTGATTGACAGGAAATTTGGGGCTAACCAAAAGATGAATCAGTAGCTTCATAAATTATAATAAATATATTTTACATGAGGAATAGTGAGAGGTCAATTTGTTCTTAGTTGAGTTTCAGTAAAAAATGTGATGTGAAAACAATGGTATAACATTGGCTTGAGCTTCTTAAAGCCTTGAGGATCATATGACTTTGATTTAAGGTCATTGGAAATCATCAATATATCCCTAAAGGCAGGCTGTTCTCCCAGTTTCATAACGGATTTTTATGAAGGCTGGTGTGTGGATATGCTAGAAGAGAGAAGCAAACTGCTATACACTCAAGGCAGATAGACAACTGGACCAGTCAACTGACTTTGTTAGACCTGCTTTCCACTTTTCCCTTCCTCAGTTTCTTCATCTGCTTCTATTGTAACGCCTCTGGTATTGGATCCAGGGTCAAGCACATAGTAAAGGATAAAAATCAAACTAACAGGAAACCTATCTATATCTATCTGTCATGTATTTATGTCACAGTAGTTGATCTCTTCACATCAGTTTGCTGGCTATAAACAATTCTGAGGTAATCCACATAAATTTTATAGTTCAACATCTCTTTCTCTCTCTCTAGACACATAGACACACATATATATCATATATATATGTATACCTCTATAAAATTTTGGAAATACTGCAATAAACCATTTATCATGTGTATATTCCAGTACAACATTAATGTTCATACTCCATGTGAAAGAAAAGATAAACTATAGACTTTTAGTGGAGATTGAGAGTTTCTGATATAGATAAAAGTGTATATATAATATCTATATATATACACATATGCACGCAAATATATACACATAGATGTGTGTGTGTATATATTTACACATATATGTATATTTCTATCATCTATCTGTGAAGTTTTATAGAATATCTCCTTTCAGAATTGGACTCAAAGAAAGCTATAATACATGAAGCTTACTCCTCAATGTAACCACTGAAATTTTAAAGCTATAAAATAAAGAATAACAATAGGTCCAATTTAGTAAACACTATAGTTGAACCTACTAGTAGTCCCTCGATATTTGTTTTCCTTTTCTCTTATAATAATAGAACCTTCAACTTTTAGCACTGCATGTTCTTTCACAGAATAAAAATGATATTTCACAAAATGACTTTTTTTGGTGAAGCTAGGAGTGCCTAGTTTTAAACAATGGAAAGAAAGCAGATGTATCCTATACAACTTGGGAACCTTCAATAAAATAGGCATGATACAACTTGTGCTCATTCTCATTTTTACCCCTTCTCTCCTCCATTCCTGCTTATTGTAATGTGAATGTGATGGATTGACGTCTAGTGGCCTTTTTTAACCACACCCTAGGGATATCAGACCATGAACTAGAAAAGGCCTTGACTCTTGAAATCCCTTAAATTTATTCACCAAATAAAAGTCAATTTATCTACTGGATGTCTTGCAAGTACTTACTGTAGAAATACAGTAAAGACAAAGAAAAAAGAAAAAGGAAAGCAAAAAGAACACAGCTCTGTATTAAATGGTTTTAGTTCTATGGCTAAGTGGTCTAGTTCAGATAAAAAGTATTCCTTTTGATCGGGTGCGGTGACTCACTCCTGTAATCCCAGCACTTTGGAAGGCTGTGGTGGGCGGATCACGAGGTCAAGAGATACAGACCATCGTGGCTAACACGGTGAAACCCCGTCTCCACTAAAAATACAAAAATTAGCCGGGTGTGATGGTGTGCTCCTGTAGTCCCAGCTACTCGGGAGGCTAATCAGGAGAATCGCTTGGACCCAGGAGGCCGAGGTTGCAATGAGCCGAGATCGTGCCACTACACTCCAGCATGGGCGACAGAGCAAGACTCCGTCTCAAACAAACAAACAGACAAACAGAAGTATTCCTTTTATTCTCTAAAAAGTATAGTGTTTGTATGAATAATTGATAGTGACTTAATCTTCACCCACTTATCCAGTTATCCATCTCTAAAAGAGAAAAGAAGGGGAGGCAAAAAGTTATCACAGGGCAGACAAGAGTGGTGAAGGAAAGAGGGAAAGATAAAAGATAAATGGGGGAGGGCTGTGAAAGAGAAAAAGAGAGGATAAAAAAGGGGTTAGAGAGAGGCAGATGTTGAGGTCATGGTAGGAAGAATTAGAAAAAGAAAACATTTTGTGCTGTGAAAGGTCAGAATGTGTTTGTTTAAACAGGAAATACGTCAACAAAAACGTCAAAGTCTTACAGTGTGGTTGTGCCTAAAATTCCCTTTTTCTCTACTTTGTATTATGATCCAAGTGAAAGATGACTGTGGTGATATAACTAACTGCAATGTGAAAAAAAGTTCACTTTTAATTATGGGAGAGAATTGTTCAAACTGATTGACATATTAAAATTACATTTAGGTTTATTTGTATTGCCAGCAAATTAAATAAATCCATCATATAACCTATAATAGCTACACTAAATAACTCCAGTGTATTTATCCACAAACTAAATACTTAGTTAAATATTTGATTTACCTTTTTTGAAGACAACTAGAATATTTGGGGGGTTCTTGTCTATTATTTTGTGTTTTATTTACTCCGGGAGATTTCCCCTCATGGGAAGTCAAATATGAAGGTAGTTATAAATAGAAAAGAACTATAAATTGACCTTAGGTATAATGCAATCTTATATTTATGTTTAGTTTGTAGAAATTCATTTTATTCTTTGGTAACAAGCAAACACAACAATATAAAAAATAAAATAGATTTGAAACAGTTGTGGGAAGGGAGAGCATCAAGACAAATAGCTAATGTGTGTGGGGCTTAAAGTCTAGGTGATGGGTTGATAGGTGCAGCAAACCACCAAAGCACACCCATGTTTACCCATGTAACAAACTTGCACGTCCTGCCCATGTATCCCAGAATTTAAATTCAGCAGCACATCAAAAAGCTTATCCACCAAGGTCAAGTGGGCTTCATCCCTAGGATGCAACGCTGGTTCGACCTACACAAATCGATAAATGTAATCCATCACATAAGCAGAACCAATACAAAAAACACATAAATATCTCAATAGATGCAGAAAGGGCCTTTGACAAAATTCAACACCCCTTCATGCTAAAAAGTCTCAATAAACTAGGTACTGATGGAACATATCTCAAAATAATAAGAGCTATTTATTTTTTATATTTAATTATTTATTTATTTTGAGTCTCGCTCTTGTAGCCCAGACTGGAGTGCAGTGGCGTGATCTTGGCTCACTGCAACCTCTGCCTCCCGGGTTCAAGCAATTCTCCTGCCTCAGCCTCTTGAGTAGCTGGGATTACAGGAGCCTGCCACCATGCCCAGCTAATTTTTGTAGTTTTAGTAGAGACAGAGTTTTACCATGTTGGCCAGGCTGGTCTCGAACTCCTGACCTCAAGTGAACCACCCGCCTTGGCCTCCCAAAATGCTGGGATTATGTGCGTGAGCTACCGCGCCCGGCCAATAAGAACTATTTATGACAAACCCACAGCCATATCATACTGAATGGGCAAACATTGGAAGCATTTCCTTTGAAAATCGGCACAAGACAAGGATGCCCTCTCCCACCACTCCTATTCAACAGAGTATTGGAAGTTCTGGCCAGGGCAATCAGGCAAGAGAAAAAAATAAAGACATTCAAATAGGAAGAGAGGAAGTCAAATTGTCTCTGTTTGCAGATGACATGTTTGTATATTTAGAAAACCCCATCATCTCAGCCCCAAATCTCCTTAAGCTGGTAAGTAACTTCAGCAAAGTCTCAGGATGCAAAATAAACGTGCGAAAATCACAAGCATTCTTATATACCAATAATAGACAAACAGACCCAAATCATGAGCGAACTCACATTCACAATTGCTACAAAGAGAATAAAATACCTAGGAATCCAACTTACAAGGAATGTGAAGGACCTCTTCAAGGAGAACTACAAACCTCTGCTCAAGGAAATCAGAGAGGACACAAACAAATGGAAAAAACATTCCAGGCTCATGCATAGGAAGAATCAATATTGTGAAAATGTCCACACTGCCCAAAGTAATTTATAGATTCAATGCTATCCCTATCAAGAACTTAAAATTAAATACAATTTTTTAAAAGGGTGCACAAATAAATTACCGACATTTTCAGGTGACCCATGTATGATATCCCAAAACCACGAATAGCAAAAGATCCATTCAAACTGCCAGGTAACAATATGAATTTTAAGAGTCCATGACTTTTCAAGTTTTGAACTGTTATTAGATAAGAATATCCAAAATAATGTAAAAAGGTTACGAAAATACACTTCCATTTTTATTCTGTATATTTATCAGAGGCTGTATTTTCTTTATATACTTCAACCACAGCAACATATCACAACTGATTGAATGCACAAGAATGTAGGAGAATTCAGATGTATTCTATTTAGACCATCATAAAAAAAGACTCGCTGTTGTAGTTTGTTTGGTGCCACTCTAACAAAATACTTGAGACTAGATATTTGTAAGAATGAAGATGCATTTCTTATAGTTCCGGAATCGGGGAAGTCCAAGATGAAGGAATTCATATCTGGTGAGGGCCTTCTTGCTACGTCATCACATGGTGAAAGGCGGAAGGGTGAAAGAGTAGGCGTGAAAGAGGGAAAGAAAAGGAAAGACGCTGGATGAGGCTGAGATCATCCTTTTATCAGGAACTCACTCCTGAACTTACCCACTCCCCCAATAATGGCATCGATTCATTCAGAAAGGCACGACCCTCATAACCTAATCACCTCTTAAAGGTCCTAACTCTCAACACTGTTGCATTGGACATTAAGCTTCAGATACTTGAACTTTAGAGGACTCATTCAAACTTGAAATGTAAACCAATGCCACTTTCTCTACTCAAATTATTGTGTTTATTTTTTCTTAAAATGCAGGATGATATCAGTCAGTAGGTTTATTATTATTTTAAATAAACACTCTCAATTCACAGTTTTTATATCTAATTGGTAAATATGAGATATAAAAGAATCAAAAGAATGAAAAGCTCTCTGAAGCCTAAATAATATGTATGAGAACAAAGAAGTCTTGAGACTAATATGTTCAAGAACATCAAATGTAGTCCATAATTATCTTCAGCCCATGGCTCTAACCTTTGAAAATATCATTTTCAGTAAGAAATATCTTAAATTTGTAGCTGAAGAGCTTTCTAATTCTGACTACAAAGGATAGAAAGTTAAAACTATAGAGTCCTGTCTTGATGTTAAACTTAGTCTCTTTCAATTTGAGATGGCAGGACAATTCCCTAAAAACTTTGCAAATTTCTTATTTAGGTCCTTGCTATGACCTGAAAACCACACTTACAATTCTTTTTAAAGTAGACTTCTTTCTACTTTGGGTAGCCAGGCTAGTGTATTAATAATCTTATTTTTTTAATGTATCCCTTTCTTTTTCTAGCTGGGAAGTTATACTACTCACTGCCTACATCTTTCAAAGGTCTCAACCAAGTGTATTGCAGCTACACTTTTGATTTGATCTTTAACCTGAGGTCATTTGTACTTTCTTTCTGGTTTGACAAATGGGAATTGAGAAAGAGTTTAAGTTTCCAACACACTCCAATAACTCACCCTTCTCTTTCTGAGCATTACCATACATAGTGTATAGATGTCCACTGACACTTTTTATCATATTCTAGAAAAATCACCTCATCAAAACCTACAAGTACGTTACACTTATTTTATATTTCAATTTAAAACAGGGAACAGATTTTACCATTTTTTTCCACAACTATGTAATCTGGGTCACCATTTAGCAAATCTGCTTTAGCAGTTTACTCTCTGCTTTCGTAGTTCAATTTTTTTTTTTAATTGTTTTGTTTGGGATAGTATCAAGTCTTTGCTGACAATTTCCTAGACTATTTTGTATTGCCAACCAAAACCTGATCTTGAATCAGATGCCAATTTTTGTATCAGTAAAACTTGTGACGCATAATATAACATTTGTGTATCTTTTAATTCTTTGTCGATAGTACTTTGATTTCTCTTAGACTCAGGTGGGTTCACTCATTTTTCTGGGGCCCACTGCCTCTCGGCAGGGCAGCCCTGTTCCTAATGAAACTACCTGGGCCATTTGTCTTTCATCTTTCAGCAAGCCAGCTTGGGCTTCTTCAGTGAACAGTATTCATAGGAATCCCAAAACAGCAAGAAAGAGGACAGATCACACTATGTAAGAACTTTTCAAGCCTTTGTTACTGTCGTTTTCATTGACATCTCATTGAACAAGGCAAGTCACATGACTAGATCCACAATGATAATGGAAAGCAAAGTTTCACAGAGGGGAGTATGGACACGGAAGGGGGAAGAATGTGTGACCATTTTTGCAAATCTACCATAAAGCAATATTGAGTTATTCTCTAATATTGTGGATAGCTTGTTCTTTTTAAAATTAAGTTTTAAAATGATAATGGGAATTACTTCTCATATGGGTCAATTTTCAGAAAAGAAAAAAAAAACATTGTGTCAATTTTCCCCTTTATTATTTCTTTATTATTTATTTTTGGGCACTTTAAAAATATTACCTGAGTTACTTATAGAATGAATAAAAAAAACTAAATATTTTCAACATTTGGCCATTTTATTTCAGTATTGCTTTCATGCTAATTTGCAAAGTCTAAAAGTTTAAGAGATTATATTTGCAATGGAGATTTGTATTCATCCTGTATGTAAGCTGATAAATGTTTTAGTAATAGAAATGACTCATCTAAGTTTTTTCCACTAAAGGGATGTATTGGTTACGAAATAAGCAGGCTTCATTTAGATTATGTAACCCTACATGTTATTAGTTATATTAAAAACGTATTTAATTAACTCAGAAATTATTTTAAAATAGTCTTCTAAAGCTTTTTTTCACTTTTTTGTTTCTATTAAAATTTTTATCATCAGAAAAGGTAAGTCCAAAAACTGCATTCCATTTTATTTTAGAAATTTAATAATTAAAATGTAACAATTATGGTTGAAACTATGATATAACTAATAATATAATATGCAATGTGCTTTTTATTTACTGAATCAGTAATTCCATAAAATTACCATAGTAAAGATTTTCATTTTAAATATATAAATTACCTGAAATAATGTTAACAATTAGAAATTCTTCATGAGAAAAAGGAAAAATTAATTTCTATGAGAACCTTACATTCCATCGCTGCCCCACTAAGAATTTAAGCTACCAAAACCTCTCTGCTTTTGAAAGACTATTATTGACTATCAATTACCGTGTGGAAATGTGGCACATATAATGCAAAATCTTTAGTGGAAGTAAAACTTTTACTTTGAAAAAAAATTTTTTTTTTTTTGAGGCAGAGTCTCGCTCTGTCGCCCAAGCTGGAGTGCAGTGGCGCGATCTCCACTCACTGCAAGCTCCATCTCCTGGATTCACGCCATTCTCCTGCCTCAGCCTCCCGAGTAGCTGGGACTACAGGCACTCACCACCACGCCCGGTTAATGTTTTGTATTTTTAGTAGAGATGGGGTTTCACCGTGTTAACCAGGATGGTCTCAATTTCCTGACCTCGTGATCCACCCGCCTTGGCCTCCCAAAGTGCTGGGATTACAAGCGTGAGCCACCCCACTCGGCCAAATTGGTTAATCTTTATTCAAACAACAATATCAAAATATTTCAAGAGTTTGAATAAGGGAAGTCCTCCTATCATTAAAAGAGTAATTGATAGAGGTTAATATCATATGTCTAAATTTCATTTTGAATCTTTCTGATAAGTAAGTAAGTGCAGAACCACATGGACAAATTGATTTCACATATATTCATTTAAAAAATATATTTCTTTTGATTATTTAGACTTATGTTTGCAGACCTCAATTGAGTTTTAATTCTTGGTATTCTTGCCTATGGAATTAGCTCAAATATTTTCAGTTTGAAACAAAACATATAAATGTGAAATATGTTCAGTTAGGTACTCACACAAATTATGCACATAAATTATCTGAGTATAAATTATTTTGTTTGAATTTTGGGACTAATAGTAATTAATAATCAGCCTGAAGAAAATTTGTATTTAAAAGTTTTTGAAAAGCAAAAAGTATAAAATATTAGTGATGTATAAAGAGAAAGAGAAAGGGCATTCAATGTTATGTGTGAAGAACAGAAAACTTAGATTCCATTTGAATTATTTTTCCAAAATAGTGACATTAAGTTATCAAAAAACTCTGAGAAAAATTAACAAATTGAAAAACGGGGAAGAAAAAGTAAATAAAATAGCAGAAAGCTGATAAGGTAATGTGAATAAACTTTCTATGTGTATGGGAGTCTATATGCTATGCTAATGTGAAAAAATGCTATTATTTTAAAACACAATTTTGCCTTAAGCCCATATGCCATAGCTATTTTTCTGCAGCTTTTCAGCACAGCCAGATTTGTTGAAATAGAACTATGAAAATATTATGTCTGCATCCTCACTGCCCATTTATTCGCTTTTCAAAGCAATATAATTTTACTTCGACCCCTACCCTTCCACAGATACCTCTGTAAAAATAGTCACTCATAACTTTCATGTTGGTATAGTCAAAATTACTTACCAGTTTTGTGGCATTTTCGCCTTTTGTTCACTCTTTCCTGTTGTTATTCTGATCTCTCACTATTTTCCCTAGCACTCTGTCCTCGTTTTCTTATAAATCTTCTAGTCATGTTTATTCATCGTCTTTGCCTTTGTTCTTAAATTCTAATGCATTTTGAGCTACTTTTCCCCTTTGGACTTGTCATGCCATACATTTTCCCTGGGAGATGGTCTTTCCCTCACATAGCTGCAAAAATCATTTAAATTTTGATGATTCTCAAATCTGTATCTCTACCTCTGTATCTCTACCCTTAAACTTTTCTCAGTGTGGGAACTGGACAGGAATAGAAAACGAAGTTAAGCACGTAAAACGTTGAATGGAATATTGAATAATAGCAAAAGCAATGACATATTTAACTTTCTACAAGAGTTATTGTGAATGAAAGACAAAGAGATATTAGTGAAAGACAATGATAGCTGATTCCATAGTAATGTAGGCTAGAAGGAGGATTATTCTGATGATGAATGAACATCAACTATTTTAATATTTTGATGGAAACAGGCAGAAAAAGGGAAATATTAAAAATACAATAGACTATGAATTACAGATGGAGCAGAATCCCTGCAGAGTAAAGAATAGGAGTATAAAGCACAGATGGAGAAAATGTCCTTTGCCATAAAAAGGTACATTATTTCCTCAAAGAAAAGATTAAAACATGGATGCTTGTTTATATAGGGTTATTGCCTAAGTGTGCCCATGGCCGTCTCACCTCAATATTAAGCATCTTTTTATATTACATGACTTTTCCTTCATTTAACTCTGCCACAGTTTCCTCCTCAATAATGTATATGACATATACACAATCCTTCTTGTGATTGTGATTAAAGTCATGTAATACAGACAGTACCTATAAATAATGATATTTATAAACAATAAAATCACAAATAACTGTTTTGATAAGGAAAAAGTGTTTAGCTTATGTTTTAGAGGTGGGTGGGTTTTTATTCACCATTTTTGTGTGCTATAGCCCTATTCAGAATGACATTCTAATAATGATTAACTGTTATGGTTAACTGTGTGTGGTCCTATAAAAGAAACCGAAAGACATGCAAACACTTCTGAATTGCAGTAGAACTTTGAAATCTAATTCAGTTGACTTATAGCAGATGGACACAGGCTGAGTAATGTATGTTTTTTATAGTAATATCATGTGAATATGATGATTGACATTCATCTTAAAACCCAGCAATATGTTTTTACCTCTACTGGAATTAGAATGGTGGAAGCTAGCTGCTTGTTATGCGTTATAAAGGCAGGAAGACAATGATCATGTGAATACTGCTATTTTCTTGGAAAGATGATCAAAATTTGACAGATGTCTGTCTGTGAAATTTCTGTGTGTCTACCCATGATGGTGTAGGAATACATTTTTTAGTTAGAAACAATTGTGCTTTAAAAGCACGTTGTACATTAACTTGTATATTCTATTTTCATTTACAAACTGAATAAGTGGAATGCCTTTAGAGAAGAAAACCAAAACATTGCAACTGAGAAAATAGAATTAAATCTTTATCCAGTTAATCAAATTTAGTCATCAAACCAACAGAGAAATTGATGAGGCAGTCTCTGAAGTATTCGTAAAAATTCACACAAACCTATCCTCTAAAATGATTATTTTCTGGGAAGCTATATAAGAACCAGGGCTCTTGTATTAAAGTGTAACATCAATTAAAGCTGTCTTGTCTAGATTTCTAAAATATATCAACAAAAATGCTGGGTCAAAACTATGTGAGTTAAAAAATAAATACACTCTTCAATGATATAATTCAATCAATTTCATTGGTTTGATTACTACAGCTTATGTATTTTTCTTAAATTGTCCTCTGGGGAAATATAATGTTGAAATATAGTGAAATAGCTTTAATCTTTTGAGCTCAAATTGTGCTGACTGAAGTATCCTTATGAAGGTTTATTTATGATTGAAAATCACATGATGAAGTTTACCATGAAGATCTGCAGATCTCATGGACTCTCAGAAAGAATAAGGTGTGAAGCCTCTTTCCTACCATTTACTAATCATACTATTTAAGTAAATGACTTCAGGGAACCTCAGTTTATCATCTATAAAATTAAAATGATGATTCCTGTCTGCTTGATGTATTATAATAATTAGCAATACTATATAGTCCCTGGATTATAGGTTGTCCATATTGAATTTAATATTAGCCAGTTTTATACTAGGTAATATATTTCATATGTTTTTAATTTATAAATGGATTTTTATAGATGAAATAAACTCATTATGTTGATTTTTCCTTTTCTATCTTCTTTTCTATTTTATATCTTGATTTTATTTCCATTATATATCTTTATATATACCTGACCAATTTATCTCTACATACTTTACAATCAGAGATGTCAACATTCCTTTTTATAGGGTGCAATTATACCAAAAATTATGTTCTTTGTCCTCTAAATTCCATCTTTTTTCATATGTTAGACTCACTTTTATTTCTTTTTTTTAAATCTATTTCATTGTTCTCATAACCTTGGCCAACTAGAAACGCAGGTTTCTTTGCCACTCCTTCCCCCAGCCTTCACTGGGTCAGCTGCTGTCTCTCCTGCTTTAGAATGTCTCTTCTATCTCAGAATTTGTTTGCATAAAATTTAACATACAAAATCTCTTCTGTATCCCAAACATGTGTTTTTAAAAATATCATCTTCACGTCTAGCATTATATTCTTGATTGGAATTGAAAGGGCCAAGAGGAATTGGCCCTCTGAAGGTTTGCTGAAAAATCAACTTGCAAAAGGCAGATTAATTAGAGAAAAAGCATGCAAATTTATTTAATATGTATAAATGAGAGCCTTCAGAATAAAGATCAAAATATACAGGGGAAATTGTCTATTTTTATACTTAGGATCAACAAAATATAGATAGTCAAGTAGAAGTATGATTGGACAGAAAGGATATGATCTAATGCTGTGAGTGGGGAAACCTAGCAAAGCCTCTCTGTGCAGATTCTTCTTGGCCTCTCTCAGTGGCATTTCTTCTTTGTGAGTCTGGGGCAGGACCTTCTCTGGAATGGAAGTCTTATGACGTACAGTCAAACAAGATAGGTCAGATAATTTTTTATGGCCAGTTTTTACAAAGAAAGGCAGAGGGAATGTTAGAGTAATATTGTTAGATTTTATGGCTGGCTCTGGGGAAAAGGGATTCTGGTTTTTATGACCCACCTTGGGGAAGAAGGATTTTGGTTTCTGTTCCTATCCTTGGGGGAGAATGGAACTGAGAGACAGGAGGGCAGGAGAAGGTCAGAGATAAACTTTTGCTTCTGTGGCTTTCATTTTGAGGTATTGTTCTCTGAGTCCCAACAAAATAACATGCAGGCTTTTTATCCTGTCATTTTTACTATTCACAATAAAATCAAAATCTATTTTAATTAAACTAGTGAGAAAAAATAAAAAATAATTTCTATTATCATCATGTTTATAAAGTAGTAATCATCGTCTGCACTTTTATAATGCCACCCTGTAGCGGGTAATCTAAGCATTTAACTTCAAGCTGTAAAAAAAAACACTAATTGATCCAGACACCCTTCCCCAGAACTTCCACACCTCAGCCTCAAAACCTTTATTAACACCATGCTCAGGCTGACCACTAGCCATGGGGTAGGAGTGGTAAGAAGGCTTTAGCCTATCCTTTTCTCCAAAACAATTAAGCTTCTTTGTTCTGTTTCAGTATCTCATCACACCACTGAAATTATATTAATTTTGTAGAAGAAACATTGAGTAGAATCAATAGCTTAGTCCTCAATTATAACATAGAAGAAAATTATACCATTATTAAAGCAGAAGAAAGAGCCTCACCATTGGTTGTTAACATGGATTTTTGTGACAAGAAAGAGAAAAGTATTATGACTCTAGTGTTATGCTGTATGTTTTTCAAATCAATATAATATGGTATACCAAACCAAATAATATGTGATATCCTAAACTTTGAAAATAAGCTAATTTTCTATTGGTTTTGAATTGGGGAAATAATGAATAAGAATAATTGAAATATGGGGTATCTTTCTCTTTTTATTTTATTATATTTTTAATTTATAGATACTCTTTGTATATGCACTCAGACCTTAGAAACATTCTGTAATACAAGTGTATACCTCAGATAAGAAGACTTAAAAATACAGGTGAAACCATATGTAAGCAGTTTCTCTAAGAGGAGAATAAAAATACAATTTTAAATGTCAAAGAGGCTTGGATCTTATGGAAGCCTTTAATACCAAGACGAGAGTGCTAAGAGTATGCTCTAACTCTTTAAAAACTTACATACGAGACTTTTACTATCGTATTTTCCTTGCACAAAAGATACCTTTAAATATTTTCAGGGGATCCCTAAGGATGTATTTTGCTGTATATGTAGGTAGTTTTCTGAAACTTTTTTATTAAGATACTAATATAAATATTCTAGCCTACAGCATATGGTTTAATGCTTATGGTGATAGGGAAGTCAATATGGCTTATTGTAGAATACTGATAGGAAATATTCAGAAAGCATTAATTATCTTCTGCAAAAAAATTCACTAAATTATTCATTGGAAACAAAATTGTCCACCATTGTAGGGGGGAAATAAAGCGAAGATAGAATAATTGCTTTATTAGTATAATTGATTTTATTATTTTAGTTCTTTAAAATGTGGTAGAATCTATTTTTTTCCAGGTGTTTTGACTTAAGTGATACTGAGTCTACTTTAGTCATGTGGGCTATAATACATTCATGCACATTTACACGTGCACACATAATGCATATGCAATTAATATATTTATATAATGCATGTGTACTCTATATGTAATTTATAATTACAGATAATGTATGAATAGTATAAAAATAATAACATGCATATATAAATAGATGATATAATATGCATTTTTGAATTTTTCAATGTTTACTTGGCAGTGAGTTGAAGTTTCCAGATTGCTTCTGTTGCTCCTGGTCATAAGGTTGCCAGATATTTTGAAGAATGTCTTGAAACTGAGTTTGACAAAGAAAAACATGCACATTGGCTAGTTGACCTACATTGGTTCAACTATTTTGAAAAATAAGGACAGAGAAAGAGGACACTTATTTAGGATCCTTTTGTGTCAGGTTAGCCCTCATTATATAGTGTCAGACACATCGATTTCAATAACCCCCACTCCTAAAAGCAATTGTCTCTGAAACTCTAAGTATCTATGATTTGTTGACTTTAATAGTCTATCTTGTTTAACCACAGCTTTTATAAATAGAGATAAAAGTGGAAAACACATCATTTTGCCATAGGTTTTGCTGACCAGTGCTTCATTGTTAAAGATAGGGATCCACCTAGTCCATATGACTGTTGATGCCAGTGATTAATGAGGCTTTACACTCAAAACTTTATGAAAACTAAAAATAAAGTGACTGAAATGGGAAGATTTTGAGAATATGGTGACTGTCAAAAACTTACTATGTACCACCCCAAAACTCACAGTCTTGTTGAGAGATAGAGAAGGCAATAGGCTATTTCTACACAGTACAGTAAGTTCTAAGGAAACATAAAAGAGCATCCTAGATGAAAGTATAATTGAACAGGTAGTCTAATCAGATGCGGAGTCTAATCTAGACAGAGAAAATGAAGGTTTATGAAAGAAAGGACAGGTAATTGTTTGGGTGTAAATAAAGTAACAGAAGAGAAGAGATGAGAATTATAAATGAAAATATATTCCCAAAGGACTTGAACAAACTAGTGTTTTTTTCACTGCTTAGGTGTAGTGTGCAAACAGTTTAACTCCTCCTAAACTCATTATGAGTTCAGGAAGATGGAGGTAGCTGGTGAAAGATGATGACAGGTAAGCTTAAAGTGTGTCAGGCTAACGCAGACAGCCATGGGCAAAGATAAAAAGGATTTAATTAGGCAGCACTATGATCAACTTGGGATTCAAAAAAAATCATTTTTTTACTGTAGAGTGCAGAAATAATTACAGAGTATTAGAAAGCTTAGAGCTGGGGAAGATTAGTAACTTAAACAGGATATGGTAATAGTATTAACTGACATAATAATTTGGTGGAGAAAGTGAAGTGGATTCTAAATTATTGAGAACAATTGAAGATAGAATTTGGTAATATCTTGGCTATGACTAATATGGGAGGAGAAGAAATCAGAGGAGGCCACACAGAATTATAGTTTAGGAAATTGGATGAATCATAGTAGTGCCTCTCATTAAAATATGCAATCATAGGAGAAGATGTTCTTTAGAGACATGGTGAATAATTAATTCAAATGATAATTTTTGAGTTTGAGATGTCAATGGTACCTTCAAGGGAAATATGAATAGGCTGTTGGATATAATGTGTAGATTGATGTACAATTTTACTTAGAGATCCAGGTTCAATTTTTTTTCTAGTGACAAACACTAAAAAAGAACATAATTGAAACCAAAGTATTCAATTTCTCATTACTTAGAATTAGGTAAGTGACCATAGCCAACTATAAATAAAATAATGTATTTGATCTGATTTATATTCTTTCGTATTTGCTGCTTCCTCTCTCATTATGAGTTTGTATAAATATGTTGCTTTATTTTCTCAAGGCCTATACTCATATACTTGGTATTAGTTCATTACAAGTATGGATTCTTTCAACTGTGATGCGTATGGTTCCCTTTAAGTGTACTTTTCAAAGAGGTTTTTTTGAACAATCTGAAAAATCCACACTCAACAAACAGATAATGAAATTTATCTGTATTACCACATACTTAGGATCATTGTTTTTGCATGTAATTGGCTTTTCAAAAATCTGTTACCTTTTAGGGAAAATAATATCTTTTCTTCTTTCTGGTGAAAAGAATAATATATTTTTTATCTGGTGGAAAAGGTAATATTTTGAGAGAAGTTATCAGTTTAAAACAAATTCCTAGATTAAAAAATCACAAATATTACAGCCCTTTCAAATATATTCCTGTAAACTGTAGCTCAGGAATACAATTGATTAGTTTACCTTTAATATCATGCAGGCTGCATTATCATGTCAATGACTGCAAGTTAGGGTAGCAAAGAGATTACAGAACTGACGATACCTAGTATTGAATGATGACTCTCATCATTGCAGTTCAGCTAAATATTAATTGAGTCTCTCCATCCCTAAAAGTTGTTTTCATTTCAATAATAGCAAAAAGAGTCCTTGACTTTCCAACATAAAAAGGTGGTTGTAATGATTAAAGTTAAAAAGAGATTCTGCTTATAAAAGCATTTTATAATCTGTAACTAGAATATAAATACAATCTATCCTCTGTATCTGTGGATTCTGCACCTATGGATTCAACCAATATTGAATTGAATATATTTAATCATAGACTGAATATATGCTTTAAAACATTGCATCCGTAATGAATATGTACAAACATTTTTACTTGTCATTATTTCCTAAACAATCCAATATAACTACTATTTACATAGCATTTGCATTGTTTTATGCATTATAAGTAATCTAGAGATGATTTAATGTATATGGGAAGATGTGTGTAGGCTATATGCAAATACTATGCCATTTTATATTAGGAACTTGAACATCTGTGAATCTTGGTATCTGTAGGAGGTCCTGGAACCAAGTCCCCCACAGATCCTGAGGGATGACTGTAATAAGAAATGTCATTACAGTGCTGGCTTTGCTCTTGTATTTAGAAACTTATGATCCACCAGGTCGGTTTGTTTAATGCAGTTGACTCTATTCTGTCACCATTAAGTCACATTGAATGATTGGAACTAAATTTATTGTTTAAACCATTTTATTTCTCATTCTGCCTACCATTTTCTCTATCTTAGGCAATGCTGATTAGAATGTGAGCTTTTTTATTTTTTCCACAGAGTTACTATCTTTGGTCTGATAGAATTTTGTTTAGAGAACTCTCCTTTGGTTATGAATTATAATATGTGAGAGATTTCAAAGTTTCATAGAGATGTGTCAACCAAATATTCTGAGAAGGCTGAATTAATGATGTACAGAATCCAGAAAGTCTTGCATATTCTTAAAGCATTTTTTTAACATAGTTTTCAGCATTGATGTCCAATGCTATAGAATCAAATTACTGTGGAGGTCAAAACAATTTAAGATACATAAGCCTGCCTTAGAAAATAAATTGCCTCTAACTTGTAAGTAAATTGATTGTTACATTTTTTTCTTCCTTTAAAAAAAATTTTTTAAGACAGTTTCACTCTTTCAGCCAGACTGGAGTGAAGTGGCATGATCTCGGCTCACTGCAGCCTCTGCCCCCTGGGTTTAAGCCATTCTCCTGCCTCAGTCTCCCGAGTAGCTGAGATTACAGGCGCCCACCACCACGCCTAGCTAAATTTTGTATTTATAGTAGAGATTGGGTTTTGCCATGTTGGCCAGGCTGGTCTCGAACTCCTAACCTCAGGTGATCCACCTGCTTTGGCCTCCCAAAGAAATGGGATTATAGGCGTGAGCCACCACGCCCAGTTGATTGTTATGTTTTGAATATACATATAAAACCATGAAGAGTCACTAATTTTAAAATATTCCTCATAGATAAATTCTCATGGTCATATATGTTAATCTGTAATGTCTTAAAATTGTTACAACACTGTGCTAGTTACCAAGAATATCCAGGGGAAACACAGAAACACTGGCATTCCTTAAATGCAGGCCTCTAATTGCAAAAGTTGTTTCCTCGAACACATACTTCCTTTGTAATTATTCTTTTCTCACTCATTTCTACAGGTATTGTAGCTTACAATATATCAAGTTAAAGGTCTAGTCATTACTTTGATGCATGAGATTCATTTTACTGGTTAGAAAGGCATGGCTGTTATAGCAGTTTTAATCAAATACATAATTTAGGCAAGTATGTAAGAACATTTTTCTACACATTAATATCCTTCTTTGATGCTGCTTTTATGAATGTTAGCTAAGAAAACAACAAAAAAATGGCAGACTTCTTGATGACAAGGATAAGATAAATTGTTAAATATTAAGCCAAGTTTATCTTTTGTATCACTAAAGTGAATTCTGGAGCTTGTAGCCTACAAAATGTATAGAGACTGTAGAGTATATTGGAAAGAAGAACTAAAAAGAAAATCAGGAATTTTTATTCTAAGCAAAATTTTACCCTAATCTAAATAGGTGAGTTTGTGCTTTGATTTTCCTCAGTTCAAAATGAGGGATTTAGATTGCCAGACCTCAAAAAAAAAAAAAAAAAAAAAAAATTGTGTGTGTGTGTGTGTGTGTAAAATTATAAAATATGTATTATTTTTAAGGCAATTGATATAGAACTTCCTAATGTTTGCTAGCACCGATTGCATATTACATACAAATATGTCTGATAATAATTGCTTTTATAATGGTGAAAAATACTACAATTGCTCCTTAATCCTCAATTTTGTTCAATTTTAGCATTCCCCAACTAGAACTTAACACATCAGGAAGGTATTATTACTATATATGCATCATATGGTAAAATAATATAGTCAAATATTATATATTACTGTATTATATTTAATTGTATAATTTAATTGCATAATGATGGTCATTTTTAAAAATCTTGGTGAGGTTACTCATATACCTAGCATAATCCTCTAGTGATTGACTCAGTACAATTGTAGATACCTAAGCCTCAAATATAATATCTTACTACTGCAACACATTTCTCAATTTCTTATTTTATACTAGCACCGAAAAAGTTGAAAATGGCAAACTCATGGTCTCCTGCTTCTTGGTCTTCACATGGCTGTGTTCATGTTAATTCTATTAAGGTAGTGCCATTTATGATTGAGGTTGCTCTGCAATCTTTCATTGGTGATACTTTGGTTCTGGTCATAAATATTATGGTTTGTATACTGGTCACATTCATACTACAGTTCCTGCAGGGATTGTGGTTGCCTGAAAATTCTGTATCTGGAGAACATTGATAGGAATGACCACAAACTAAATGAATCAATCAATTATCTCTTCAGTCCATAATTATATTTTGAATTTTCTAAAAAAGTAATATGTCCCATGAGATACTGCATTAATTGATTAATTCTCTGGAGCAGACTCCTTGGGTGCAAAAGCTGACTTTATTACCCAATAATTGTGTGACCATGATGATGTTATTTACACTTCTCAAGGGTTGTTGCACCCACATATGTCAGTTTCCTAGGATTGCCATAATAATTATCGCACAATGGGTGTCTTAAAACAACAGAAAATCATTCTCTCACAGTTTCAGAGACTGTAAGTCTGAAATCTACTTACCAGCAGGGTTGGTCCTTTCTGGGAGAATGCAGTCCATGCCTCACTCCTCCACGCTTGGCAGTGGCTACACTGCCTTAAGCACCCGAGTAGTTATTTCTTCTTTATTTAAAGGTTTGCACATTTTCGGCTGAGTTATTTTATCAGCGAAATTTCTTCCTTTGACATTCCAGAAGATTGTTTGTCTTTCTTCTTTCCATCACATCTCTTTTTCTTTCAATCCAAGCTGCCAATGTTTATGCTTATATAACATTTTCAAAAACATTGTGGGTCTACTGTGTATGAAGTGGTCTGCAGCATTAGAAAATGGTTGTGCATTTCTGAAATAACTCCATTTCTATTTCTGGCTTCTCCTAAGATGATTGATTGGATCCATGGATCACACACCTAATTTTTTCAACAAAAGTTTGTTCAGTCATACCCTTGACCCTCTCTTTGGAATTTGCTCCTCCAACAGTGAAATTCCTAATTCTTCCATCCTTTGCAATGTAGATAGGCTAAGAATCTTCCACCCCATCAAGTGCTGCTTCCTTCTCACATAGCAGTTTCATCTTCAGTTTATCTCTTTTCTTTTATATTTTACTATAAGGAACAAGGGAAAACCATACTTCACCCTCAACACCTCACTTGAAACTTTCTCAGCTATATATTCAAGTTTAACCTTGCAAGTCTTGCTTTCTACCCAATAGTAGAATATAATTCAGCTAAAGTATCGGCTACTTTACAGCAAGGATCTGCTTTCTTACAGTTTACAGTAACTTGTTCTTCATTTTCTTTGGAGACATCACCAGAAAGATCTTTTTTTTTGTTTTTAATTAATTAATTAATTATTATTATTATACTTTAAGTTCTAGGGTACATGTGCATAACGTGCAGGTTTGTTACATATGTATACTTGTGCCATGTTGGTGTGCTGCACCCATCAACTCATCAGCACCCATCAACTCGTCATTTACATCAGGTATAACTCCCAGTGCAATCCCTGCCCCCTCCTCCCTCCCCATGATAGGCCCCGGTGTGTGATGTTCCCCTTCCCAAGTCCAAGTGATCTCATTGTTCAGTTCCCACCTATGAGTGAGAACATGCGGTGTTTGGTTTTCTGTTCTTGTGATAGTTTGCTGAGAATGATGGTTTCCAGCTGCATCCATGTCCCTACAAAGGACACAAACTCATCCTTTTTTATGGCTGCATAGTATTCCATGGTGTATATGTGCCACATTTTCTTAATCCAGTCTGTCACTGATGAACATTTGGGTTGATTCCAAGTCTTTGCTATTGTGAATAGTGCCGCAATAAACATACGTGTGCATGTATCTTTATAGCAGCATGATTTATAATACTTTGGGTATATACCCAGTAATGGGATGGCTGGGTCATATGGTACATCTAGTTCTAAATCCTTGAGGAATCGCCATACTGTTTTCCATAATGGTTGAACTAGTTTACATTCCCACCAACAGTGTAAAAGTGTTCCTATTTCTCCATATGCTCTCCAGCACCTGTTGTTTCCTGACTTTTTAATGATCGCCATTCTAACTGGTGTGAGATGGTATCTCATTGTGGTTTTGATTTGCATTTCTCTGATGGCCAGTGATGATGAGCATTTTTTCATGTGTCTGTTGGCTGTATGAATGTCTTCTTTTGAGAAATGTCTGTTCATATCCTTTGCCCACTTGTTGATGGCGTTGCAGAAAGATCTTTAAAGGTTGTGTTTCTACCGACATCTATTCAAAAAATTATGTGTTCTTTACGAAGAAAGAAGTATTCTCTACAGTGAACTTCACTTCCTTCTGAGCCTCATCACAATGGTCTTTTTTTTTTTTTTTTTTTTTTGAGAAGGAGTCTTGCTCTGTCTCCCAGGCTGGAGAGCAGTGGTGCAATCTCGGCTCACTGCTGTAAGCTCCGCCTACCGGATTCACGCCATTTTCCTGCCTCAGCCTCCCCAGTAGTTGGGACTATAGGCGCCCACCACCATGCCTGGCTAATTTTTAAAATATTTTTAGTGGAGACGGGGTTTCAACGTGTTAGTCAGTATGGTCTCCATCTCCTGACCTCGTGATCCTCCCACGTCAGTCTCCCAAAGTGCTGGGATTACAGGCATGAGCCACTGCGCCTGGCCCACATTAGTCTTAATATTCATGTTTCTACTAACATCTCTTCAAGAGGTGCCGTCACATTCTACCAACTTCTGTCCATTACCCAAATCCAAATCTCCTTCTGCATTTGTAGGTATTTCTTACAGCAGCACCTTACTTCCTGGTAACAAAATCTGTATTGTTTTCCTGGGGCTGCCATAACAAATGGACACACACTGGGTGATTTAAAACAACAAGAATTTACTGTCTCAAAGTTCTGTCTGGCCAAAAATTTTGGCCAGAAAGCCAAAATGACGTGTTAGCAGGACTGCTTCCTTTTGGGGACTCCTAGAGTCTGTTCACTACCTCTTTCTTATCCTCTGGTGGCTTAGCTAACCCTCATGTTCCTTGACTTGTTAGAAACATAATTCTAATCTTTTCTTCCTTCTCCACATGGCCTTCCCCTCAGTGTGTCTCTGTGTGTCTTCCCATCTTCTGTCTCTTACAAAGATACTCTTATTGGATGTTGGGCCCAACCTAGTCTAGGACTATCTCATCTTGAGGTATTTACAGAAATTCTTGTCTGAAATAATGTCACCCTCACATATTCTCGGTGGTAAAATTTGAAAGGGGTTAGTATTCAACTCTATACATTATTATGAACTACTTGTATGATAGTTTAGAAATTAAATGAGCTATTATAGTATTTGATCTGCAATATACCTCAATAAATAGAATCTAGAATTTGTGTCTATTACTAGTTTAGTTTAGTGCTATCGTATTTTTACAACTACTAAAGGAATATAACAAAATATTATGAAACTACTTTATGATATAATTCACTTGTGCTAAGAAGTAACAAAATACATGGTATAAAACATAAATGCTAAAAGAATTTAGAGAAATAAAACATTAGCAATAGATGATTGTTTTTTGGTAGGTAGAGATCCTTATAGAAATAAAAAGTAGGTACAGTAAATTTTAGAGAAAGGGGAAGGATGTTGTGATTGACATGAAGAGTTCTAAGTTTTAGATCTCAGTTGGCAATTAGAGATGTGATTGTAAATTTCTAATTGTGGCTGTGCTATTTCATACATGTTATGTGCAGGAAAAAAGTTCCAATGGTGTCTGAAAGAATCAGAAAAAGTTGAAACAGTTGTCTGAGAGGTTATCAATGTAATAGTTTAGTTTGGCAAACAGTTATGATTAGGATTGACTAAAATAACAATGAAGATATAATAATAGCTTTACAAAATATAACTTTATTTATTATATGAAAATATTCAAATGTATAGAAGTTGAGTACAATGTGATGCTCTTCTCCACAAAGCACAAAATATTTTACATTTGTATCATCCCATCTTACATAGCTTACATTCCCAAAGTCAACTGACTTCCAAGTTGACCAATCCAACAGAGTCATCTAATTAATATTAATTCCAGTCATCAAGAAGAAGCAGATCAAATAAGAAAGGACAAATGTAGCATGCCAACTAACATTTACAGAATGTTCCTGAGAGCTGCATGCACCTCCACTCACTTCCCAGTGGTCAGAATATTTTTGCAAAGCTATACCTGGCAAAGGGGGCTAAAAAATGTTTCATTGGCAGCAAAATATAAGATGGTCTAATGATATCAAATAAAATATATTAGGTTTCTATCCAAAGCTGTCTATCTGTTTTGCAACTTCAACACCCAAGCACAGGCCAGGCATGGTGGTTCATGCCTGTAATTGCAGCACTTTGGGAGGTCAAGGCGGGCTGATCATTTGAGCACAGGGGTTCACGATCAGCCTGGGCAATGTGGCGAAACCTCCTTTCTACCAAAATAAAAATAAAATAAAATAAAAACTCTGCCAGCACAGTATTCATTTTTCTATTCTATATATTTAATCTCATTCTTAGGGGAGAAAACATTCTAAAGCCCTAATCTATTATTTCATTCAGCTCAAACTCCAAGATCCCTATATAATATACAGTCCTCTTTATCAGATCAAAATATTAACTCCTTGTTTTACTGTGACCTTTGTAAACAATGGTCTTCAGTAATTTAAAAAAACATACAATAAAAAAAACAACATCCAATGACAAAAGCAAACCAGGCTTATTAATCTGCCAGGCAAAGAGACACACCAGTAGAATAAAATCATGGAGTGATTCACTAAGAAGGCAAATCAGAGATGTCTAACCTCTAGAAAGGGTGGAAACTGTATGTTACTTATGCTTAGTTATGCTAATGAAGATTGAAAAGAATCTCTGTGGTTAGGAAGGGATGCGTCCAGGAGTCTGCACACAAATAATTATTTAATAAAACAAGAATCATTCTTCTTTGGTCTGGCCAGTGAGGTTCTGGCATAGTCAGGTGACTCAAATATTATTGTATTTTAAGAGATTTTGTTGGTTATCATGGTTGTGTTAAAACACACAGTTTTAATATCTATATACAAGTTAAGTAGAAAAATTTACATCAATAAAGTAAAATTCAAGTTATATGTCCCTAACACATTTACAGTACAATTGTACTGAGGTAAGTGAGTAACACATTTCAAAACCTGCATTTAGAAAAAGGAAGAGTGGAAAACACAAGGCCATCATTATTCTGGGAAGAAATTGAAGGCTCCTTGCTCTGGCAGTGTAGTTAATTCATGTTACACCATCTGTTAGTGGCTGGATTTGCTCTCTGGCACGAGTTACCTTTTTCATTGTCCTCTATGGCCTCTGGGTCCTTCTTTCTGGAAGGTTTGTTTTTGTCCATTATGTGCTCTGTCCACATGTGAAGTAGGCAATGAAACAGATGTCCTTTTAAAAGGCTGAAAAGCTTTAAAATGATACTTATATAGATGTAGGTTTGCTGGCCTGGGAATTGTTTTGAAGAGTTTCAGGCTAGGTTTGAAATATTATTTGATTACTTTTTTGTTTGTTTTTATTTTTGCAATAAAATTCTAAAAAAAAAATTACTTAGTATAATTCTTACATGTTTGCTTTTTGTCATATCCTTGCTACCATATATACATCTCTTAGGACTGTGAAGAGTTGAAAATGTTACCCTACTTGTGTAGATTAGATGATAGATAGTTAGATAGATAATAGGTAGATTATATAGAAAGATATATATAGATATGTAGGTATATACAGATTGGATTAATATAAGATAGAAATATCATTCAGCAGTTATACACATATACACAAATACACTAGCAGAAGCACCAGAGATGATAAAGAACACACACAAAAATAACAACAACAACAACAACAACAAAACCTCTTTTTACTTATTCACAGAATACCTTAGGGATGTTGCTATGTGCCCATACCCCAGCTCCTCATAAGGTTATGTAATGAAAGCCAAATGTATCCTGCAGATAGAGTGGTCTACACCACAATAGAGAAACTCCAAAATTACGAATCTTAAAGCTTATGTAGGAGCAAACCATCTACCCTTCTGGACTTAAAAGAAGGTGCTTATCTTTTATTCTGGAATATAAAAAGATCTTCTGTTGGGGGAGGAGAAGGAATTCTACAACCAAGAATGTAAACATTGAATCATGGAGATTTAAAAAAAAAAAAAAAAAAAAGCTCTATTATCTTTCGAAGAAGGAACAGATGTTTCTGGTGAAAAAAGAGACAAAAGACTCCATATCTACCACCCTTAAAATCCAAAAAGCAGGTAGTTCTGGGAGAAAAGAAGAGGATGCATGTTTTATCATTATAATTTGGCAATGTCTGTTGCTTGGGCAGTTCAGACCATGTCAAATCACCAAGAAATCCAGGGAAGATTGCCTTCCAACACTGCCAATCATCTTACTAGATGCCACCTTAAAGATCTATGTGGTTTAGGTTTCATTCACACCTAACTCTCTTATTTGTGTTATTCTTAGCTAGAAGTAATTGTAAAAGGAGGTGTTGGTATGAAGTAGCAATTTAAATTATATATTTTACCCAGGGGAGCTTCCATTGTTTCACTGAGAACTAATAATGACAAATCCTGGAAAAAGACCTGAGGCATAGCTTTATCTCCTGCTAAGCTTCCATATTGAGAACCAGTGCTTAGAGCTGCATCCCTGTGAGATATAGCAGTGGTTGGCTTTTCAACCCAGGAATTTGCCATATTATTGGTCTGCTGTTAGTGAATAAGTGTGTGCTGCTTTCAGAGAAGGCCTTCTTTGACTTAATTGTATCCCTTTTTATCTCTCTTGGCAGGTGATTATCTAAATGTTAAGCTACTTTCTCTCTTATAAAACTTACCTAATGGTGGCAAGAGTAGTTAATGCACAATATATCTTCATTTTATTAAAATCCTGGGGGCTAGAATTCCAATATCAAGGTGTCAGCAAGGTTGATTTCTTCTGAGGTCTCTATTCTTGGCTTTTAGATGGCCATCTTCTCCCTGTGTCTTTATATAGTCTTCCCCCGTGAATGTCCTATATTCCTCCTGACTTGTAAGGGCATCAATTATATTGGATTAAGGCCAACCATAATAACCTCATTTTAACTTAATTACCTCCTTTAAGGACCCTATGTCAAAATATAGTCATAGTCTGAAGCACCGCGGATTAGGGCTTCAACTTACGATTTTTGGAGAAATACAGTTTAACTGTAGCAATATCTTATAACTGCTTCTTATTCTACTGCTTTACCGGTGCCTGATTTGCCATATGCAAGTAACAGGAAAGATTTACCTTATTTTGCTATTGTATTATAAGGTTACAACATTCCAATCTGTAATGTAAATCCTTGCCATCTGCTGCTGGACAACTTCCATTAAGCCAATGACACATATTCTGTTACTTGAAGCAACTCAGTTCCAAAAAAAATAAATAAATAAACCTGGCATCAGTTGCGATTAGTTTCAAATGTAAATTGCAATGACCACCAATTAAAAGTGCTGAAAATAAGATACACAATTCTCACTTAAATGTTCTTAAGTAGACTTATAAACTGGCTTGTTTCAGTGTGTTCATGGGACAGAGATCCGTTTTGATCTTGTTCCTCTCCTACTAGTCCCTATTTTGAAGGCTGGCATTATGTCTGCATTCCAGCCATTGGGAAAGGGTGAAAGAAGAAAGGGACTTTGCCATGATTATTTGAAAGAATATTTGTGGAATCTGCCATGTGATAATAATTTTTGCATTCCACCAGCTACATCTTAATAACAGTCACATCTACCTATAAGGGAGGCAAGGAGATATTACCTTTTTAGGAGGTGGCCAAATTCCCATCTAAAGAAAAGAGGGATGAATATGAATATTGAGTATTGAGAGGTCACCAGCAGACTCTGATACTCCAAAGTTTATATACATAAAAGAGAAAAGAGAAAAGCAATGAGTATTTTAATGCAATATTGATCCAGAGTAAATGGCAGATAATTAAGAAAGAAACAGGATCTGAAGAAGAAAAAAGCTATTGGGCCTATTTTAGGAGGTATGGAAGACAGCACGGGAGAAACCATGCCACATAGAGTTAAATAAACCAATGACTAACAGAAAATCTTGAGTTTGTAGGATAGTAGATTAGAAAAGAAACAACTTGCTGAAATGCAGAAACTTCCTCCAACTGTGAGATTTTAAAAGCTGGCTGAAATCAGTTGGAACCGATGTGACCCATTGGAGTCTGGGCAGAACAAGCTTGCTGACATCGAAGTCTGAATTTACACTGCATGTTTTATACTAACTCCCTCCAAATTTGTTCATGTGATCCATTAGGCAGCATGAAGAGATAACTGTGCATGCCCGAGGACTTTCCATACCTCCCCTTCCCTTCTACCAGTCACCTGCTAATCCCAGAATCTACTGCCTAAACCTTTGCTAACAAAATTATTGCCTTAAAGCCAGTGCAGGGAGACAGAATTGAGCTGCACTCATTGGTTGGCTTGTAATAGAACACTTTTCTTTTTTCAAAAACCCAGTGTCATAGCACTGGCTTCTAATACATCAGACAGAAAGTCTCCTTTGCCCCACAGGAGTAACTAGACAAATGTTGATTCAGCCAGATTTTTATAGTCCTCAGTGCCCTCTGATGCTGACCTCTCTAGGGCATCTCATATGCCCTCATTTTCCCATTGTACACTAGGAACACTGGACAGAAAATAGTGCTTAATTTTGATAATATTTATATGGTTCTTATATTTTCACATAGATCTGTCTTTGGGTAATATTTCAAAAGAATTTTTAAAAAGTAATAAAAATCCCAGCTTAAAAATATCTTATAAAATGTGCAACCCAATCATCCTCGATATAAATCAAGGATTCAATAATCATGAATCAACTTCTGTAATATTGAGTCCAAGAAGAGTTGGAGGACAAAAGAGGAAGAAGGCTAAGACAGGAGGCGAGGAATGAGGTTAAAGATGGGGAGGAAGTTAGACACTATCTAGCAGACAAACCACATAACCTTACTGGCTCTTTCTTCTTATTCTTCTTCACTGACTTAATGTTCCCTTCACTGACTTAATGTTCTCTTCACTGACTTAATGTTCTCTTCACTGACTTAAAGTCCTCCAGGGCAGGCCTTAACCATCTCTTCTTTATTTACAACATTTTTTAACAGGATACTTCATACAGCTCCATATCACTAAATATCATCTACATGGCAATGTTCCCTACATTTATTTCTCCAGGACTGGCATTTCCACTAGTCTTCAGACCCAAATATCAAACTGCCTACATGGCATTTCTGCTTAGATATATTAGAGATACCTTATATTTAATATGTCCAAAAGAAAAAAAAATAATTCCCAGCTTTGTATAAAAAGTTTGTAAAAAAATCTTCTTTCTCAGATATATTATGTCAGGCACTTAGAGAAACAGAACCTAATATCAGGTTAAATGTGAGAGGATTGTATTAAAGGTTATGAGTTTTCTGTGGCTGCCCAAAGACATTATTAAAAACTTGGCAGTTTAACACAAAATTAATTTATTCTCTAAAAACTGAAAAAGGCAGAAGTCCAAAATCAGTGTGTTGACGAGGCCTCATTGCCTCCAGACACTGAAGGAGAAAATGCTTCTGTTGCCTATTGTAGCTTCTGGTGGTCATTGACAACCCTTGACTTCCTTGGATTATGATCACATCACACCAGTCTCTGCCTCCATGGTCATACTGCATCCTCCTCTTCCATATGTCTTCTCCTCTTCTGTTTGATTCAAAGATTCCTCTACCTTTCCCATATAATGACATTTGCCATTGGATTTAGATCCTGCCCAGATGATCCAGGCTTGTATCTTAATCTGAAAAGCCTTAATCTAATTATATCTGCAGAGGTTCTTTTCCCAGATAAGTTAGCATTTACAGGTTCTGGGGTTTAGAATGTGAAATAATCTTTATGATAGTCACCTTCCAGTCCTACCACAGTCTAACCCCAGTCCTTGAAAATTTATGTGAATCTATATGCAACAATAGCCAGCCTATCCCAGCATACTCAGAAGTCTAAATCCATTATAGCACAAACTCTAAATTTGTAATCTCCTGTATATATCATCAACTCAGAAGTCAAAATCTGAGAATTTAACTTAGATGTGTGTGAGACTCTGCATATGACTGATCTTGAGGCAAAATTTCTCTCCATTTATGAACCTGTGAAACCAGAAAACAAGTTACCTACTTTAAAAATATAATGATCAGTCTGGCATAAGATAGACAGCCCCATTCCAAAAGGCAGAAATTGTAAACAATGAAAAGGTCACCAGTCCCAAGCAAGTTTGAAATCTAACAAGACAAATTCCATTAAGTTTCAGGGTCTCAGAGTAATTAATATTTTGTAACTCACAGCTCCTTTCTCTCGGCCTGGGGCTCACTGCTGTGGGCATGAGATTTCATGTACTTTAGTTTCTACACCCATTGCTCCGCCAGCCTCTGCCTTTGAGTAATTCTTCCTTTTCCTTGAAGGTTCACACACATTAATAGCTGAGTAGCTCTATATTTCTGTTTCTTAGAATTTTGAAAATCCTGCAGTTTTCCATTATATTATCATCTCATGTTCCTTTCGATCCAAGCTAGCAGTATGCCTGCTATAACAGTCTCAAAAACCTAGTGGTTCTCCTGTGTGAATCACAATGATTCATATCATTAGACAAGAGTCATCCACAGATTTTTTTTCCTCTGGGTAATACCATTTCTATTCTCAGCTTATAATGAGATTTAAAAGTAAATTCTTAATTTGTAAACCTTTGGGAGAAAGTTGTCCAGTAACACCTTTGGACTTCTCTTAACAGCACATGTTTCCAACAGTGAATTTTCTAATTGTAGTATTCTTCGCAATTTGTACAGGCTTAGAACCTCTTCAGTCATCAAATGCTGGTTGCTTTTTGCTTAATAGTTACTTCTTCAATTTATTTAGTTTTTCCTCTCACAGTTTCCAATAAGCAGTAAAGAAAAAACAGGCTGCGCTCTTAACATTTTGTTTGGAAACCTCCTCAGCTAAAGTCATCACTTAAAAGTTCTACATCTCATCGAAGAGGGAAACACGATTCAGCCAAGATTCTGACCACTATATAACAAGGATTACCTTTCCCTCGGCTTCCAAAAATATATACTTCTGAGTCCTCTCCATCATGCATTTAACCTTCATATTCATACCAATATTCAATTTATGAAATTTATTTATTCTCTAAGGCATTAGAGACTTTCTCTACCATGTTTCTCAATTCCATCTAAGTGCACATCAGAATTAACCTGACATTCATATTTCTACCAACAGTCTTTTCAAGAAAATTCAGGAATTTTCTGTTGTGCTTCTCCAAATTCTTCCAGTCTTTAACCGTTACGAAATTTAGAAGCCAGATTCCTATTTTTTGGCATTTGTCGTAGCAGAACCTGACTTCCAGATGCCAATATCTGCGTTAGCTTCCTGTGACTGCCCATACAAATGGGTGGTTAACAAATATATTCTCTCATAATTTTAGAGGCCAGAAGTCTGTAATCAAAGTATCTCAAGGCCATATTTCCTTAAGTGACCTAGTCGAGATTCTGTAACTTGCCTTATAAAGTTTCTGGTAGTCATTAGTGTTCCTGACTTCCTTGGCTTATGGCCACTTCACTCTAACATTTCCTTTTTTGGTAAAATTGACACCTTTTCTCCTTTGTGGATTCTCTTATTCTGTCTGTCTCAAATTCCCCTCTACTTTTGTCTTGGAAGGACATGTCATTGGATTTTGGACTCACTCAGATCATCCAGGATGATCTCCTTATTTTAAGATTTTAACTTTGTTAATTCTGTGAAGACCTTTTCCCTAAGAGGTAACATTCCCAGTTTCCATTAATTAGGACATAGAGAGATATTGTTGTGGAACATCATTCAATCTGCTACATATAAGAGGTATCTATGTGAGAAAAAAAATAGGCTGCCTGGAGGTGACCGAGAGAGCAGCCTGACTACAGTGAAAAATCTCTTCCTAATGACAAGGAGTGGTTGAGAAGTTTGTAATAAGTGTTGTAAACTATAGTACAGTGTGAGAAAGGATTTCCCAAACAATGTCTCCACTATACTCTATCTATCTTTGTAAAATTGTTGTTCTAGCTCGTGTCAGCATCACATCTTGTGTAGACTGCTGCAACAGCCAACATAACTCTTCTTTGTACTTCCCTACAATCCAGGATACACACTGCATTCTGCTGTGCTTTGAACAATTTTCACATTTCTTTCTTTGGTCAATAAAGACTTGAATGAGATGAAGCAAGGATACCTCTCTGGCCTCACTGTTGGAGTTGTAAAGGAACAACTAAATAATGTTTATTTAACTACATTTACATAGTGCTTACTATGTGCCAAATATGGCTAAGCACTGATGAATGTTAATAATATTAATTTAACCCTCAAAAAATTATCTTCATTTTACAGATGAATGCATTGAGGCAGGGTCAGTATTTGTGTTTTGCCCAAAGTCACAAAACTACTAATGGTACAGAAGCAGTTGAGAAACAAAAGTAGGGAACGAACAGGTGGGGGTCAAGTGTAAGTTTTTTTAATGACTGATGAAAGATTGGTGGATGGGATGTAAGTGTAATATGTGATTTCCTTATAGTCACACTAGAGTAAAATTAACCAACACATCTTCAAACTTCTCAACAGACCAGAAGGCACCGTCTTTCAGGCAGGTTGATTAGAAGAGAAGTCAGAGGAGCCTTATTCATTCATGTCCAGGTTTCTCCCCAAATCACTATTTAGTGAGTCTCTCTTACTCCCCTGGGTCATACCAAAGAAAGGGGTAGGACAGGAAGCCTGAAGTGTTACTGGACTAAACGTCCCTCTGTATGAACACAGGAGAAGTGAAGAAAAAGTTTTCTCATCTGACACTCTTCCCAAGCTTTTCCGTCCCTTACCTCTTTGGTGCCTTTCAATGCTGCCTCTTGCTTAAATCTCAAGTTATCTGATTTAACTTCTTTAAGTTTTAGTGGCCATGCTATTTTCATTTTTTAAAAAGTAATTTTGTTCTGAGTTTTAAAATCTATAAAATATGGAGATTTTTGCTTTCTTAGGTTTCCTGATATTATTGGTTTTATTTGATTGATTTATATTGACCATGATATTGATAAGATAAATTAATCTTTAAATGAGTGCTTATTTAGACCTCTGACCAGCACAGGAAAACCTCAGGACATTTAAAAAAATTTATTAGTCATAAACCAAAATAATTGCTTAGGCAGGGCACTAATTCCATTGATAATGTATTTTACATAATATATTTACTATTTTCACATATATTTATAAAATACTTAATGTATTGGCACAAAAAAATGAATAAGCAAAAAAGAGAAATTCTCCTCTTATTTATGTGGGGCAAAAGGAAAAGTAATGGTCAGGCAAGTAGTTGCACATGGCCTCAACATTCAAAAAATCTAGTAAACCCAAATTTTGATGTTTTTTAAAAGACATGTCTGCATTCAAATGGCTGGCATTCAATACATATTTGTTGAATGAATGCATTACTAACAGATGATAATAACTTCCTTGGAGTTATTTAATTTCTTTTATATTTTATATTGCCTTTGAGTTTTGAGCAATAACTTTCCACTTTTTGGAATGCCTTTCCCAGAGTTCCTTGTTTATCCATTCAGATCTCATGTGGAATGTCACCTTATTTGGAAAACCTCCCTGGCAACACAAGTTCTTCTCATCTGCAACACTCTGTGGTTCATAACTCTGTCATACAGAAAGACACAGCGCTCTATTCCCAGCACCACCATAGAGCAACATCCTCTGCTGAGTGATATCACTCTGTTCCTGGTGCTACCATAGAAGAACACGACTCTAATCCCAGCACTGCAACCCTCTATATCTTGCTCTATCATAGAATGTAGCATCATCCCAACCAAACCAGGTCTAATGCCAGTCTGTCTCTTCAGTAACTAGAGAGATTTTGTTTTTCACATTAACATTTGAGCAAGGATTTTAAGGTCAAGCTATTAAATATGCTATTTTTACATTCCCACAGGTGTTAGACATACTTATGTTTAAGACTATGGATTAAAAAGTACTGTGCTGCAATGATTTATATAGAGTCTCATGTGATGTTTTGCATGCAAGTTAGGTTTGCTTTTGTGTTCTTGACCACAGTTTTGTCTTTCCCACTATTAATACAGCAACTATCAAACCAGCTGCTTCCCTAAACCTAGAGATGCCATTTTGTTAAACCAGTTATGTATATATATTTAAATCTATGTATGTATGTATGTATGTATGTATGTATGTATGTATGTATGTGTCTATCTATCTATCCATCCATCCATCTAATCAGGGCTTTTGGAAATTGAAAGGTAATATTACATGTACGAAGATTTACTTTGGAAGTGAGATGCTTATAAAAAATATATTAATAATTATATGTATATATGTATAAATATAAACTAATTTTACTTCAAACCTTTAAACTTTATATGAAAGAAGCTTAAAAGATTTTGGTATATTTTCAAACAAAAATTATGATCATTTGAAGTAAGTTACATTACTATTGTAGACATAGTTTTATAGTTGCTTTTATTTAAGCAAAACGTGTCAGCTCATACAGGCTTTAATTTGGTTGAGTCTATTATTGCAAGTTCAAAAGTGTTAAGGTTGAGGTTCTTGGCAAATGAATCCTGAGCCTACTCTTAGAATAAGCGCATCCTCCAGGAGTAAGAGTTTTTGATAGGTTTTCAGTGGCTTCTAGGCCAGCATCTTTTCAGGCACTTGTAGAAAATACCTAGATGATGTATGTCTTCAAGGATGCTAGAATATCTGTGAATCTATGCCAATATCTAATGTGTGTGTGTGTGTGTGTGTGTATTCTGACATTTTTATCAAATCTTATAAAACATGGCTTTATGTAATTTTAAAAAATCAATTGTCTTTTTATTAAGAAATAAAATTTGTGTCTATATTCTCCTCACCTAAATTTTATTTGCTCATCAGAGCACATTTATATTTTTGGATTGATATTTTAGGCAAAACTCACTTTTATGTGAAAAAGAAATATTGTATTGTTTTACCTAAGTAAAACAATAAAGACTTCTTACTCTTCAAGCCAAAGTTAGATCTTTAGTATGTTCTAGAATCCATATCATTCATGGATTTCAACTTCTTGGTGATTACGTGTGTGTGTGTGTATATGTGTGTGTGTGTGTGTGTATATATATATATATTTAAAATACACACACATATGAAACTTGACAATCCATAATCTGTTTAAGTCAGCTTGTCCTTATCCCATAAGGTCTTTTTATTCTTACTTGAAAAGTAAAATGAAATGAAGAAAAGGTGGTATTGTTAAGGTCATATTAATCTATAATAAATTAGCTTTTAATGTGCCAAATATTAAGTCCACCCCAAAAGCTCATCACTTTTCATTTTATGTATTCAGGTAAATGAGCCTGGGAGACTGATAGCCACCTAGGAAGACATCACTCTTGAATGCCCAAATGTAGTATAAAGGAAATGGACATTAGTTAGAGCTTACAGTAATCTCAGAGGATCTTTATAGGTATTGGCTTAGTCATAAATTGACAAAGAACCTTGTTTGCCCTCGGCTGTCAAGAACCATAAGAAAAGATGTTTAAAATGCTTTGAAAAACTTTAAAGGATGGACATTTGTTTAAACTCCAGCTGTGGCACTTCGCTTGTATTGTTTCCTGTTCTTGGAAGCATTACAAAAACTAAATATAAGACTTTCAGCTATTGATTTTCATAGCAATTCAGCATTCCTTCCATAATCTCAAATATTGATCAAATTGCATTTAAGAGTTATCAGAAGAGTTATATTTAAGGCATTTACGTTGACATTTAGATTCCTTTCCCAAAGCAGTTCACGTTTATGTGATAAGATACAGCATAGAATTAAAGTTTCTGTGATTTTAAGAATTTTAGAATTAAGCGTATTTTGTAAATAAGACTGATGTACATAATATGACATAAAATTGTATTTTGTTGAGATGCTTCAAATTGGAATCTATTAAAAAAGGGTTGTTATAAAAAATAATGAATGAAGACATTAAAATGTCTTTTATTCATGCCTTGAATTTTGTGATCTTAGTTAATGTCCTTGTTAGGTCTTAATATGAAATATGTTTTCTTAATCTTTATGATCTCAGGCAACTGTGTTAGGTTGTTGGCTTTTAATTATTTTTATCCTCAAATAAATTTTCATATGACCTCTATTTGTCCCTTCTTAAAGCAACATGCTTTTTTCTTTCATATATTATTATACATTAATAGAATTTAATTTTCTACCCCCATTACCTATAATTGCTTTATACGTGAAAGAGGACTTTTCTATTGTGTGTATTCTAATACTGTAGTGTAGTTCATCTGTAAGACAGAAGCAAAGAGAGTTTAAGAACATATCCTATATCCCATCCACCAATCCAAATAACCCACAAAAGAAGATTAGGAAGTATTAAGCAAATTGCCTAGTTTCACGACTTTTTGTTTTCTTAGAAATATTTAATGGAACGGACAAGTCTACAGAATGTAAATGCAACAGTCTTCTTAGCCATCATATACTCTGCCTCCAGTGGACAGTATTATTTCTACAACAGCTCTATTTGAAACACTGCTTGTCTAATTCCATAAACTTCTCTTATGATGAGCCTGGTAGTCTTAGTGACAATCTCTAGTTCATATATTCCCTGAACTATATAATATGATGCAGTCTGCTTATTTTCATGCCCATTATAAAACATAAAAGAAAAAAGCTTTGGGAGCAGATATAGACATTTAAAAATTTCCCTTTAGTGGTTCAAGCATGTGAACTCAAACAGAGGCTGTTTTTGGTCTTTGAAACATTACAATATCTAAAGAGCTCTCAATTTCTCCCACCCCCATCTGTCATTCTCCCTCATGAGAACTATGGGCCGAAATAAATTCCTGCTTAAATCCAATGCTATTCGGAGGCAGGTACCACTTTGCTGAGATAACTGACTTCTGTGCTACATATTCAATATTTGATATTCTACATATTCTATATGTAGACAGCAGCCAATAGGCTTTTGTGCTACAAAGTCAATACCAGTCGTTAGGGAACCTTAGTGACCTGTTTTCAGTCAAAGCCACTCTAACAAAGGTAGATAGGGATAGGTTTGGTCTAAAAGACACCAGGAGTAAATTTTAGTAACACAAAATCAAGAAAGGGTTTCAGAGGCAACAAGCTGTAACAACTAAAGGGCAGATACAGTTACAGATAATATATTTTTTGAAAATTAATAACACATTACAATATTTATAAATGTAACCTTTTAAAGGCATTTTTGATCAAAATAAGTTAGCTATTTTAGAAGTTCAAAGAGTTTATAAACATTTTGGTAATAAAAAGTATCCTCTATTTTCTAGGCACAGGATGACTTCATCAGTTTATAGAAAAGAAGCTCAAATTTTAAGTAAATCACATTTCTCATTTTTTAAAAAATTATAGTATGCCCTCAAATTTGCTTTTTAAAATTTTATTTATTAATAAGCTTTTAAATTAACCTTAATATTCAATTAAGACTTCTATTTTTAGCATTAAAATATAACCTGTCATCATATTAAACAACACAATAAATGCATTATATTATTGGTTTTTCATCTTAATGAACAATAGACAAAATATTTATCTTTCATGCATATTTCAGTTACTCTGTAAAAATATATATGAATTATCACATTTAAGTAATAATTTTTTCCCGGATAATAAAATAACTCTAGATAGTTGGAAACTAAGAATAATAGATTTTCTCTTCATGGGCATATATTTTATATCATTTTTTAGAAAATGTCAATGTAAAATTGTTCTAGATGGAATTAAACAGGAAAGAAAGACTTTATTCAAGACTATTGAAATAAGGAGTTTGATTGGAATGAACTGCATTAAAACAAAATATGAGAGAGGTTTTAAGCACCAGAATGGCTTAGTAGAAAAGTGCTGAAGGAAGTTAGGGGAGAATTTGGGGTAATGTTATTAGGCAATGATATGGCTTGGATTTGTGTCTCTGACCAAATATCATGTCGAATTGTAATCCCCAATGTTGGAGACGAGGCCTCGTGGGAGATGACTGGATTGTGGGGTTGGATTTATCTCTTGCTGTTCTTGCCACAGTGAGGTCTCACGAGATCTGGTTGTTTAAAAGTGTGTAGCTGGCTGGGCACAGTGGCTCATGCCTGTAATCCTAGCACTTTTTGAGACCTGAGGTCGGGAGTTCGAGACCAGTCTCACCAACATGGTGAACCCTCGTCTCTACTAAATATACAAAATTAGCCAAGCATGGTGCCACATGCCTGTAATCCCAGCTACTCAGGAGGCTGAGGCAGGAGAATTGCTTGAAACTGGGAGGCAGAAGTTGCCGTGAGCCAAGATTGTGCCATTGCTAATCCAGCCTGGGCAACAAGAGTGAAACTCCGTATCAAAAAAAAAAAAAATTAAAAAGTGTGTAGCCATTCCACCTTCTCTCCCTTCCTCTTCCTCTGGCCATGTCAGAAGTGCCTGTTTCCTCTTCTGCTATGATTGAAAGTTTCCTGAGGCCTCCCCAGTCATGCTTCTTGCACAACCTATGGAATTATGAGTCAATTAAACATCTTTTATTTATAAATTACCCAGTCTCAGGTCGTTCTTTACAGCAGTGCAAGAACAGACTAATACAGGTCGTCTGGGTTTGTTAACTGGTGCTATATCGGCTCCTACTGTCTTAGGAGGCAGAAAGATAAGGGCCTCATTTCTCTTAATGATTACATTTCAAAGGGATGACTCCTGATCTTCCGGAAGAATGTGTATGGATTGTCAAATGTTGAGGTTGTGAAAATACTTACATGTCAAAAGAGCAGAGAAAGATTATACAATTGGAAGTTTTCTAGTAAGTTTTCTGAAAGGTACATGCTTTAAGAAAAGGGAGGTCAGAAATCTGGAGTTAGAAAGCAGCCTATTTTATTAATCAAGTTTGGGGGAACATTGAATCCATCTTGGTCAAAGGTGGTAAAATAAAGAAACATGTGTGCATTACTATTTAGAAAGATCTGTATCTGCATAGTATATTAAGCTTTAACCAAAATGTATGTAGAAATGAAGGGCATTTAAAATCATATTTGGTAGCCAATATCCATATATTTTTCTTACTGGGAAATGATCCAAGTATCTAAAGAATCACAGTTTAATATAAGTTAAAGGTAGTAAATTTGACTGAAGATGTTAAGATAACCACTTTACCCAATATATTTAATGTTTATGATTTGCAGCATTACAAGGATTCCTAAGATTTCACTCTACTAAAAGACATTCATTAATACAAGTCATTCGTGATTAAAATTTTATTTAGTTTAACATATTTTTTTTTGTAACAAATCCTAAACAATTTGTAGAAACAATGACAGCACATGGACCCTATAGAACAAATGTAGGGAATGTATATAGAACAAATGTAGGGAATTTAAAACATTAAAATCATTAGAAATTGGACCGCAGGCTTGTACTAGCTGAAAGATTGCACTATTATTTTTACTGTGCTAAGAAAAAAGTTGTTTTTAAGTTAAAATTTAGTAATTCTAATTTGTTCAAAAAGTTGCATATTAATCAAGACTATTGCATGAACTCATTTTAACATACATAAACATCTATACTAATACATCAAATGCCTTAAAAACTTGTGAATTCATGCCAAGATCTCTGAGTCTAGCTGTTGTTATTGAGGAACATAGGCCATTGCCAAGCAATTGTGAAACTTTTTTCTGAATTAGTTTTGGTAATGGATAAAAAGGATATTTTCTTTTCTTTTGGACATTTTTAAAATATTTATCTAGACTAAATAGATACACTACAGTGTGTGTAAGTAACAGAGCAAAGTTTCCTTAGAAGAGAAAAACAAGAAAAATAATAAAATAATTGAGAAAGAGCTATCTGCAGACAGATATGAAATAAATATCATAAAAGTCTAATTTTCTTTACATTCCAGGTTTGAGAGAAAGCTTAAATCTAGGAAAACCCATTTAACACCCACGGAGATATTACATGTAGTATAACAATAACTCAGACCCATAACAATTCCATCTAATTATATGATTAAAACACCATTGGTTATTCATTCCTGAAATAAGTTACCAAAAGAGGGGGATTGTATACATTAAACAGTCCTCTGAGAGAAGGGAGGGAGACATGGAGGAAATGGGGGAAAGAGATCTCCAAATGTGAATGATTTCTGGTATGATTATAATTAGTATCTTAGATGAACAATCATGTTCATGTGAAAAGTTCCTAAAAGTAGCTACTGGAATTTTATGTTTTGTTTGGTTGATTTATGCCAGTTAGAGAAATATACACATGAATTGGGAGATTATTTTGGCCTAGAAGGTTTAATTGTCTAAGCAAAATATATGAGACCAGCAATGCCCAGTAAGAAAGGAACTCTCAAACTGAGAATTTCTGCCAGCAACGTTTTTCCTTTTCTCTGAGTGTATTCTATACTTCAACCAAAGGAACCTACTCAGTGACCTGAAACCCACACATGCTGTCTTGCCAATGCCTTTGCTTATGTTCTTTCAAAAATAACATCTGCAACAGGACCTTCCCCATGTTTATTAACCATAATAAATGAACTAAATTCACAAAATTCATCTTGATTGACACTTTTCTAAGTCATTTTGGATTTCTGTGTGTGTATCTTAGTCTATGTGGCCCATTGGACTTGTGTGTGCTCATTTCTAATAATATTTCCCTAATTCTTCCTAATATCCTAGTCACTTTATAGTAGTTATTGAATCTCCTCAATTATAATGCTGGTCCTCTGAGAGCAGGAACTCTCTTACTCATTTTCCTCTCGGTAGTGCCAACACACTCTTTGCAATTAGATTGATTTAGTTATGAAATTTGAATACGAGGCTGGGCGCGGTGGCTCACACCTGTAATCCGAGCACTTTGAGAGGCCGAGGTGGGTGGACCACCTGATTTCGGGAGTTTAAGACCACCCTGGCCAACATGGTGAAACCCTGTCTTTACTCAAAACACACAAAAAAATGCTGGGCGTGGCAGCGTGCTCCAGAAATCCCAGCTACTCGGGAGGCTGAGGCAGGAGAATCACTTGAACCTGGGAGGCAGAGGTTGCAGTGAGCTGAGATCATGCCATTGCACTACAGCCTGAGTAACAAGAGTGAAACTCCATCTCAATAATAATAATAATAATAATAATATGAAATTTAGCCCAAGGTCAATTCAGTCTCAACACTTGGAAGTAATCCTTTTCTTTTTAGAAATATAAAATTAGTACTAAATTCTGATTTTGCTACACTTACAAATAAAGGGATGCTTCTGGTTAAAGATGTCAGGTTGTATATGCACATACTAGCCCTCACTGCGTCCTAAGAAACAAATAAAATGTTTTATTAATATTATTAATCCAGCTAGCAAATAATTTGTAGAGGAGACATCATTAATAAATTCTTGAAGATGAAAAGCAGATACGCCAAGTATTACATAACCAGTGGCCCTGAGAAATCTAAGTCTTGAAATGGCAGGAAGAAAGCTAGGAAGCCTCAGATGCAACACTTATGGTGCATCTCTACAGGGCCCGGTCACTGTCAGGGACTGGTGGCACAGGGTGCCTCTGGTAGGGAAGTGACAGTGGGCTGATAAGGAAAGTCTGTATATACATATATATACACATATATTTCTCTCTCTATATATAGACATAGAAATATATATTTCTATATATAGACTTTATATCTATGTATTATATAAAAATATGTATTTTATAATATATAAAATATATATTATAAATATATAAAAATGTTTATATGTCATAGATTATAAATATATATTATATTATATTTATATTATATATTATAATATCCAAGGCAGAAGGATCACTTGAGCCCAGGAGTTTGAGACTGCAGTGAACTGATGAAACCCCTGAACTGTGGCCAAAGCAACAGAAAGGGACTCACTCTCAAAACTTATATAAGTTTGAATATTATAACATATACTATATAATAGTATATATTATAAGGAAAGTCTCGCTATATAGAAATATATATATATATATGTCCATTAAATTTCCCGATTTTTCTCTTGACTTCATGCTTTCATATTTATACGAATGTCCCTCCCTAATGTAGACTGAAGATGGCAGTTTCATTTTTTTTCCCAGAAGTTCCTTTGGTGTCTGTTAGTAGAGAAAACCAGATGTATTTAAGGATAGGTTTTCAAAATAAAAGCAAGAGAATAAAGTAAAAACATACACACTGAAAGTTGAGTTCCCCAAATTCATTACACATCCAAAACTAAGAACTATGATATAGAGTATTATAGTCTCCACAGGAAGAGTTTTTGTTAGGATTTTGACCAAACTTTACTCAGAAAGAAAATAAATGGACAATTATTCAGGACATCTGCCATCTGAATAATAAGAGACCCAATAGTAGAAAATGGAGAAATCATATAGGAATAAAGCACTAAAGAAAAATAAATAAATAAAATGTCCCAGAGAAACAAAAATGTTCCTACTGGAAAAGGCCATTAAATGACCAACCTGAAGGTTGAAAATAGAATAAAATGAAAAGTAAACTTACATTTTTTTCATTAACAAATACTATCTATTTACATGATTTTTAAAAGTTTTTCTAAATATAGTAATATTGACACTTTTGAGATTTTGAAAGTGAAACGTTTACAGAGCAAAGGCATAATGTTTAAGTAACTACAGCTTTGTATTTGGAGATGTGCATAGTATTTTCAAATATTATGAGGGAGGAGAGTCAATAAGTACACTTATATTCCAATTAAACTTTGATGAGCATATATAAAAACAACATGTTTCCCCAAGAGAAAGATAGAATAGATTGCAATTGTGATCAACTACATGAATTTTTATTCTCTTATACTAAGATTAATTGCCTTTTTTTCTATTCAAACATTGTCATAATTTGTTTTCTTTATTATCACACAGAGAAAAAAAATAGGCAACTCAGTATCATATCCTCCAGCACTTCTTATACAGTATAATATTTCTTGAATCTCATCTACATGCTATATAAATACATTTATTGTGCTGAAAGCCAATTACCTAATGTTTTCTAAGTTGTTCAAGGCAGTAAGCCAGGATTTTCATAAGTTATAAGCATATTGATCTTGACAGTAAAGAGAGGTTGAGATTTCTGTATTAGTTACCCTGTTTACATAAAAATGAACTTTATGTTATGTGTGCATTCTTATTAAAACATTTTCAAAATCACAGAACAATGACAGGAATTGCTAAAATGGTACAAGATGACTAACACAGTGCAGCTACATCATTATTCACATACTGTAAAAATAGGCACAGTAGACTTAGTAGTTGTAATAAATTGTTAGTTTTAAGAAAATGCGTGTCATTTTAAACATATATGCCTACTCAAAATAATTAATTCTATTATGAAAGTACATAGTTTACATTTTTATATTTATGTTATATCATATTACATAAAATAATAAGCATAAAACAAGTCAATGTTGAAAATAGTATCTAATTCTATGTTAGATAAAATCATATTACACATACGTTAAAAAAGGCATTTTGTGTTGATTCCATTCTTTGGGGAATTTCTCTCAGAGAGAGTTATAATAAAAGAAACTTTCAGAATAAATAATTTAAAAGGGGCAAAGAAATTTGCCTATGTTAAGGCTTTCAGAAGAAATAATTAGTATGAAATATACTGAAAAGTCCCCAGTGGAGGTTAATTAATTTTTTTAATATAGCTTAAGGAGTAAAGAGTTTGCCACTTTCAAAGTCTATTAACTCAAAAGTCTTCTATACCTCAGACGCTCTATGAGTTTACCCTCCTTTCTCTGTGTTCAGAATATGCCTAAACTACCTTCCAGTATTGCCTTAGCATTGAAATTAGAGTTAAATTCACATTTTTAATGTTTGAGTGGGCCAGGCATGGTGGTTCATGCCTGTAAGCTAGTACTTTGGGAGGCCAAGGCAGGAGGATTGCTTGAAACCAGGGGTTTGACACCAGCCTGGGTAAAACAGAGAGACCTCGTCTCTACAGAAATAAAAATACAGAATTGGCTGGGCATGATGGAGCATACCAGCAATCCTAACTACTCGGGAGGCTGAGGCAGAATGATCACTTAAGCCCAGGAGTTTGAGGCTGCAGTGAACTGATGAAACGTTTGCACTCTGGCCAAAGCAACAGAAGGAGACTAAATCTCACATACATACATACATACATACATACGTACATAAAAAGTTGGGATGAAGCTTCACAATTCACCTTGCAAACATATTTTGTCAGTAGACTCTCACAGTAATCTCTGGGAGGGTTTTATTATTCCTAATTCATTATTAAGGATATAAATTAGGACCAGAAGAATTAGAATCACACAGATGAATCAAAGACCTGGCACTTTAAGCACAAGTTGGTTAACATTGGCTTTAGTAATCTTTCTCTTATTTCACAGATACCATTATTTTATATTATCCCAAGTTAATAAGTCATTTAATCATGTGAACAACCTGTTTATTTCTTGTCCAATGCATAACTTGGAACATGAGTTGGGTGATCCAGAGGAACTTAAGTACTTGTGATGTGAACAATTTGGACACTATCATTTGTTTTCTAGGTATTAATATAAATAAATAGCAAGTGTGCTAATTCCCCATCTACTGACCATATCATAATTTCCTTTCTTCCCAGTACACACAGTAACTAAACTTTAATTTTACCACAAAACAATTCATTCTAGAGCATGATCTCTTTCCACCATTTGTATCTTGCAACATCTTGGCAGTTTTGTTTCTTAAAATGCAGAAAACTAGTTTTTATATTTTCCCAGGACTGTATTAAATTTCTTACTACAATTCTGTAACCCTCCATGACTTATTTTTGCTAGTATAAGGACAACTATTTGTGTTTCTCAGACACTATATAGTATTTTCTTTTATAATGTTAAGCAGTTGTTTTAGTTCTAGTATAATATTAAAAACAGGCAAACCTATGAAACAATAGATGACTCTATTGGATGGAATACAACATTCACTGCATTGTATTTCACTAGCTTTTCAAATTACTTTAAGCAGAAATTACTCATCAAGCCATAGGCATATATATGGCATTATATTTTATGACCTACGAAAATAAATGCAATTTCTAAAGACAAGTTTCTTAGCTTGAAGTAGAAACACAATACAAATAATTTTGTATCAAATGTTGTATAACTCTCAAAAAGCACAACACAACTTTCAGAATTATGTTTCTATTGATTTTGTTTTTAAATTTAGAAAAAATTATTGGCTCATATAAACAGACATAACTCAGTAGAATAAATACCAAAATGCATGCAATAAATATTCTAGTATAAACATTGGTGAAATGATGTTCTCTTAGTTTTTAGAACTTTTACTAGTGGTCATTTGTGGAGATTTACACCCTAATTCATACTTTTTTATTTTCATCTGAACCAAAAGTTTATATTTCATCCAACTCTATAAACTACATGATTTTACTTATCACAACTACTTTTGTTATATACGTCCACTATACTTGAGTTATGACACTGCTTCTTCAGTTAATGGTAGCATTTCAAGCCATTCATCATTAAGCAAACCAAAAAATACTGCATAAATATTTACAATGAAATAGTTTTTGGCAGACTGTAGTAATATATATGATCTATATTTATCAGAAGAAAAATACGAGTTTTAATAATGAGGAAAAAAGTCCTTCAGTTTATTGCATTCTAATACATTAACACATTTTGTCTTGAATTTCAATAGCTTCTGGTCTGGAATAGCAACTGATTCTGTATTTGTACACAGTGGATTTACCTGTACCTATTATAAGTCCATTCTGGTATGTTTGGGTTCTGGACCAAAGACCAAAGATATTAACATGGAAAATTAAATAATGTTATTGCACTATAAGTAGTAAGAGGAAAAAAACATTATTAATCATAATCAGTTATCCTAACCTTAAAAAAAAGTTATATCCTGAAAACAATATTTCTCCATTAGTGAGTGAAATAATATTAGCTTTATAAATTAACTTTCACAAAATTTCTATTACATTTTAGTATATTAGCAATGTACATAGTATGAATTTCCAAACACATTAAATCATCTTTGTCATTACCTTGCCCACTAAATTAAATGATGCATCAGTGAGCTTTTATTGTTCAGAATTAGGGTACCATTCAGCCCTCCTCTCTCCAACTTTAAAAAGATATGATACATGTGTTCTTTGTCAAATGAGAGATAAAACGTTTCTTTAGTAAGTGTTAGTAAAAACTGACAGAATTCTACTGAAAATCTTGCATAGAAAGTGAGGTGTTTAAAGGAATAAACAATTGGAATCCAGATGCCGAGGAAGGAATGTCAGGGGCGGGGCGGGGTGGGTTGCAGATCTTTGCTATACAGTTTTGAAACACTTAGTTCAACAGGTTCGATAAGAGTCAGGCTCATGACAACTTGTGTATGGTTGTCGTCTCGCTCTCTCTCAAGCCGGATGCAAATGAGGATACACTTGGCCCTCACTGTGCTGGAAGCCATCCTATTCTACCAGGAAGGCTCATTTTAGAGGAAGGCTGGCACTGTTCATGACAGAGTACAGAGAACCTGTGTCATTGGTGACCTTGTTGAGCTAGTTACTCTACCAAACTTTTATAAATTCTGTTGCTATCAGTGACTGTTCTATTTTCTTGAACCAATACATATACTTTAATATGTAAGTTTTTCTACACAAGAGAATCCAGTTTATTTTGCATATACAATTGTGGATGGAAGAACTGTATGATTAAAAGAATCTGAAGAATCTGTCATTGATATTGATATTATTGAGTTGCTGTATGAGTCAAATGGAAACCCACATGTTCACTCCGGGAGCACACTGTACACCTATCTATGATTCAGCATGGAAAGAGGCAGTAGGAAAAATTTAGGAAGCTGTACCTCGAGATCTACTTGTTGCCTTCAGTAAGGTCCCATGATGCCTCTGGTGGTAATTTATAAACTAATACCTTGTCTTTAATAATTCAGCCAAATCCAATTTGAATTTCTGTTTCCCTGCTAAACAGAACTATTTGTATTTATTTACTTATTCATTTACTTATTTATAATTGATAGAAACTATTTTACATACTTATGGGGTACATGTATTTGTTACAGTAATAGAATGTGGCTAGGCACAGTGGCTCACATCTGTAATCCCAGAACTTTGGGAGGCTGAGCTGGCAGGATCACTTAAGCCCAGAATTTTGAGACTGGCCTGGACAATGTAATGAGACCTCATCTCTAAAAAATAAAATAAAAAAATAAAATAAAATATAAAAAATAGTCATCTGTGGTGGCACATGCCTGTAGTCGCAGCTACTCATAAGGCTGAGGACTGCTTGAGCCAGGAGGTTGAGGCATTAGCCACTGCACTCCAGCCTGGATGACAGAGTGAGACCCTGTCTCAAAAAAATTACAATAGAATGTGTAATGATCAAGTCAGGGTATGTAAGGTATCCATCACAATGAGAATGTGTCATTTCTATGTGTTAGAAACATTTCAAGTCCTCTCTTCTAGCTACTTTGAAATATACATTACATTGTTGACAAATACAATCACTCTGCTCTGCTATGGAATATCGGGCTTATTTTTGTATTTAACTATATGTTTGCACCCAATAATCAATCTCTCTTTATCCTCCCTCCCAGACACAAACCCTTCACAGTGTCTTGCATCTATCTTTCTATTCTCTATCTCCATGAGATTGTGACTCCCACATGTGAGTGACAACATGTGGTGTCTGTCTTTCTGTGCCTGGCTTTTCTCACTTAACATAATGACCTGTGGTTCCATCCATGCTGCTGTGAATGACATGATTTCATTCTTTTTTATGGCAGAATAGTATTCCATTCTGTGTATACACCACATTTTCTTTATCCATTCATCCATTTAGTTTGATTCTGTATTTTTGTGATGGTGAATAATGCCACAATAAACATGCAAGTGCAGGTGTCCCCTTGGTATACAGATTTATTTTCCTTGGATAAAAACCCAGTAGTGGGTTGCTAGATCAAACAGTAGTTTTATTTTTAGTCTTTTGAGAAATCTACATACTGTTTTCCATAGTGACTATACTAATTTACATTCCCACTAACAGTGTGTGAATTCTCTTTTCTCCCCAGCCTCGTTAGCATCTGTTTTATTTATTTATTTTCGTCTTTTTAATAATGGCCATTCTTCCTGGGGTAAGATGATACCTCAATTTGGTTTTATGTTACATTTCCCTGATTATTAATGCAGTTGAACCTTTTTTCAAATATTTATCAGCCATTTCTATGTGTTCTTTTAAGAAATGTCTATTTATGCTCTTTGCCCCCTTTTGAATTATTTGTGTCTGTTTTATTGCTGAATTGTTTGAGTTCTTCACATATTTTGGATATTAATCCTTTGTCAGATGAATAGTTTGCAAACATATCCTCCCTTTTAACAGGTTTTCTCTTCATTCTGTTTGTCTCCTTTGCTGTGCAGAAGCTTTTTCGCTTCACATAGTTCCATTTGTCTATTTGTGTTACAGTTAGTTGTGACTTTTGAGGTCTTAGTCATAAAACCTTTGCCTAGTCTGATGTATTGAAGGGTTTTGCTTACATTTCTTTTTCCAATAATTTTATAGTTTCAGGTCTTATGTTTAAGTCTCTAATACATACTGAGTTGAATTTTATATGTGGGGAGAGATATAAGTTCATTTTCATTTTTCCGCATATGACTAATTCCCAATACCATTTATTGAAGAGGATTTCCTGTCCTCAGAATTGTTCTTGGCATATTTATCAAAAATGAGTTGAATGCAAATATTTGGATCTATTTCTGGACTCTTTGTTCTGTTCCATTAGTCGGCATGTCTGTTTTTATACCAATATTAAGCTGTTTTGATTATTATAGCTTTATAATATATTTTATCAGGTAGTGTGATGCCTATAGCTTTGTACTTTTTGCTCAGGATTGCTTTGACTATTTGGCATCTTTTCTAGTTTTATACCCATTTTAGGACGATTTTTAATTCTGTGAAAACTGATGTTGATAATTTGATAGGGATTGCATGGAATATGTAGATTGCTTTGAGCTGCATGATCATTTTAACAATAATACTTTTTTCAATTCATGAACATGCCATGTCTTTCCATGTTTGTTTTCTCTTCACTTTTCTTTGTATTAGTGTTTTGTAGTTTTCCTTGTAGAAATCTTTCACTTCCTTTGTTAAATTTATTCCTAGCTATTTTAATTTTTTATAGCTATTGTTAATAGTATTGTCTTCTTGATTTCTTTCCCAGCTAGTTCATTATTGGAGTATAGAAATGCTACTGATTTTTTATGTTGATTTTGTACACTGCAACTTTACTAAATTTCGTTATCAAAACTAGCGGTTTTGTGGTAGAGTTTTTAGGTTTTTCTAGATATAAGATTATATTACCAGCAAGGAGGAATAATTCAGCTCCCTCTTTTCCAATTTGGATGACTTTCTGTCTTGATTGCTCTGGCTAGGATTTCCAGAACATTTTGAATAGGAATGGTAAAAGTGGACAACTCTCTTGTTCCAGAGCTTGAAAGAAAGACTTTCAGCTTTTCTCCATTGGATGTAATGATAGCTGTGTGTTTGTCATGTCCAGTCTTTACTATTTTGAGGTATGTTTCTTCTATTTCTATTTTGTTGAGAGTTTTTATCATGATGGGATATTGAATTTTTTTCAATTTTTTATTTGGGATCTATTGAGGTAATCATATACTTTTTGCCCTTTGTTCTGTTAATGTGAGGTATCACATTTATTGATTAGTATATTGTGAACTATTTTTGCATCCTTGGTGTAATTCCTACTTCGTCATGGCATATTATCTTTTTGATGTGCTGTTGGATTCAATTTGCTAGTATTTTGCTAAGGATTTTTGCATCTGTGTTCATCAGAGATATGGGCCGGTAGTTTTCTTTGTTTGTTATTGTACCCTTATCTGGTTTACTATTTTAAATTCTTTATTCAGGATTTTATGAACGTTTTTTGTTGGAATCTGTTGTTGGAGAATTACAGTGTTCCTTAGGAGATGTCATATTTCCTTGATTTTTTTTTTCATGTTTCCTATGGCCTTACATTGATATCTACACATCTGTTGTAATAGTTACTTCTTCCAACCTTTTGAATTTGCCTTCATAGGGAAGGACGTTTTCCTGAAAATGTATGTATGTTGTTGGTTGGGTAGGGCACTTTGACTTTGACTTCAGGTACCTGCAGGAATGTGGTGTCTATATGATTCCTTTGGCTGTACACAGCATTAGTGGTATCTGTTATTTCCTTGGTGGCTCACAGAGCATTTATGAGTGGAGAGTGTGGTGAATTTTTGCTGGGGAATAGAATGCCAGGTAGGCCAGTCTTTGGCACCAGTGGTGGCAGCAGTGTTCTGACATGCCTTTCCTTGAGCCCCAGAACAGTGTATGCTGGCTTTCTGTTAACAGGTTTAGGTGAACCAATTCTTGGGCCTCCAGATGGCCTGCTTGGATGCTGGTAGTGGCAGCAATGAGCTGGGCATGTGAGAGGTTTCTCAGGCCCCTTGGCCATGGTGTGATGTGGGTGATAGCATTAGCAGTTGTGGGGCAACCCACTGGAACTCAAGTGGTTCATGCTGGTGCCAGTGGTGGCTGCAATGGACTGGGCAGGTCATTCTGCACAGGTGGCTCATGCCAGGAAGTGCCAACTGTTGGATCAGCAGGTTATTTTGTCCTGACCTCAGACTCTGGGAGGAGGGCTTGGAGCCAACAGGGGTGGACTGGGCTGCATGATGTCCAGGTCCCTGGATGGCATGCTCAAATCTTGGGGGAATGGGACTTGGCTGGCAGGCTTGTCCTCAGGTACCCTTGTTATGGTGCATTCAGGCTGTCACTGTGATAGGGGCAGGGTGTTCCCCAGACCTCCTGAAGAATGCTTAGGTGGGGGCAGTGGCAGCTGCACTAGGGGTCCACCTCCAGGGATGGCAGGGCTGCTTTCAGTGGGAGTAGCTTATTGGGGCAGCTGTGGAGCTGGTGGTTTGCTGGCACTTCCATCCCATAGCAACCCATGGGAGTGGCAGTGGCATTTGTCCTCGGAGCATATGGAAGCTGCTGGCCTCTCCTCTCACTCCTGCAGCAATAGCAGTATCAGCTTCAGGACAGAAAGTCCTTTGGGGGATGTGTGTTAAGATTGGTGCCAGCCGTGGGCCCACCACCTGGAAGGACAGAGCATGTCTTAGTGGGAGAACTGTGGGAAGGCAGCTACAGGCTTACAGTTTCTCTATGTCTGGGTCCCATAACAGCCCAAAGCATTATCAGCAGTGAGATTTGTTTTTGAGATGTGTGAAAGTACCCAGCTTCCAATCTTTCTCCTGGGCAGTCCTCTGGGGGCTCAACTCCCTTGTGTGTCGCAACTCCTCAGGGCTTGGAAGCCTGGTGACTCAGCATGAGTGTCCCCTCTCGAACAACAAACACCTCTGCACAATCTGTAGGCAATTCTCTGTCTTGCCAATGAGGATGAAGGGAATGTCCTGTGATTAGGATTGTGGAAGTCTGTGCAGGAATGTGGAGCACTGGGGGTTGCTCACTCACCCTTTCCTGGCCTCCAGCAGCTTCTCCCAGCTGCCAGGCAGGCTGCCTAGTTCCCTCTCCTTAGGTTTCAGTGCTTCCCTTCCCTTCTCTGTGGAGTCCCAGTACTCTCTCTTAGATGCTCTATCCAGTGTGTGAATAACTACTTGCTATTTCAGTTGCTCTCCAAGCAAGAGGCATACACTGGCTGCTTCTAGTCAGTCTTCTTGGATTTCCCTCCTCTAGAAATCTTAACTGGTTAATATTTTCTTCATCAGTACACCAGCCACTCTGAACTAAGCTAGCATAATCCCTGGACCAGTGACTTGTATTAGCCTCTTGTCTTAACAAGTTCTAAATGTGTCCACAATTCATTCTTCAGACTGAATCCAAACTTTGTGTTAAGAACAAAAATATCATCATGTCTTGGCTTAACTGAAAATCCCCCAAAGGTTTTCCAAATCTTTGAGGATAAAGGACAAAGCCTTATCAACTCCCTCAAGGTTCTTTCATGGACTGGCTTCTATCTATGTTCTTAATCTCAATTTTACTAAAATCTTCCTTCATTTTCCATGCTCTAGCCAAAATCTTTCTTTTTTCCAATCCTTGGAGGATACCTTGATTTTTCTTGCAACAGATGCTTGGTACATAATATTCTGCATATGTGCTCTATGTATAATTGATTTTAAAAGCTAGTTAATTCACAAAATACAAGATGCTCATTAAAACAGGCTAATGCTTAAGATGAACTAATATACTAATAAAAAGCCCTGTTCAAAGTCTTAGACAAGTTAACTATATTTAAGAGTGGTTGGTTAAAAAATAATAATATAATAGATAGGAATACATGGAGGATCCAATGTAAACTCAGTTTCTTCTTGGAAAATAACATCTCAAACTGTATTGCTCTACTTAAAGAGAAGTAAAATGATCTTATTTTCAAATTTAAAAAGATAATTATTTCTTTTTCACTTTACATATTTAAATTATGATTCAACTATACTATTACAGAACTGTTGTGTTAAGATTAATGTAATTTTTCTTTGCTTTAGCTTTTAATACTTACATGTAGAAGCATATAAAATGTGTGTGTACATTTATTTGACAATCTTTCTACTTTAAATCAGAACTATTTTCATAACATGTCTGAGTTCCATAGTTCATCAAATATTTGAATTCTGTTCTTAAAGTGGCACCTAGACGAATTACACTTACTAAATTTTCCAGAAATTAAAATTAAGCTTTTAGGGAAAATTTCAACCTGCAAATATTTTTCTTACTTATTATTAATTATACTCTGACCTACATCCCCATGCTTGACCTCCAATTATTTGCTAATTAGTATATAACAGCCTGCTATTCTGTTTATACCTCTGTTCTCAAGATCCTTTACTATAGCTTCCAAACAAAAAGTAAGTTATTTGTTTGTATTTTGCTCCTACTGCTTCTCAGCAAGAGACAGTTCTTAGTTAATCTTGAAGGTGCTTGTTAATTGTTGCATCTATGCCTAGAATTTTTCCAGTCGTTTTCTTTCCAGATTATTATTATTATTTTTTTTTTGCTGTTGAAGGCAGAGCAGGTCAGGTTATCTAACTCCCAGTCAAGTTATTCCCATACATATGACTTACTGGTTTATGGTTATTTTATGTTTTTAATCGATTTTTACAAGCATACCAAGGTTTCCTACTGAACTTGACCCTATTTCATCTCTGCTTTGATTCTATAATCTTGACTAACACGGGTCTAGGCATATAATAAGTGCTACAATTTTTGGGTTTTTAAATTTATGAATATAAAGTATTTTTCTGTTAAGAAAATACTCAAAGATATTAGCAAAATAGTTCATGGATTATAATTGAGGGTTCTATAAAACACTTTTCTAAAAGGCATCTATGTGTTATAAATTCTCTTCAAGGAAGATATACATGATTTAAAAAATTTATTCACACAAAAAATTACTCACACATTTATTTAATTGACAGATGCCATTGTTTGTCTACTCAGCAGGCATTACTCCATTGAGCACCTTTCTTCTTTGCTCACAGTTATCAGAGAGTCCAGGCAGCTTGGGGGTGAAAGTTAAATAGACTAAGCCAGTTTTAATGATCTGCTTTTCTTGACAGTGATTGGTTGAAAAATGGAAATACGTTATAGCAAGACAAACTTTTCTAGGCAAAAAAGGAAAATACAATCTACCAGGAGTTGAGGGGTGTCTAAAATAATTTCTCTTGAAAATGTGCATAATATAAGCACATCTTCTTTATTCAGCTCTTAATATTGCCATTTGAGTGACCAAAGATAAAATATTGAGGCTGATAAAGGGGAAAGAAAAGCTTCTGATGACATGATAGAATCATTGAATTAATCAATCCAGGAACAATATACTTGAGTAAATGTTTTTTTGTTTTGTTTTGTTTTGTTTTGTTTTTTAAGTACATAAAACATGTATATTGCCTAAATAATTTTTGAGGTGATTTTTCTGTTATTGTGTCTGTAGCTATGGAAACTGACACCATGTTTTAAGGAAAAAATGTGATTGATCACAAATTTTCAGTTAATTTATTCACTCTTTTTCTTTCTAAGACAGGGTTTTCACATATTCTGACAGTCACTATGAATGATTTTGAGTGTTTGAAAATAGCACACAGGGACAAAATTATTTGGGCCTAATTATTCTTATTTGCCTTTAAATTTTACTCATCAAATTTAGCAAATTGTTTGAGATTTTGTGTGTTTGAAGAGCTTAAAAGATATCATTAGCACTCTGAGATTAGAGTAAAATGGTGGCATCTCCTCAGTCCTTCAAAGGTACTGATGCTCTCATATTGTGGAGAAGAATCGATGACATAAACTTTAAAATTCATGTAAGAAGTCAAATAAAGCTGCTTCTTTAAAATGTGATATCCTTGATTTTTTTCTATCTGTATATGTTTTTTAAGAACCCTATTGTGCAGAGAATTAAATATGGTGCTCTCTTTTAGGTGACACTTTTATACCTGTTTTCTAGAAAAAACAATGGTGGAAAAATGTATTTAAAGTGTCTTTAAAGAAAGACTAATTTTTTCTGAGTTATTAGAAAGTATTTTTCTATTAAATCTTGTGTACATATTTAAAAAAACATTTTAACATTTCTTTAAAAAGTTAAGCAAAAATGTTTCCTTGTCTTCAACTTTTAGCATATGAAACAAAATACAGTGTTTTGCCTTTAAACATTTGTTAAGACATGTGTGAGAGACATCAAATTTCAAAAGATGTTTTTATTTTATTTTACTTTTTATTCATTTATTATTTTTTTTTTCTTTGAGATAGTCTTGCTCCGTGGCCCTGGCTGGAGTGCAGTGGTACAATCTCGATTCATTGCACCTTCTGCTTCCCAAGTTCAAGCGATTCTCCTGCCTCAACCTCCCGAGTAGCTGGGATTACAAGTGCACACCACTACAACTAGCTGATTTTTGTATTTTTAGTAGAGATGGGGTTTCACCATGTCGGCCAGGCTGGTCTTGAACTCCTGACCTCAAGTGATCCACCCACCTCGGCCTCCCAAGGTGCTGGGATTACAGCGTGAGCCACAGGGCGTGACCCAAAAGATATTTTAAAAGAGGAATAAAGGTTGAGCACAGTAGCTTACACTCTAAAACCCAGCACTTTTTGAGGTCAACGTTTTACTTATTTGTGCATTATCACTAGAAATATGAAGGAAGATTATAATCATCGAGCATTTATATCAATACTAAATGAATAAAAAAGTGAAAGACTTGTTCAGCCTTCTATTTCTACAGACATATGTTAAGGCAAATTGTTTTAGATTGTGAAATTAAAACTAAATACATATTTATTATTAATCAGCAGTTATTACTTAAATATCCATACACTAAGGCAGGAGCGTCTCTTGAGCTCGGTAGTTTGAAACCAGCCTGGGAAACATGGTGAAACCTTGTCTCTACAAAAAAAAATAAAAAATAAAAAAATAAAAAACTGGCCAGACTTGGTGGCAGACTCCCTGTAGTCCCAGCTACTTGGGAGGCTGACTTGAGAGGATCACATGAGCCTGGTAGGTTGAGGCCGCAGTGAGCTGGGATTGCATCACTGCACTCGAGTCTGGACAACAGAACATGACCCTGTTTTAAAAACAATAACATAAAATTAATGAAAATTAATGAAAACATTAATACAAATTAGTAAAAATATCTCAAGGAGCTATTTTAGAACTTCAGTTCTGCAAATTACATAAATATCTGAAAAAATCAAATTTAAATATATAAAGTTTAGGCTCAAGTGTTTAATAACTTCTGATTAATAATGAATATATATTTAGTTTAAATTTCACATATCTAAAACAATTTGCCTTAACATATGTCAATAGATATAGAAGACTGAAGAAGTTACATTTCAACTTTTTTATTCATGTATTAGTGGTATAAATACTTGATGATTAGAATATACTTCATATTTCTGGTGATAATGCACCAGTAAAAGGTTAACCTCAATGTATATAGTTTTTTTTTTTATTTGCAGGAAAAAATAATGTGTTAATCTATCACATTTATAGGAATATTTATTTTTATGGATATGGTTTGTTAAATGAATACAATGGAAGACACAAATGCAGATGGAGTTGACAAAATTTAACAATTTTTTTGGTCATAATATGAATCTTGCAAGCATTTGTTAGGATTCAAATATGTACTAAAATAGAAAAAGATGTTATCTCTACTATTAGAGAGGAATGGGCTTCTGTATTTACCTGATATATACATAAAAATATAGAGCATAAATATGCACCATAAGCCAAGAAGAATTGAAAACATAAGGAATTTCTTATGTACATTAAGTACAGAAATACTTGTAACCTAAAATATGACCAAGGATCTTTGGGCTTTCTCTGCTGTCACAAGGTATCTTTCTTCACATCAGACTCAGCAATTAGGGTGAATTTTATTCCAAATAACACAAATCCAATTCTGAAACTATAACCAACTAACAACGTATATTTTATAAAATGTTTGTGCAAATACAAATGGGGGATTTTATGGGATTATATAACATTCTAGACAGCAAATTTATAAATATCTCCTGCAGACATCACCGAGACCCAGCTTCTCTTCTTGACCCTTGTTACTGGTTTCCATTTCCCACCAACACTTTAACTTTCCAACATTTCCTCATACCCATCCCAAATTGCTGTAAGGAAGGACATAGACAGAATGAGTACCATTAGATCACTAGGTACCTGGAGCACAGTGGTGCAGAAAGGAGAAGGAGATGACTTTCGGAGGATAAAGTAAGATTTCAGCTGTCTAAAGATTCAAAAGATAATTAAAAAAACACAAAAATACAAGTAACCAAAAGAGCTCAATCATTCTCCTTCAATTATTTTCTAGAATTAGTTATTTAAAATATATATATATTTTTTTTGCACAAATACTTTCTGAACAAAGTGAAACAGAAATAAAAGAAAACACATTTTTAAAAACCGCAATCTTATATAATGAACTTTGTTCTTCCCAGTTTATTAAAGACAAGATCAAAGGTCAGGAAAGTCAAGCACCTTTCACAAAGTGACACACCCAGTAAAAGGCAGAGATAAAATTAGAACCAAGATTATACTCAGTACAGGGCTGATTAGTACTCCATTCGGTTACACTCAAATAATCTTCACACTAGTTTGCTATTAAATCAATATACTCTATCTAAACTTTGAAGCTAGTAGTATGGCAACATTAACATTCAGTTGAATTTTATTTATTCCGCTATTTATCCATCTTCCCATCCATCCATTCCACAATAAAGTAACAAAAGCTACTATGCATCTGTCAACATATGAAGAAGTATGAACAAAAGTCAGAACTGATTCATTTTCTGAAGTCTCAAAACGAGAGCTTACTGTAATCAAAACAAATTCATTATGGGTGAAATTCCAGGAGAATAAATTTTTCTAAACTTTATCTCCAGAAGGACCTTTCACAGTTGGCAGTAAGTGATCAAGATAAAGACAAAGATGTCATATGATAGAATTCTTCAGAGAAACCAATAGGATTTCTATCAGTCTATTTATATATTTATCTATCTCTCTCTATATTATCTATATATAAAATGATATATCGGTTTATTAAAGGGGATTTATTTGGGGAATTGGCTCACATGATGTAAAAAAAAAGAAAGAATATATATTTTCTAGATGAATAGACTGAGGGCGGGTGTGGTGGCTCACACTTTTAATCCCAGCACTTTGGGAGACCAAGACAGGTGGATCACGAGGTCAGGAGTTCGACACCAGCCTGGTCAACACAGTGAAACCCCCTCTCTACTGAAAATACAAAAATTAGCTGGACATGGTGGCAGGCACCTGTAATCCCAGCTACTCAGGAGGCTGAGGGAGAAGAATCACTTGAACCCGAGAGGCAGAGGTTGCAGTGAGCCAAGATCATGCCACTGCACTCCAGCCTAGGTGACAAAGCTAGACTCAGTCTAAATAAATAAATAAATAAATAAATAAATAAAATAGACTGAGTATTGTGAAGTTTTATTTTCCATGCTACTCAACTGAAAAATATTCACTGGATATTTCTTGAATGAAAAATAAAATGTTAATGCTCCTCTGCCTCTGTTTTTTTTCTAATTAATGCAATAGTTTAGCATAATTTTTGTTCATTTGTTTTCCATTTAGCTACAACAAATTAAAATTAACTGGCACAATACTGATGTTAAAGCATTTTTCGTGGTGAGGGAAGTGGTTTAAAACAATAGCTGCAAGAGAGTTGTTGAGTTTTTGTGGATCAGTTAAATCTGGAAGCAAAGTGATGCTTCATTTCTATAAGAAGGAAACTTTTCTCCAAGGAGATTTAATCAATCTAGCCAGTTAACTTTCTCCAAGCATCCATAGAATTTCATTCCATTTTGCTCACATTGTGACATTTATTAGTACCTATTTATCATATGCTTATTTATGTATATAATTTATCTTCTTAAGGATTATAAGCTCTTTGAAAATGACATAGATAGCTTATTTATCTTGTGTATGCCAGGAGTTGGGCACCTAGAAGTCATTTAATAAAACTATTGAGTGAATATCTGTCAAAATTGTTTTCTAAATATTACAAACCAAGTGCATTATTGAAAAACTAGAGATGAGATGATTTTACTAGAACAGTAGCATTTATTACCTATACCCATTTTCTGTAGGTATTTGAAAAACTGCTTATACCTGGGCTGTACTAGTATTTCAAATTGTCAGCTATTAATAAGAAAAAGCAAGATTCACACCATCAAAATTGTGTATGCCCATACCCTTAGAAATTTAGTCACTGGCTATGTCTATTAGCAGAGAAAGAAATGCACCAAATCTGAATAAAAAGTGAAATTCTCAGTGTGATATAAAAGGAAATACTTTGTCATGCAGTTGATTGAGATTAGAAGAAAGAGAATCTGTTCCACTGTTAGCCTACATGTTACTTTAAAATGTTGCTTATTATGTTTGTATTTAGGGAAAAAAATCAGCTTATTCTATTGTTGTTCTCTCTCTTTGAAGAGTGTTTACATTTATGTCAGTGTCAACAAAATTTTGAAATGCTTGAATTTTGTTATTGACCTGATTTCTTCTACTTTTAGCATGCCTTTAGCCCCAGATACACATCATCAAATTCTGCCCATTCAGAAAGGAGCCATCTGATCACAGATAAATTTCATAAATCATTTATATACAAACAGCATGATACTAAGGTGACATTGGTGCATTATTCATTTTTATCACTGTCTGAAAGTATTCATTCATTTATTCATTCAATTATTAGGTAGTGACTAGCAGTCTTCTAGGTAGCAAGATGCCTGAATCAAATATTTTTTCCACACCATTGTTATAAATATTCCATGCTGTGATCCACCCCATTCTCCTTCACTTATTTTTCTCACCTGTAACCATCTTCTGCCAATATAAGACTCCCTATTGCCGACCACAGATTGCCACATAGAAAAACTCCCATGTGAACCCCAACTGCTGAAGGTTCATTTGAAATCTGTCATGAACTAAGTAAGTTATTTCCCAGGGGATACACAAAATTAAATTGTATATCAGATCTCCTTATATTATATATGATTCACCTAGGCATCTTTTTAGTTAAAATTTGAATCCGTTTGTTTACATCGTTCATGAAAGTGTTGCCTTTTCTTCCCATCGCTCCTATTAAGGGTGCATGGACTTCCCTTCTTCCCCTCTTTCTTTTCCTCCTAATCTCACTAGCGTATAACGGATAATATCCTTAAAACAAGACAAAACAATATGGTTTTATTTTTACAGGGTCATGCAATACCTTTTTTTTTTTTTTTTTTTTTTTTGCACAAAGCCATACAATCTTATCTTTTAAAACTAGGCTGTATTAAATTGGAAACCACAAATATCTCTCTTGGTGCCACTTTCAACACCTGCATTACTGCAGAATACAGACCTCATGGTGAGGGTGAGGTAGGAGAATGAGGGGAGGGGCATGAAGACAAGGCCTTTATAAGGCCACAGGATAAAAGGCCATGTTTATGAAAACCATCAAATAAAACCAATGTGATTGGTGACAGAGTATCAGCTTATTAAGAAATCTGTTCCTTTGGTCTAGTTTAAGAACAGATGATCAGGTTTTACATGCTTTGATTGAAGATGATACAGGCATTGCCTCCATTTCTACTCAATGCATTTTGTCTCACACAACATCATGTCTTCACTTCCCAAAGATGCATTTTTTTTAGTGCTTTGGATCTATGAGATTCTTGTTTCACTTTAGGAATATTTAAATAACAAATTTGTATATAAATGTAATCAAGAGTCTCTACCATTGTTTTCTGTCAGCTTTCCAAGGACATATATCCTTGGAGAAAAGAAAGAAAACGCTTATTAAATATCAATATTTTACGTATTTTGAAGACAGTTTCAATCAGTAGAGATTAGCTGTGTAAAAGGTTGTTTAGAGGAGCAGAAATAACTTCTTCATGCCGCTTAATAGGCATCATACGCATATTCATCATACTCTGCCAATGTAACAAGCCTGGTTGGCATGTAATTTAATGGTTGTTTGCATTCCCTAAGTGTTGTGTTTCCCAATGGACTAACTGCCATTAAAATATCAAAATGTTTAATAAATGTTATATAAACCTGGAAAGACACATGCTGAGAAAGACCACATGCATTTCTTCATTTGTTTCACACATTGATAAATTTAAGAAATCTGTATTGACATTATCATTATTTATTTATAGATTCAGTGGTGTTACATGTTAATTATTTTACTTTAGTTACCAATTTTTCTTTTTACAATCTCTAAAATTTTTCATTTGAAAATATATGTCTGTTAAACACAGAGCTTCATTTATTTCTGTAATATAATAAATAAGTTTTGAAAATATCTTCTAGGTAAAAATATAACACATTGAAATTTGGTGGTGAATAATAGATTTCTTATATAAATTAAACAGCTACTTTGTAGTTTGGAATTTTGTGAACCATTGTAACACAATTTAGTGAATCATTCAACATGAACTACCATCAGTGTGTTTATTGGCTTAACAAAGCAGCATATGAGAATCTTGTGTCATCACTCTTACGGTCACCATGGGTAAGACAAATCACATATTTAGTTAGGCTCTACATGAACTTTCTCTGTAATGATTTCTGCTTTTCACAATTTCTGATGAATTCAATAACTTTCTACCAATAGCCACTGGGCCACATTTGGAAAGGAATATCTAAGAGTGTTCATTTTTACTAATTTTTAGGCTCAATTATATACATTGTGTAGCTAAATTATCCAGATTCATGTCACTCCAGATTGTCAGTGAAGTGTTAAACACAGAACAGACCTGAAAACATCAGCCATTGTCAAATTCATTTAAAGTGGGGGCTGCTTTTTTTTGCCAGTAGCCTTTTTTTTTTTTTTTTTTTTTTTTTTTTTTTGGTAGGCAGAGTCTCGCTCTATCTTCCAGGCTGGAGTGGAGTGCAGTGGCATGATCTTGGCTCACTGCAACCTCCACCTCCTGGGTTCAAGTGATTCTCCTGTCTCAACCTCTCGAGTATCTGGGATTACAGGTGCCTGCCACCACACCCAGCTAATTTTTGTATTTTTAGTAGAGATGGGGTTTTGTCATGGTGGCTAGGCTGGTCTCGAACTCCTGACCTCAAGGGATCCACCCGCCTTGGCCTCCCAAAGTGCTAGGATTACAGGCATGAGCCACCACACCCGGCCGGCCATTAGCATTTTTTAAGGAAATGTCATCGATGAAAGCGGTAGATGTATCACCACTGAAAACTATTTAACGTTGTTTAGGATTTTCAATGCACTTTAGCAGGAGAGGATGAGCTAGAGTTAACAATATTAATCATATATTAAAAACTCATATTTAATGAAATATACATTAAATACCAAACAGAAATGCTCATGAATTTTTATGAGGTTAAAAATTTTTGGCAAGGAATCATGCATTTTTAAATAAGAACTTTTATCAAGACAAAGTCTGCTTTTATAACTTTATCTTCTACCCATTCTGTCTATTTTATGTTTCCTATGTCTCATATTGAAATGAAAGTAATGTGCACCTTTATGTCTATTCTTCTCCTGACGGAAAAATTGATCAATTTTTGAGGGAAAAATCTGATCAATTTATACTGTTAGTAATAAACTTAAATATATTAACTGCTTACTGACTTGTACAGCCCTCTTGGGAATAGAGTACTTTCTTATATCAATCCAATGCTTTTTACTTAAATTAATACAAAAATGCCCACTTTTTTATTGTAAAATACAAAAACAGACTAATATGGTAATACATTGGCAGTCATTTTCCCCATCCCTTCATTAGGTAGATAATGTTTTTATGTTAATTGGAGTTATTTTCATTTTTACAAATCATGATGATATTAATTTTATGGATTAATTGTTATATTCTATTTGGGGTACCAAATTAACATCTGACAAGGATTTTCTGTGAGCAGACTACTTCGAAACCTATGCTATCTCTTTCAATATGTCAATTTTAAAATAGTCGTCAACCGTCTACCTGGATAGAAACAGAGATATAAGTAAACACTAGAAATCAGAAATAATTGACAGTAGCTGCAAGAATAAATAATACGTGCATCTCTCATGGGAATCTCCAACCTAGACAGTTTTGTAATTCTGCTGATCTTTTCTGTTCCCACCATGTTCACTTTTGGCTTGTCAGATACAAGTATTTATACTATCAAATTCTCTCCTTTTTAATGGCAGAAAAATACAAATAATATCTCTACTGGCTGTCTCTATATCTAGCTAGCTGTCTGTCTAGCTAGCTAGCTAGATAGCTACACCTAATTATTATGTGTAGCTAGCTAGCTACACGTAAATAAATATTTAGAAAAGGTCCATTGAACCAGTCTTCTAATTATTCAAAAATTAACTGCAAGATAACTCCACTGAAGCTATATTTAAAAAAAAATATGTTAGTTGCTACTAATATGTTTCTCCACAGCAAACTTTTTTCTCAAACCATCAGTTGACACTTATACCTAATGTTTTTAGTTACATGTGAGCACAGTTCATCTTACTAAGAGCATCATTTGGTCCTTGAGATCTGAGACTACATCTCTTAATCAAAATAAGATTGAAATTGGTATTGAAGATACTGGCATTGAAGGATTGAAGATATACTTGGAGTTAATCATGGTTCAGCACTAATTAGCACTATGACCTGAACCAATATGCTGACATATGAAAATTATTTAAGACTCAGTCATCCATATGTATACATCAGATATATTTATTGCAATAATTCAAAACCTTGAGGTATCATAAAAATTAATCACTTTGGGAATTAATAAACAAATTGTGGAGGCTCACCTGAACTACTCCAGAACATGAGATAGGAGGATTAAGCAAATTGTATTTAAATGCCAAGGACAGTGTGAATGCAACTTTTATCTATGCTACATACTCATTGTAAATGGAATGATTAACACATTCTCAAATGACAACACGGTTGGGGTTGGCTTTGAATTCAGATAAGCTGCATAATAAAACCTTTGTTATCTAAATGTGATATGAATTATCTTATCCTAATTTATAATGTCATATAAATAAGTAAAATTTTTAAAACTGTGTGTTTTCATAGGTTGTTATTTAGGGCTTTCATATTTAGAAAATATTGCTATTCTCCCCCCAAATTAACATAAACACCACAAACAGATTTTGATGTTACAGAGCTTAAAATGAATGCATTTTTGAAAAAGACTCTTGTATAGTCTTATGGCAGGAATGTTTCTGCATTTTGACCATGCTGACAAAGCTCATCTGACTGCTCTAACTGCTTCTATTTTATATTTCATTACCTTAATATTAAAAGAATAACAGATGACTTTCTTACTTAACACATCATTCTCAGGAGGCCAGTGATGGCAGATGCAAACCAACCATTCATTTAACTGGTGGGATAACCCACTCCAAAGGTTATTTCTGTGCCTGTATATGTTTCCCAACCTCTATTGCTTAGTCATAAATAACTTGACTCCTTTTAAACTACACATTTGTGAGTGTGTATGTTTCAGTATATATGTATCTATTAGTTCAAGAATTTGTTTGTTGTTTAGTTCACATTCTAAGCCGTGGACATAACCCCAGGAGCCCCATGAGGTGCCAAGAATGTCAAGATTATGCAAGTTTGGATATTTAGTGATGATCTGAATGAAATCTGAGAGCAGGTCCCTCTTCCTTAGTACAGCTTTTTAAGTACTCCCACTGTGCACTTACATAGGAACGCCAGGTTCTTTTTAAAAGATATTGCTATGTTTTCATTTTAAAAGACATTTGAAAGACATTTAAATATACACACACACACACACACACACACACACACATACACACATATATACTTAAAAATAGTTTGGGTGTTCAGCAGTACTTAATACTTGAAGTCTTGTTTAAAAAGGACTCAACAACTTAACCAATATTATTGCTCTTTAATTACTTTTATTGGGACTTCAGAACATCAAGACTGTTTCTAATTGACAATTTCAGTTCATGAAAAGTAAGCTGCATTCTGATTTCCACTGTTGCTAGAGCACATTGATTTAGGAACATTATTACTGTATAATGACAGAATCCCCTCTTGGCAGTAAATTACTCACGAAAAGGAAGATATCACCCATGTTATTTCTACTTCAAAGAGCAAATTTGTTTAGTAATGACAGTCATTATGATACCCAGATGAGGAAGTCATCCAAAATCCTTCATAAAAATGAAATTAATCATATTCAAAATGAATGCCCCACTATAAATCATCTTTTTATGGGTTTATGGCCATGATAAACAGCATGGTATGTGGGTTTAATATAGGCAATTAGCCTGAGAAGGCCAAGGTGTGAGTCCCAGCTCTGTTAGAACTCAGATGGCCCTAGTCAATTCCATTAAATTTCTAGTGCTTCAGCTTCTGTTATTATGAAATGGTGATGTGATGAACGCTAGGGATAAAGATGAAAGGAAAAATGCAAGTGGCAACTGTTTGAAAATTATAAACCAGTATATATATGACCTTTCCTTGTTTGTCTTACTTGGGACTTTCACATATAATGGGAATATAAAAGGGTTTGAAATACCTTTAATAAGCATCTGTGATCACCTCTTTCTTTTTACCTCTTAAAAATGTTTTTCTCCAGTGGAATTCATTTGAGAGTGCTGCCTTTGGAGCTAGCGCTAGTTAGAACTATGGAACATGGAAGAATATTACTTGACTCACTATTCCCTTTTCCCCAGCAGATCCTCCAGTATGACCTAGATATCCGTACTCAACTTAAATGTTGGCATCCAGGCATCTCAGGCAGCTTTGCTTAGTATCAGGACCAATAGTAGACAGTCTGTCCTGCTTTTAGGAGTTACTTTCTAATTTATGTGTGTCTTCTTAAATAATCTGTCTTCTATTTGGGTGTTCAAATGTGTAGATATAGTAAATGGCAACTCCCTCAACCTACTGACAATAAACTTTATTTCCCCACCACTGGTGGTGATGGAGATGGTTGATGGTTGAGGCTTGGGGGTGGTTGTGTCAGGGGACAGTTTACTACATTGCAGGAAAGATTCCTTTAGCCCTTTAAGAATTCCCAGCTGGCTGGGTCTCCGGTGCTTATGTACTGAAAAATTATTTCCTGTCTTATTTTGTCAAATTCATTTCCATTATTCCCCACCTACTTTCCAGAAGCTTCCCCTAATGTAATTCCTTTCTGCCTTTGATAATTTAATAGCAACTGCCCTGAATTCTGGACTCAGGAACATAGGCCACTCTCAGATAAGATTCACTTCAGAGGAAAGTGCTTTCTGAGACTTGGATGTGAACTTCATCAGTTCCTAAGGGACTTCATTATTGGTCTCTCCTTTGTATAGGTGGGTGGTCATGAGATAAAGGTTTCAGCATCTGCACATTTTATGCCATTCATATTTGTGTTTATTCCTGTTTGTTCTGTCTCCTTTAAGGCAACCCATATACAATCCACGTACCAGGATTGTAGACACTTGATACATTGCAATTCTCAGAAATATCTGTAGTTTAAATGCACATCACTGAGATAGGTTGATCTTAGTGTATTTTTGGTACACATTTAGTATTAAAAAATCAAAAATTGATATGAAGAAAAAATACCAAATACAGAAATAATGACTAAGCTTTTAGAGTATACTTTTCTGAGACTTTCTCTTTGCGTATAGGTCTGGTATATTTTTACAATAATAATAGGACCTATAGTATACACAATTTGAAACTTGTGATTGTGATTATATGTTTGTGTGAGTATGTCTGTGTGATCTACCTATTTAAAATAATAAACTATTTAATTTAAAATGTCAATTTTAAAGATGGAATAAATTCCACTATTTGGATATTTCATATCTTTAGCCTATTTCTTAATGTGAGCCATTTAGGAACTATTTACAATATATGTTTTATAAGATCATATATTAATATTTCTTTCCATAAATTATAATTGTTAAATGTGGGAAAATGTTAGAACATACAGGTAAGTCTTAGGAATAGTTAATTTAGGGTCTTTGAGCAGATATTACTGGGTTCAGTCATTCTCTGTAATTATGTAGACAATATTTGTGTCCATGCATAGGTTAATTTATTCCTAAAAATTTCCATATTTTATCAGATTTTCACAAAATTTTAAAATCAGTTATGTGGTTTTGTTTTTCTAGAATGGGTATCAAATTGCTTTAGAAAATATATAAACACTGTTGGAGAGAACATGATGATATAAGACTGATGACTATAACGGTGATTTTTTGTTGTTGTCTGTTTGTTTTTACAAATTGTGTCATGGTAATCCAGAATCATGTCACACATTCCAGCCCTCTAACTAGCATAAGTGAGGATCTGTTTGGTATTCATCTTTGGCAATGCCTCTACATAACATGAATTCTGTGCTTTGTAGAACTGACTTTGAGCTTCTACTTTATGTTGCGTTATTATAATCACAACACACCTTAATCTAGTCATAGTATTTTGATTCTGATCCTCAGTAGATTGTGTTACTAGCTCTCATGCTAGATAGACTAACTCAACAGTTTTAAAATAAATATTTTTGCCAGTTCCAGTATAATGTCCAGATGTCAGAGGGTTTCACATTGTTCTGCAGATCACTTAACTATTTCAAAGAAAGCTCCACCTCCAGTATTTCTATTAATCTCGAACAGAGAAGCAGATGGCAAACTGGTTCTCTTTCGTGACAATAACCATTAATGGTATCCAGAACTTGGTTTTATTTCCCAAAGTGCTGTGAAGAAGTCTGTGGGTAAAATTTATAACGTTGTCTCTCTCCTATTTTTTCTCTTATTGGTATTCTTTACAGGGCTCATAAACTCAGCAAGTCAGCAGGCTAATCCTGTCAGACTTCAACTTTTTCTTTTCTTTCTAATTATTTTGCTGTCAAAAGACAACTTCTACATTGCAGGGGTTTTATTTATTTATTTATTTATTTATTTTGCAATTTTTATTATCACTATGTCTCCTAACACTAGGCAACAGATCAGAAGAAAAGAAAAGGGTCAGGGATATGAAAGGAAAAGAGGATAAGCAACTAGTAACACAAATTATTGAGGAAAAAAACACTAGTAGACAAGAATGGATTCAATTTTATTGCTAGCAGATACCAAGTATAAAATAATATGGCTTTCTGAGAACTTAAAGGAGAGCTAGATAATGAAGAGATGGAAAAAGTCTGCTGGGTTTCCAAATTAAAAAAAAAAAAAAAAAGAAAAAAAAAGAAAAACAAGTCTAAACAAATGATTCCAAACACCTAATAGAGGTTTAATATTAAATATTGTAATGATTTTTTATTTTTAAAATGTTATTAATTTATAAAGTAGAAAGTAAATAGTGACATCATTTTAGAAACTATAGTAGCATCTCATTAAATCATTAATAAATTAATTTCAAAGTGGCAGATGACATACCATTTTGAAATACTATAGTTTTGACTCAACTCCTCTCATTCCCTGATAAGAATCAGTGGGCCTGAGGCATTGTAATAAAGCACTAATTTGTATTGTTTTTCCACTCGTTATATGAGTCAGCTCTGCCTGCTTAGCTAGTCCAGTTGAGTCGGCTGGCTTGGCAGGGCCATCACCTTTGGCTCACTTGCCCCAAACATCTCTGCCCAAAGCATGACTTCAACCCAGCCAGATTTAACTTCTTTCTTATTTGCTTCCATTGTTTGTCAATCTGAAATACCCAAAAGCCTGCCCTTATTTATTTCTATCTTTATTATTCTGTATTTTCTTTATTCAATCCACTCTCAATATAATCTTGGAAAGACTTTATATGATAGGGCACTCAATAATATGCACAGTTTTACTACCACTGAGATTTTAGAGCTCCTTAGACATCATATAAAAGGGTATTAGTAGATTGTTGAAGTTAAAGATGTTACTCTGTAAGGCTTGACTCTGCCTGAATTCCATTGTCTTCAGTTTTATATTAAAAACTTGTTTAACATGTGACTTAGCCAAAGCTTCTTTTAAGACTATCTGTTTTAGTCTGTAGAACATACTACTCTACTTTGTGAAAACTCTCTACTCCTCTGCTAGATGTGAAATCCCAATTTCCCTTACCTTTACCTAGAAACATAACACCTAAAGAAACTTTGGTTGCTTATTCTATGTCAATAAATTAGATTTAACATTAATCCAAAACATTTTGACTAAGGATCCTGACCATAAACCTAGCCACTTGTCCACCTGTCTTCCTTATGACTTTCAAATTACTACAATTTTGAAATATTATCTATAATTGTAACCACAAAGGTAGGATAATATCTACCATGCGATATTTTGCAAGATAAAAATCAATACAATTATTTCCCCCCCTTTCCTTAGTAAACAAGGTCCTGTTATATAATAGTCAGTGGTACATTGAACAAACCCTATGGAGATACTTGGATATTGAATTTTAAAAGTACCACTGGACTATCTCATTGTATCCAAAGTAATAAAAACATTAAAAAAGAGTAACATTTAGTGCTTTCCTTCAATATCTTTTCCTGGTGGATTTACTTCCTACCACATTTGACAATCTTATTCTGACTGCATAGTTCAAGTTGACATCTGCTTTAATAAAAATAATGAGCTAATTATATGTATAAATACAATGAATCTAACCTGAAAAAAACCTTGTAGCTTCTATATAATATTTAAGAATAACATTTATCAACAAGTATATTCATTGCATAATAACTTTAAGTCTTTTATTGTAACTCCTGTGATTTATATAATTTGTTGAACAGAAAAATCAGAATTCTAGTTAATCAAATGTCTGGAATCATAGAGCTTACTCTTTTCTCTTTTTTTCTTAGTTGTTGCTAAAATTATTAATTTAAACTGAATGTGTATAAATAGCTCAATTTATTTCAACTAAGTAGAGAACTTACAATGTATAAGTTTATAGGTATGCTAGATGTCCTCATATGTTACAGAAAATAATAGGCCCACTGTTGTTCCCAAAAGGTTTGCAGTCTTGAACTGTGTACAATCATTTATTTATTCTATTATTTAATCTTTCAACGAACTACCGGTTGACAAATTTTTTAAAGATTAGTTAAAGTAAGTCTATAGTGAGACAGGGATTCAAACACTGACATGCCATGAAAATATAAAAGAAATGAGAAACATATTTGGGGATGAGCAAACAATCTTAAGATTGACATTGGTTGGAAGTGTGATATAAAGAATACAGGAATGTATTGGAAAATACCTTGAATGCCAGGTTACAAAATTATATTGATGTTATTCCGAATTGGGAAAGAGGGGATTAAAATTGTGAGTAAGTGTTACAGCCACTAAGAAACAAATAAATTAAAAATTTGAAACCAACGGAATGAGTGCTGTAAACAGGATTTGAAATCTGCACAAGACATATAAGAATGGAGAAAGAGAAATTACAATTTCAGGTTGATAAAAATTTAGGTATAATCTGCTTTTGTATCATTATCATGAGATGATCATGTTTTTATCCTGCAAGCTCTTCCACACAATGGTTCAGTCCAGAGAAGGGAAACTGACTGTCAAGGTTTATTTAGGCAACTATAACAAAATGCCACGAACCAGAGGGCTTATAAACAACAGAAATGTATTTCTCACAGTGCTGGAAGTCCAGATCAGGCAAAAGTGGTATCTGGTGAGGCCCCACTTTCTCATAGGTGGTGCCTTCTCTGTGCCTGCACACCGTGTCCTCATATGGTGAAGGCACAAGGCAGCTCTCTGCGGATGCCTCTATAGGGTACTCATCCCATTCACAAGGGCTCTCTATTCTTATGACTTAATCACCTCCCAATACCATGCTAATACCACCACCTTGGGGGTTAGGATTTTAACATATGAATTGTGGGGGGACACAAACATTCAGATCACAGCACTGGCATTTATTGAATGCCTTCTGTATGCCAGGCTCTTTGCTAACTACACTCTCTATATTGCCATCACTGGAATGTAAGGCTTACGGCATTGTCTATTTATGCTTAATTCTATGTCACCAATGAGTGTCTAGCATTATGGATAATGCACCCATGTCTTTTAAATACTTGAAATAATTCAATTCATTATAGTATCCTGCTAGGCTGATACCATTAGTACCAGTTTACAGATGAGAAAACTGAAGCTGACCACTCAAGATGATAGAGCCAGCAAGTCCCAGAGTAATGTTTTATTCAAATATGCTTACTTTTTCAAGTATAAAATCTGTCTCATCGTGGATTATATATAAGTATTTGTTGTGCATGTGTATGTATACGTACATGAACAATCATCTAATTTTTCCAGTCTGGTCACATCACTATATAGTTTTCTTTAAAAATACATTTCTGGGTTGAAGCTTTAACTAGGGAACTGAATTTAAATAAAAATAAAGCTCTTTACACTCTAATCAAATTAGCATTGCGTTTTGTTGGTTCAGCAGACTGAACAAATTCTGACATTCAAAATAAATGGAGCTTAGGATACACAATTTCAGGAAACTGACAATAACCTCTTTGCTACCACTAAGGGTTCAGAGTGAGCCTGGTCATTTTATTCTTTCTACTCCAAAAGCACTCAGGCTTAAAGAAAGCTCTAACGGTTATCTCGGTAAAATGTCAGAAGCCTGTGCTATGGGCAGCCAGAAGGTATTGTGCAGATCCTGACTCTGTCAGGGCTGCGGTGGTTGCTGCTGCCTGTAACCTTAGTGCCAGACTAGACTACACTGCAAAAATAACCTTCTCCGTAATAACAGCTTTCAGATTTGCCCCTCACAATGAGGTTCTCTGGGCATGAGCTTTGGTTCTGGTTGTTGGAAGGTGAAACGTCCTAGAGGAGAGCCAAAAATCTCCACAGGCATTATGCTTAACCCCATGGCCTCTTGTTAATATAGTTAACAGCTGAGGCCAAGTTCATAATCTCCACCTCAGGAAAATGACTGGAAAATGTTGAAATCCACATGGGGTAGACAGATTCTGATTACATTGCAGACTACATCACGCTGGATGTTTCAAAGCTTTTATGATTTAATATCAGTGATATTTCGGGCACTACAACTAGTACTAGTAGGAATCCTGGTGGTTATACTACTAATGCTACAAAAAATAATAATCACCATCATATGCCTCAACCAATTTGTGGGGTTTAAATAAGCAATAATAGCAATGTATTAGGATTCTTTAGAGGGACAGAACTAAAAGGATAGATGTATATATGAAGAGGAGTTTATTAAGGAGTATTGACTCAAAGAATCATAAGGTGAAGTCCCACAACAGGCCGTCTGCAAGCTGAGGAGCAAGGAAGCCAGGCAGCACCCCCAAACCTCAAAAGCAGGGAAGCTGACGGCACAGTCTTCATTCTGTGGTTGAAGGTCTGAGAGCCCCTGACAACCACGGGTGTAGGTCCAAAAGCCCAAAAGATGAAGAATTTAGAGTCTGATGTTTGAGGGCAGGTAGCCTCCAGCACAGGAGAAAGATGAAGCCCAGAGACTTAGCCAGTCAAATCCTTCCCCATTATTCTGCTTGCTTTTATCCTAGACACACTGGCAGCTTATTAGAGGGTGCCCATCCAGATTGAGGATTGGTCTCCCTCTACTAGTCTACTGACTCAAATGTTAATCTCCTTTGGCAACACCCTCACAGACACACCCAGGAACAATATTTTGCATCCTTCAATCCAATCAAGTTGACACTCAATATTCACTGTCACAGCAATAAATACTGATGCAGTAGTTAAACATGGCTTGTACAGCAACAATCACTTTTATCCTTTAGAAATATATCCAACGTCGATATTAAGCTCATTTGGTACTAAGGAAATTGTATCTGAAGTTGGTTTTCTGGATTACTCAAAATAAGATACCTGTTAAATGGAGATGGGTAACTCAAGTCCAGCTCTCCTCACTTCAACACTTCTAGGTTTTTTTTATTTTCTTCTTTTCCAGTTACCTACAGGTGATCCACTTTGTAGTGAGTAACATTTCAAAGCATCATTAAGATACAAAACTCCCCAGTTTTAAGGGTTTTGACTTTTGCACTGACCTTTCCCAGCAGGTTGTACTATACATGAATAGATCCCTTTAGCAAGAGCTCGTAGTGGGCAATCAACCTCTGAACAACTTTCAACTATCGAGAAATGTCAAGGGCCTCTGGAGTGAGTACCATGTTTCATGTTCAACTTTCATGCCATGTACCCACTCCCAGGTTGACATTTCTTACACAGGCTATTTTTAATTAATGTTTGAAATATTTTTATAGTATCCAAACCTAGAATCTATTATATAATCCAGCACTTGTACTCATTTTTTTCCATATGGAAAGTGACATATAACATTTTTAAGGTGATATTTTATCTCAAAGTCTGTGAAGACAATGATGTGATTTGTTTGCTTTAAATTTGGGCCACAATGAACCAATTAGGGAAGTAGAACTGACAGTAATCTGGGGAGAAAATAATCTCAGAAATTATGTAAAGAATTATGTAATAAGTTATGTAAATAATGCTAAAAATATGAATGATAGGATTTTTCAAAAGTGGGATAAGAGGGACTGTGTGAACAAAGAAGAGTTAAAATTGATGGTAATGTAATGCAAATTTCTAGAATGACACCTTTTTATTTATAAGAATTCAAGACACGATGCAATAACCACTGAAGCCAATACTGCTTTCAGAAGAAAATCATGACAACTAGTTCCATTCTCCTTTTTATTTATTTATATTTTTTGAAATGAAGTATTTCTCTGTCACCCAGGATAGAGTGCAATGATGCAATTTCGGCTCACTGCAACCTCTGCCTCCTGGGCTCAAGTGATTCTCCTGCCTCAGCCTCCTGAGTAGCTGGGATTACAGACGTGTGCCACCACATCCAGTTAATTTTTTTTGTATTTTTAGTAAAGATAGAATTTCACCACATTGGCCAGGCTGGTCTCCAACTCCTGACCTCAGGCGATCCTCCTGCCTCAGCCTCCCAAAGTGCTAGGATTATAGGTGTGAGCCACTGCCCATTCTCCTTTTTGACATAATTAGTAGACTAGACAGCCTTGTATATTGCTGTGGTTATACATAGTGTATCTTGATTTCAACAAACATTTGACAATTTTTAAAAATATCTTCTTTTAAAAAGTGAAGACATATGAATTTATGATAATACAGTTAGATGATTTTTAATTGATTGAGCAAGAACACTCAAATAGAACTAGCTATTGAAATGACAGACATCAATAATGGCAAAAACTGCAATTACTTTTGCACCAACCTAACAGGTTAAAAAATGTATTTAACATTTTTATATTGATTAGTGTTAAAAGGTAACTTACATCAAGTTCAGAGTATAAGTTAAAGAATCTGTGACTGACACAAATCTGGTGTTTTAGATTTTAGAATTGTGATTCAGAAAAGTTATTTAGAACAATGCATACAGTTTAACAAGGTATACACTTCAAGAGAAAAAAAGAGAATTTTACACATTAAATTTCAAAAGGACCAACTCGACAATCACAGGACAGGGAAAAGACTATTTTAACAGTGTTTTCTGTAAAGAAAAAGAACTGTAGGTACCAGGCTATAATTGACTGCAATCTCAGCATGAATCATCAGCATGATGTGGAAGCCAAAAGAAAAAAAAAATCTAAAGTGATTTGAGCCGCATTAATAAAAGAGTAATTGTCAGAATAGGAACACCATGGGCCTCTTTACCCCGTCCTCATCAAATCAAAGTTGCAGTGTGCTGTTAAGTTTAAGACATTGTGTTTTATTTTGAAATGGCAAGTTTCAAAAATCAAAGTTCGTCAGAACACAGGCAGTTTTGAAATGTATGCCAGTTAGAGAAATGGCTTACTTTGGGAAAAATCTTATTAAAAGGGTTTTGATAACTTTTCTAAGTGATTCTCTGACTACTTTGGTGAGAAAAAGATGAAGAGATTGTTAAATTTGGATGATACACACAAACATACACACATTCTCTATTATGAGACGAGGTACCACATTACTTTGTGAGCTGCTTGTTAATATCTACAAAAGTCCATAATGTTGGTGATGCATCTGTACACTTACACAGTATTTGCCAAACACACAAAATGATCCTGGAAAATACATATTGCTTTCATGCTTTTTAATTTTTTTTTTTAATGAAGACTTTAGAGTCAGAGAATTTAGTCTATTTGCCTGTGTTCACAGATCTAATAAGCAGTAATCATAGTGATTTCATCTGTAATGATGCTTGGTAGTTCAAAGCTATCATGGCTACATAGCTGTTAGCTGTAGGTGGTTGTTGCCACAGGTGAAATCTGAGTCTCATGTTTCTTTCAAATCCCCAAATACATTGAAACTTATATTTTATCATAAGTTATGTGGTAAAATTAATTTCCTTATGCATTTTCAGATTAATCAACACATTCATATTGTTGTTGTTTTATTATTAATCTACATTCGAATAAGCCCTGGTACATGAAATTTTAAACTTTAGCTTAGAAAGCAAAAACAATAATCAGTTTTCTCTCTTTTTTCTAAAGTATATAAAATACGGTCATGACATAAAGATTTAAAGTAATTGGTAAGTATAATGCAACAAGAAAACAAACATGATTTCCTTAAGGCTCACAAGAATAATTGAAAATGTATATGGTAACTATAAATATTTAAGTCAGCTATTTTGGACATCAAAGACCTAAGGCCCAATTTTCGCCTATGACAGGACAATTAGTTTTGGATGGCTTCCTCTAGACTCTTTTCCCCATCATAACATATTAGAACTTTATTTCCTGTAAGCAGAAAACCATAATCCATTTTTCAAGCCCTTCAGGGTGTTTCTTAGGTGATTTCTTATAGTTGCCTATGCCAAAGTAGCATTGCTTTGAGCATTTAGAAAGTATGAAAAGTTTCAGCTTGTTGTCTTAAATAAAATAAAAACGCAGTGAATTAAAGTGAAAATGTATCTACAACATATGCTAGAGTAAAGTGAGCAATCAATAAGGTATTGTTGTGCTAAGAGAGAATTTGCTGTTGCTGCATATTCCTGAAAAATTGCAAGTGGCTGTCAGATATAACCACAATGTGCTTAAAAATATTTAGGATTTCTAATGATCACGGAAATCCTATGTCTGAAGACAACTTTCCACATTAAATTTCAAAAGAACCAACTTCTCACGCCTGTAATCCCAGCACTTTGGGAGGCCGAGACGGGCGGATCATGAGGTCAGGAGATTGAGACCATCCTGGCTAACACAGTGAGACCCCGTCTCTACTAAAAAATACAAAAAATTAGCCGGACATGGTGGTGGGCGCCTGTAATCCTAGCTACTCGGGAGGCTGAGGCAGGAGAATGGCGTGAACCTGAGAGACGGAGCTTGCAGTGAGCGGAGATTGCCAGTGCACTCCAGCCTGGGCAACAGAGCGAGACTCTGTCTCAAAAAAACAAACAAACAACAACAAAACAAAAGAACCGACTTATTTTCTCCTTTCAACAACTTTTAGTCTGTGCTGTGTATGTGTGTGTGTGTGCGCGTGCATGTGTGTGGAGAGTTTATGTTTTATCTGTGATTTATTTTTGTCTGATGTAAACTTAAAAAATTCTGATGGATGGAATATTGGAAGTATATGGAAACTTCCCATTTTAGTCTATGTTCTTCTTTGAAAATACCAGGGGATGCCAGATAGGTGGCTTAGGCCTGTAATCCTAGTACTTTGGGAGGCTGAGTCGGGCAGATCACATGGGGTCAGTAGTTGGAAACCAGCCTGGTCAACATGGTGAAACCCCATCTCTACTAAAAATACAAAAATTAGCCAGGCATGGTGGTGGGCGCCTGTAATCTCAGCTACTCAGGAGGCTGAGGCGCAAGAATTCGTTTAACCCAGAAGGTGGAGGTTGCAATGAGCTGAGATCCTGCCACTGCAATCCAGCCTGGGCAACAGAGTGAGGCTCCATCAAGACAGGGGAAAGGAGAGGGGAGGGAAGGGGAGGGAGGGAGGGAAGGGGAGGTAAGGAGGGAGGGAGGGAAGGGGAGGTAGGGAGGGAGGGAGGGAGGAAGGAAGGAAGGAAGGAAGGAAGGAAGGAAGGAAGGAAGGAAGGAAATAAGGAAGAGAATAAGGAAGGAAGGAGAGAGAGAAAGAGGGAAGGAAAGAGAGACAGAAAAAAGAAAGAAAGGAAAAGAAGGAAAAAGAAAGAGAGAGAAAAAGAAAGAAAGAAAAAGAGAAAAAGAAGGAAAGAAAAAAGTAAAGAAAGAAAAAGAAAGATCAAAATAAAGGAGGGAAAGAAGGAGGGAAGGAAAGAAGGAAGGAAGGAAGAAAGGAAGGAAGGAAGGAAGGAAATATCAGGGGACATGGACATTTTATAAATTCTCAGTAAGAACAAATGGTAATAGATTTTGCTGGATGCTGTGGTGCTTGTTCAAGTCCTTATGTTCGTACAAGATTTGGAGAGAATAATGTATTAGTAATATTCCTCAAATCTTTAGATACATTCTATGGTTTCTGAGAGTTATACAGCTGTTCTGATCAATTTGTGATACAATATTGAGAACACTTTCCTCATTTCTCTCTGCTAAGGACTGAATGCTTTTGTGCTTCTCAAATTTATGTGTTGAAACCCTTATCCTAGTGTGATGGTATTCAGAAAAGGGACCTTTGGGAGATATTGAAGGTTATATTAGTAATGTGATTGAGGCCCCAGGATGGGATTAATGCCCTTATAAAAAGAGGAAGAGAGTTGAGACCTCTCTCTCAATGAATGCACCAAGGAAAGGCCATGTGAGGACATAGCAGCAAGAAGGTCCCCAGCAAGATCTGAAACTTGCTGATACTCTCATCTTGGACTTTCTGCCCCAAGAACCACGATAAATGTAGGTTCACAGTTTAAGCTGCCAGTTATGTTATTTTGTTATATAGCAGCCCAAACTGACTTAGACAATCTCCCCACCTTCTGCTTGCAAATTCGTCAAGAGTACCTCTCTCTCTGTAGAATAAAAAGTTCTAGGAATGAAAGCAGCTGAAATGAAATGAAAGATTGCATCAAGAACCCTGGATTTTGGTTCTTGGTTCTGCAGAGATGTATGACTGCCTAATGGTTGCTTAACGGTGAAATGATCTTATAAAAAATATTTGATATAATGAAGGGTAAGAACTGCATGACTAAAACAACTTCTGTCTGAAATAGCTAGCCTACTTGAAGTTTCTTAGGATCCTCACCATGTCTGTGCAGTAAATACAGCTCCATCACAGCTCAGCCTGAAGCAGTCACAGACAGCTACCTAAGTAGGAATAGTCAGCTGACATCTACCCTTAGAAAGGTGTATTATGGCTTATTATTTGGGTCATAATCAAAATCATGATGTTTCTTATCTTTCATATCTTAATATGCCCAGCATAACCCCTCTGTCACAAGTCCAAATGGCATCCCTTATATTTTAGTTTGGTAGCTCTAAAGGATGCCTGTGTATCTTTTCTGCAACTTCTCAAGTCAAACATAGCCTGTATTTTAAGTCTAACCATTCTTTCTTTCTTCTTTTTGTAGAGATAGGGGTATCACTGTGTTGCCTAGGCTGGTCTCTAACTCGTGGACTCAAGTGATCCTCCCATCTCAATTGTATGGCAACTATGAACTACTGCACCTGGCCTGACCATTCTTTATGTTAAAAGAATATCTGTTTGATTTCACAGAGAGACACCAGGATTCCTGATAATTGAGAAATTGAACAGTTCTTAAAATAGGACAGTTTACATTAGCTGAATCTCAAAAAGTATATAGACTATAGTAAGAATTATCCACATAGATTACTAGAATATTTTCAGATCTGTAAACCAGATGACATGCTGCATGAAAATTTAGAGCTAAAACTTTACATAAAATCTTTCATTTATATTACAACAATATGGAAGCAAAAGACATGACTATTAAGAACACGAAAATTTTGACTAATTCCTTTTCTTACAAAAGGGTAGGCATTTTTCTTCAGTATTCCAAGTCATACTGAAGAATAAATGAAATGAAGACACTCAGACTTTTGTAAACTGAGAAGGAAAACCTCCCAGAGACATTTACTATTAACATACATGAGAGTAAAAGTATTTTAGAAAACTTTACAAGAGTAAGATTTAAAGCAGAATTATTGTCTATAGAATATTTAACAGCTACTCAAAACAGCTTATAAGGGTATACATTTAGTAAATATTTGTGAATGAATAAATAAGAAATGAGTGACTAATTCCAAATAAATGAAGATTATTAAAGAATATTTTCTAGTTGTGAAAAACACTAGAGTTTGAAAACAGATTTTGTTGTTGTTGTTGTTGTTGTTGTTATTGTTGTTGTTGTTTTTGAGACCGAGTCTTGCTCTGTCTCCCAGACTGGAGTGCAGTGGTGTGATTTTGGTTCACTGCAAGCACTGCTCCTGGGTTCACGCCATTCTCCTGCCTCAGCCTCCTGAGTAGCTGGGACTACAGGCACCCGCCACCACGCCTGGCTAATTTTATTGTATTTTTAGTAGAGATGGGGTTTCACCTTGTTAGCCAGGATGGTCTCGATCTTCTGACCTTGTGATCCAACCGCCTCAGCCTCCCAAAGTGCTGGGATTACAGGCATGAGCCACCGCGCCCAGCCCAGAATTTAAAAAAAAATAGCTATAAATGTAGCCCCATGGAGCTAAGAAACCTACATTTGATAACTTAAGGAAGGTTTAAGGAAAAATCATTTTTCTGAAGTGCTAATGCTCAAGATATATAAAATATTCAAATAACTCCAATTCGTTTATAATAGAGACACTTTGTAAGCATAAAAATTATCCAGATTAAATTGAATTTAATGCCTTTCCTTCTTATGAGTGTTTACAAGGAATCATTGAACAGATAGTAAAATAGAAATGTACTTATATACATACATACACATATGCATACATATATGGAAAATATTAGCAATACATAATTATGACATAAATTTAAATTTTAAGAAAATGCAATACATTATTAAGAAAAACATTTTCTATGTATATATGTAACATCTATCTTTCACTCTTCTGCTCTTTATTTTAAATGAAAAATAAAAGCTTATTAATGTCCTGATACTGGCCATCTGTTCCTTTTCCTCCATTTTTCAAAGACCTGCTGGAGGCTTGTGAATTTTGTTCATTAAAATCAGTGAAATATATTTTGACTTTTCAAAAAGCTAGTGAAAATGAATAAAATAAATTAAAGCTAGATTATCCCTTTTGTAGTTACATTTATTTACCTCATTCTTTACTCTGAGTGTTTTCTGGATCTGATTTTCTCTAGGGTTGTGTTCCCTAAAAATCTCTCTCATGAATCATTAGCTTCATTTATTGCTTCTCCTCAGCCTACAAATTAATTCAATTAATTTTCTTTAAAACAAAATAAACAAACAGAACCTTCAAAACCAAATATTTAGAAATATAGCTAATATTTACTGTGCTTTAAGCACTTAACTGAATTAACCTCCACAGCAACCCCATGATATAAGTATATTACCTCCGTGACCAATAAAGTCATTACGATGTAGCGAATTTAAGTAACACTTAAAACACTAAAAAACTGTCCAACCTAAGGTTTGAAATCCAGCTCAGGGGCATGATTTGTCTGTTTAGTCACTCAGCACTGCCGTCTCTAAGGCAAAAATGCAGACAAAATTACTTTCCAGACAGTACTTTCTACTGTGGTGCAGAAGTTTACTACAAATTTCCTGGTTTAAAACAACAAACGTTTGTTATGTCCTATTTTCCATGGGTTAGGAGTATTGGTACAGCTTGTCTGATTTCTCTGCTCAGGAGTCGTAAGGTTGCAATGAAGGTATTACTGGATTTTGTTCTTTATAGAACTCTAGGTCCTCTTCCAAATTCATGCAGTTGTTGGCAGTTTTCGGTTCCTTGCAGTAATAGGACTGAAGCCTCTGTTCTTTTTGCTGGCCGTCAGCTGGGAGTTACCTTTAGCTCCTGGAGGTCCCATTTGTTCCCTTCCACATTGTCCTACTCAGCCATCTCACAACACAGGAGCTTACTTCTTCAAAGTCAACAAGTAAATTTCAATCTCCAGTCTGCTAAGATCAGAATCTTATATGACACTCCATCATCTTTGCCACATTATTTTTACATTTTTTAAATGTTTAAATTTAAAAAAATGTGTGGGTACATAGTATTTGTATATATTTATGGGGTACATGAGATATTTTGGTACAGGGGGGCAATGAGTAGTAATCCCATCATGGAAAATTGGGTATTCATCCTCTCAAGCATTTATCCTTCATGTTACAAAAAACCTTTTAGTTATTTTTAAATATACAATTAAATTATTATTGGCTATAGTCCCCCTATTGTGCTAGCAAATATTAGCTCTTGTATATCTTTCTATTTTTTTTTTTTTCCATTAACCATCTCCAGTTTCCCATCACCCTCGCAGTACCCTTCCCAGCATCTGGTCGTCATCCTTCTGTTCTCTTTCTCCATGTGTTCAATCGTTTTGATTTCTAGATCCCACAAATAAGTGAGAACATGAGATATTTTCCTTTTTGTACCTAGCTTATTTCACCTAATATAATCACCTAGAGTTCTATCCATGTTGTTGCAAATGGCATAATCTTATTCTCTTTTATGTCTGAATAGTAGTACTCCATCATGTATAAGTACCACATTTTTTTTTAATTGGTTCATCTGTAGATAGACACTTAGATTTCTTCCAAATCTTAGCTATAAGGAACAGCACTGCCATAAACATAGGACTACAGATATGTCTTTGATTTACTAATTTTCTATCTTTTGGATATATACCCAGCAGGGAGATTGCTAGAACATATGGTAGCTCTATTTTTATTTTTTTGAGGAAGCTCCAAAGAGTTCTGCATAGTGGTTATACTCACTCACATTCCCATCAAGAGTTTACAAGGGTTTCTTTTCCACCACACCCTCACAAGCATTTGTTATTGCCTGACTTCTGTATAAAAGCCATTTTAAGTGGGATAAGATGATATTTCATTGTGGTTTTGGTTGGCGTTTCTCTTAAAATCAATGAAGTAAAGAACCTTTTCATGTACCTGTTTGCCATTTGTATATGTTCTTTAGAGAAATGTCTATTAAAATATTTTGCCCATTGTATTAGTCCATTTTCACATTGCTGATAAAGACATATGAAGACTGGGCAGTTTGCAAAAGAGAGAGGTTTAATTGGACTCACAGTTCCACATGGCAGGGGAGGCCTCACCATCATGATGGAAGACAAGAAGGAGTAAGTCACGTTTTACATGTATAGCAGCAGGAAAAAAGAGCTTGTGCAGGGAAACTCTCATTTTTTAAACCATCAGATCTCATGAGACACATTCGCTGTCATGAAACCAGCATGGGAAACACTTACCCCCATGATTCAATCATCTCCCACAAGATCCTTCCCACAACACATGGGAATTATGGGAGCTATAAGATGAGATTTGGGTGGAGACACAGGGCCAAACCATATCATTTCACCCTGGCACCTCCAAAATCTCATGTCCTCACATTTTGAAACAAATCATGCCTCCCTAATAGTCCCCCAAAGTCTCAACTCATTTCAGCATTAAATCAAAAGTCCATATTCCAAAGTCTCATCCCAGACAAGGCATGTCCCTTCTGCCTATGAGCCTGTAAAATCAAAAACAAGATAGGTACTTCCTAGATACAATGGGGTACAGGCATTGGGTAAATACAGCCATTCCAAATGAAAGAAATTGGCCAAAACAAAGGAGCTACAGGCCCCATGCAAGTCTGAAAGCCAGCAGGGCAGTCAATCTAAAAGCTCCAAAATGATCTCCTTTGACTCCATGTCTCACATTCAGGTCACACTTATGCAAGAGGTAGGTTCCCATAGTCTTGGATAGCTCCAACCCTGTGGCTTTGCAGGGTACAGTCTCCCTCCCAGCTGCCTTCACAGCTGGCATTGAGTATCTGCAGTATTTCCAGGTGGATTGTGCAAGCTGTCAATGGATCTACCATTATGGGATTTGCAGGATTGTTGCTCTCTTCTCACAGCTCCACTAGGCAGTGCCCCAATAGGGACTATGTGTGGGGGCTCCAACCTCACATTTCCCTTCCACACTGCCCTAGCAGAGGTTCTTCATGAGGGCCCCACCCCTATGGCAAACTTCTGCCTGGGCATCTAGGCCATTCCATACAACTTCTGAAATCCAGGTAGAGGTTCCTAAAGCCCAATTCTTGACTTGTGTGCACTGGCAGGCTCAACACCATGTGGAAACTACCAAGGCTTGTGACTTGCATCCTCTGAAGCCATGGCCCAAGCTGTACCTTGGCCACTTTGAGTCACAGCTGGAGTGGTTGGGAATCTGAGCACCAAGTCCCTAGATTGCACACAGCACAAGGACCCTGAGTCTGGCTCATGAAACCATTTTTTCTTCCTAGGCCTCCAGGCATGTGATGAAAGGGGCTGCTGTGAAGACCTCTAACATGCCCTGGAGATATTTTCCCCATTGTCTTGGAGATTAACATTTGGCTCCTCATTACTTAGGCAAATTTCTTCAGCTCCCTTGAATTTCTCCTCAGAAAATGGGATTTGCTTTTCCATCACTTTATCTGGCTGAAAATTTTCTGAACTTTTATAGTCTGTTTCCCTTTTAAAACTGAATGATTCTTACGGCCCCCAACTCACCTCTTAAATGATGTGCTGCTTAGAAATTTCATCAGTCAGACATCCTAAATTATCTCTCTCTAGTTCAAAGTTTCACAAATCTCTAGGACAGGGGCAAAATGCCACCAGTCTATTTGCTAAAACATAAGAAGAGTCACCTTTGCTCCAGTTCTCAACAAGTTCCTCCTCTCCATCTATGACCACCTCAGCTTGAATCTTGTTGTCCATATTGCTGTCAGGTTTTCGGTCAAAGCCATTCAATAAGTTCCAAACTTTCCCACATTTTCCTGTCTTCTTCTGAGCCCTCCAAACTGTTCCAACCTCTGCCTGTTACCCAGTTCCAAAGTGACTTGCCTCTACATTTTCAGGTATCTTTCAGCAGTGCCCCACTCTACTGGTAACAATTTACTGTGTTAGTCCATTTCCACACTGCTGATAAAGACATATCCAAGACTGGGCAATTTACAAAGGAAAGGGGTTTAATTGGACTCACAGTTACATGTGGCTGGGGAGGCCTCACAATCATGGTGGAAGGCAAGAAGGAGCAAGCCATGTTTTACATAGATGGCAGCAGGTAAAAAGAGCTTGTGCAGGGAAACTCCCCTTTTTTTTTTTGAGATGGAGTCTTGCTCTGTCACCCAGGCTGCAGTGCAGTGGCACCACCTCAGCTCACTGCAAGCTCCGCTTCCCAGGTTGACGCCATTCTCCTGCCTCAGCCTCCCAAGTAGTTGGGACTACAGGTGCCTGCCACCACATCTGGCTAATTTTCTGTATTTTTAGTAGAGATGGGGTTTCACCATCTTAGCCAGGATGGTCTCAATCTCCTGAACTCATGATCCGCCTACCCATTTTTAAAACCATCAGATCTCATGAGACCTGTTCACTATCACAAGAACAGCAAGGGAAATACCTGCCCCCATAATTCAATCATCTTCCACAGGATCCCTCCCACAACATGTGAGAATTTGGGGAGCTACAAGATGAGATTTGGTTGGGGACACAGAACCAAACCATATCACCCATTAAAAAATTAGATAATTTGATTTTTTTTCACATAGCATTGTTTGAGCTCCTTATTCTCATTATTAATCTCTTGTCAGATGAGTAGTTTTGAATTTTTTTCTCCTATTCTGTGGGTTGTCTCTTCACTTTGTTGATTGTTTCCTTTTCTATGCAGAAGTTTTTTAACTTGATGTAATCCCATTTGTCCATTTTTGCTTTGGTTGCCTGTGTTACGGGGTATTACTCAAGAAATTTTTGTCCAAACAAATGATGTGGAGAGTTTCTGCATGTTTTCTTGTAGTATTTTTATAGTTTGAGGCCTTAGATTTAAGTCTTTAATACATTGTTACTTGTTTTTTTGTATATGGTGAGGGAGAGGGTCTAGTTTCTTTCTTCAGCATGTGGATATCCAGCTTTCCCATCACCATATATCAAAGAGACTATGTTTTCCCCAATATATGTTCTTGTCACCTTTGTTGAAAATGAATTCACTGTGGATTTGTCTATTTATTTCTGGGTTCTCTAGTCTATTTCTGGTCTATGTGTCTGTTTTTATGCCAGTCTCATGCCGTTTTGGTTACAATAGCTCTGTAGTACAAAGTCAGGTAGTGCAATTCCTCCAGTTGTGTTCTTTTTGTTCAGGATAGCTTTGGCTACTCTGGGTCTTTTGTATTTCCCTATAAGTTTTAGGATTGTTTTTTTCTATTTCTATGAAGGATGTCATTGATATTTTCATAGGAATTTCATTGAATCTGTAGATTGCTTTGGGTAGTATGGACATTTTAACAATATTGATTCTTCTAATCCATGAACATGGAATTTCATTTTTTTTTTCTATCTCTTCAATTTCTTTCATCAGTGTTGTATACTTTTCACTGTAGAGATATTCCACTTCTTTGATTAAGTTAATTTCAAATTAACTTAATATTTAATTTTATTTGTGGCTTTCATACATGTGATTACTTTTTAAATTTTTTTTATTGTTTACTGTTAAAACACAGATAATTTGACTCCTTCCTTTCTAATTTGGATGCCCTTTATTTCTTTCTTTTGTCTGATTTTTCCAGCTAAGACTTTCAGTATTATGGTAAGTAACAGTGGTGACTGTGGGCATCTTTGTCATGTTCCAGATATAAGAGAAAAGACTTTCAATTCTTACCCAGTCAATGTGATACTACAGGTGGTCCGTTATACATAGCTTTAATTAGGTTGAAGTCTGTTCCTTCTATACTTACTTTTTAAAGGGTTTTTGTCATTACAGGATGTTGAACTTTATCAAATTCTTTTTCAACATCAGTTGAAATTATCATATGGTTTTTGTGCTTCATTCTGTTGATGTGATGTACCACATGGATGTGTGTGTGTTGAACCATTCTTGCATCCCTGGGATAAATCTAACTTGTTCATGATGCGTAATCTTTCTAATGTATTGATTAATTCAATTTACTAGTGTATTGTTAAGAATGTTTGCATCGGCCGGGCGCGGTGGCTCAAGCCTGTAATCCCAGCACTTTGGGAGGCCGAGACGGGCGGATCACGAGGTCAGGAGATCGAGACCATCCTGGCTAACACAGTGAAACCCCGTCTCTACTAAAAATACAAAAAAAAAAATTAGCCGGGCGTGGTGGCGGCGCCTGTAGTCCCAGCTACTCGGGAGGCTGAGGCAGGAGAATGGCGTAAACCCGGGAGGCGGAGCTTGCAGTGAGCCGAGATCGCGCCACTGCACTCCAGCCTGGGCGACAGAGCGAGACTCCTCCTCAAAAAAAAAAAAAAAAAAAAAAAAAGAATGTTTGCATCAATATTCATTAAAGCTACAGACCTTTAGTTTTGTTTTCTTGAATGTCTTTTTCTAGTTTGGGGATCAGGGTAATACTGACCTTCTAGAACGCATCTGATAGTGTCCCCTCCTCCTCTATTTTTTCACAACAGTTAGAGCAGAATTATTACTAGTTCTTCTTTAGATCTTTGGCAGAATTTAGCAGTGAAGCCAGTGGGTCCTGGGCTTTTCTTTTCTGGGAGCCTTTTTTTTTTTTAAATGAATTTAGTTTAAGTTCTAGGATACACGTGCAGAATGTTCAGGTTTGTTACACCATTATATGTGTGCCATGATAGTTTCCTGCACCTATCAACCCATCATCTAGGGTTTTTATTATTATTATTATTTTATTTATTTATTTTTTATTATTATTATACTTTAAGTTCTAGGGTACATGTGCATAACGTGCAGGTTTGTTACATATGTATACTTGTGCCATGTTGCTGTGCTGCACCCATCAACTCGTCAGCACCCATCAACTTGTCATTTACATCAGGTATAACTCCCAATGCAATCCCTCCCCTCCCCTCCCATAATGGGGCCCCTGTGTGTGATATTCCCCTTCCTGTGTCCAAGATAGTCTCATTGTTCAGTTCCCACCTATGAGTGAGAACGTCTGATTGTTTAGTTTTCTGTTCTTGTGATAGTTTGCTGGGAATGAAAGTGAACATTTCATCCATGTCCTACAAAGGACATGAACTCATCGCCTTTTGAGGGATGCATGTGGTATTCCATAGTTGTATATGTGCACATTTTCTTAATCCAGTCTATATCACTGTGATGGACATTTGGATTGATTCAAGTCTTTGCTATTGTGAATAGTGCCACAATAAACATATGTGTGCATGTGTCTTTATAGCAGCATGATTTATAATCCTTTGGGTATATACCCAGTAATGGGATGGCTGGGTCATATGGTACATCTAGTTCTAGATCCTTGAGGAATCGCCATACATCATCTAGGTTTTAAGCCTCACTTGCATTAGCTCTTTGTCCTAATGCTCTCCCTCCCCTTTCCCCTACCCCCCGAGAGGCCCCAGTGTGTGTTGCTACTCTCGCTATGCCCATGTGTTATCATTATTCAACTCCAACTTACGAGTGAAAACTTGCAGTTTTTGGTTTCCATTTCTGTGTTAGTTTGCTGAGGATGATGGCTTCCAGCTTTATCTATGTCACTGCAAAGGACATTATCTGAATCCTTTTCGTAGCTGCACAGTATTCCATGGTGTATGTGTACCACATTTTCTTTATCCAGCCTATCATTGAAAGGCGGTTGGGTTGGTTCCATGTCTTTGTTATTGTAAATAGTGCTGCAATAAACATATGTGTGCATGTGTCTTTATAGTAGAATGCTTTATAATCCTTTGGGTATATAGCCAGTAATGGAATTGCTGGGTCAAATGATATTTCTGGTTCTAGATCCTTGAGGAATCACCAAACTGTCTTCCACAATGGTTGAACTAATTTGCACTCCCACCAACAGTGTAAAAGCATTCCTATTTCTCCACATCCTCACCAGCATCTATTGTTTCTTGACTTTTTAATAATCACCATTCTGACTGGAGTGAGATGGTATCTCATCGTGGTTTTGATTTGCATTTCTCTAATGATCAGTGATGTTGAGCTTTTTTTCCATATTTTTTTTGGCTGCATAAATGACTTATTTTGAGAAGTCCCTGTTCATGTACTTTGCCCACTTTTTGATGGGGTTGTTTATTTTATTCTTGTAAATATGTTTAAGTTCCTTGTAGATTATGGATATTAGACCTTTGTCAAATGGGTAGATTGCAAAAATATTCTCCCATCCTGTAGGTGGCCTGTTCACTCTGATGATAGTTCTTTTTGCTGTGCAGAAGCTCTTCAGTTTAATTAAATTCCATTTGTCAATTTAGGCTTTTGTTCCAATGCTTTTAAATCTTTGAAGAATATTTTTGCTGGACATACTATTCTAGGGTAAAAGTATTATTTCTTCTGCACTTTAAATATGTCGTGCCACTTTCTCCTGGCCTGTAGGGTTTTCACTAAAAAGTCTGCTGCCTAGGTGTACTGGAGCTCCATTTTATGTTATTTTTTTTTTTTCTCTTGCTGACTTTAGGATAATTTCTTTATTTTTGGCCTTTGGGAATTGATTATTAAATTCCTTGAGGTAGCCTTATTTGTGTTCCATCTGCTTGGTGTTCTGTAACCTTCTTGTGCTTTGATACTGATATCTTTCTCTAGGTTTGAAAGTTCTCTGTTATTATCTTTTGAACAAACTTTCTAACCCTGTCTTTTTCTCTATCTCCTTTTTAAGGTCAGTAAATCTTAGATTTGCCCTTTTGAAGTTATTTTATAGATCCTGTAGGTATGCTTAATTTGTTTTTATTCTTTTCTTTGTCTCCTCTGATAGTGTATTTTCAAATAGCATGTCTCCAAGCTCAATAATTATTTCTTCTTTTTGATCAGTTCTGCTGTTAAAATACTCCAATTCATTCTTCAGTGTCTCACTTGTATTTTTGAACTTCAGAATTTCTTTTTGATTTTTTTTGGTTATTTCAACATGTTTGTTAAATGTATTTAAAGGAGTTCTGAATTCCTTTTCTGCGTTATCTTGAATTTATTTGAGTTTCATCAAAACAGCTATTTTGAATTCTGTGTTTGAAATGTTATGTATTTCAATTTCCCCAGTATTTGGTCTCTGATGCCTTATTTAGTTCATTTGGTGATGTCATGTTTTCCTGGATAATGTTGATGCTTGTAGATGTTCATCAATATCTAGTCTTTACATCCTGGGCTTGTTTGTGCTTGTCCTCCCTAGGAAGGCTTTCCAGGTATTCAAAGAGACTTGGGCTCAAAGTCCAATCATGATGTGTTTTTTGCAAACTTGTAGAGGTACCACCTTGGTGGTCTTAAATATAATCTGAAAGAATTCCGTGGATTACCAGGAAGAGACTCTAATTCTTTTCTCTTCCTTGATCACAAAGATATGCAGTCTCTCTTTCTGTGCTGGACCACCTGGTACTGGAGATGTGTTGATGCAAGCACACATGTGGCTACCACCACTGAGACTGCTGAGTCAGCCCTGAATCTAGCACAGCACTATGCATTGCCCAAGGCCCTTTTCTTAAGAGTGGCAAGCTCCCTCAGGACCCAGGGATATCCAGACATGCTGTCTACAAGCCCGGGATTAAAGTAAAGAAAAACAAAACACAAAACAAACAAACAAAAAAAAACTGAGCAATTTATCTGATATTCTATTTTACTGGGGCTAATCTGGAGCTCAAACCACAACGTAAAGCCAGTCTTGTTATATTTTCCCCCTTTCCACAGGCAGAGGAGCCTCTCCTTGTGGCCACCACCACCAGCAACCCATGGGGAATTCTGCTAGGCTACCATGATTTTCCCCTGAAGCCCAAAGGCTGTTCCATCAGCTTGTAGTACATGCTGCATGGCCTGGGACTCACCCTTTAGGGCAGTGTGCTCACCTTTGGCCCATGGAATGTCCAGAAATGCTGTACAAGAGCCTATGCCTGGACTCAAGGACTTCTAGGGCCTGCTTATTGCTCTGCTCCACAGTAGTCAAGCTGGTACCTAAAGTGCAAGACAAAGTTCCCTTTACTTTTACTTTTCCCTCTGCTTTTTTTTTTTTTTTTTTTTTTTTTTTTTTTTGAAGGAGTCTTGCTCTGCTGTCAGGCTGGAGTGCAGTGGTGTGATCTCGGCTCACTGCTACCTCCGCCTCCTGGGTTCAAGCGATTCTCCTGCCTCAGCCTCCCAAGTAGCTGGGACTCCAGATGTGCACCACCACACCACACCCAGCTAATTTTTGTATTTTTAGTAGAGACAGGATTTCACCATCTTAGCCAGGATTGTCTTGATCTCTTGACCTCGTGATCCACCCATCTTGGCCTCCCAAAGTGCTGGGATTACAAGTGTGAACCACCACACCCGGACCCTCCTTTTCTTTAATATAGGGAGTCTTTCACCACATCCTCCACAGCTGGGAATGTTCTGGGTCACCCCTGAAGCCAGTACATTTCATAGCCCAAGGACCATGGCTTACTCCCTAGGTGTTGCTGCTGCTTATTCAGGGCCCAAGGGTTCTTTAGTCAGCAGGTAATATCCTGCCAGTACTGGATCCTTCCTTTCAAGGTAGTGGGGTCCCTTTTGACACACGCTGTGTCTAGGAATGTCATCCTGGAGCTACAAACTGGAATGGTAGCCTCACTACTCTGCCTGGTGCCCTGTCCTACTGTGGCTGAGCTGGTATCCACGATGCAAAACAAAGTCCTCTTTACTCTTCATTCTCCTCTCCTTAAGCAGAAAGAAGGAGTCAGTCTCTCTGATGCAAACTGAAGTGCCTAAGGTTGGAAGAAGCATAATGCAAGCACTCCTTTAGCCCCACAACTGGTGTCTCCATAGGTCACATTCCACCCTAGTCCACTGGCTCTAAGCCCAGGCTAGCACTTGGAGTTGCCTAGGAATTGCAGTCCTTGTGTCCTAGACTGGCTTTCCAGTTTACCTAGGAGCCCAGAGCACTTCAGTCCACAGTGGCAGGGGCTGCCAATAAACTCAAGTTCCCACTGATAAAATGGGTGAACTCTCTCTGGCTAGGCTGGTCAAAAATGCTCCCTCCATGTGTAGGCGCTGGCTGAGCCCAACATGGATTTATTCTGTTATGACAGGGCATTGCTGAGTTCAATATAAAGTCTCTCTCTCCCTAAAGTGCACAGATTCTCTCTGTATCAGGGCTGCTGCTGGGGGATGAGAGAGGCATAACATCAGTGAGTCATAACTGTCTTTCTTACCCGTTTCAATGATTCTTTTAATATATGAAGCTAAAACAAGTTACTATGATTGCTCACCTGATTTTTGGTTCTGGTGATTCTGCTTTTCTGTGTGCAGATGGTTGTTAAAATTTGGTGTTCCAGTGGCAGTGGGGACAAATGATGTAAGCTTCTATTCTTCCATCTTGCACCACCCACCCTGCCATATTCTAATGGTTAGAAACAAACAGTGGCACTCAAGGTGGTGGGAGATTGTATAATTGTGTGACTCAAGAAGTATTGTAGCTTTACACTTTCTTGTTTCCTTCTTAGTACAACTTCTTAAAGGAGGGTTCTCTATTCCTGGTATTAAAATTTTTCAACTTCTCTGTGAATTTCATCCTATTTAAGTCTGACATTTACTCTCAGGTGAAATGCTTTGTTTTAGTTTGTTTTGCCTTTAGCCTCATGTTCTAGCATTAATTTTTATGATATCATTTGACCACATCATAGCACTGTTTATCATGGTCAATTTTATCTTTGTTAATTGAATGTTAATTCACTGAGCCTGGAATATATTAATTAATCAGTGTTATTTGATATCCTTCTTTCTTTAAATTATCTCTTCTCTTCTCTTGTCTTGTTTATTTTGCCTTTCTAGGATTTATTCTAAGTTTTGTTCTGTTTTATACTACCATCCTGCTATGGAATTTAAATTTTAGTGGGCTCAAAATTCCTTTCCAATACTTTGTGGCTTCTTACTCTCCCTACTTCCTTTGGAAATGTCCTATGCAAAAAGTCCTACATTTCAACATCTGACTATAGATTTCTTAAAAGCCCATGACAGATCTGATCTCAAATCTAGTTCAACATCTTCTTTGTTTCCCTCAACACAACCTATTACTCTCTTGTTATATTTTTTCACCTCTTTTTATTGCCAGATGTAGCTATTCAAAACCTTCATCAATTTTTCTGTTTCTCTCCTTCTTACATCTTTAGAGACACCAAATCCTGCTGTTTTATGGCACAAATGGCTCTCCAATCTGCTTCTATGCTATTCAATCACTTTTCTGATTCTTAGCAATTCTCACCTAGTGTTTAAAAACACTGCCTGAAGAAATGTTAGAAGTTGTTGCCACATACTGATATTCCATTTTATTTTTAGCAGGCGATCACAGACTAATTTCCCCAATAATTAATAACTAGATGCATGACTCTCTGGAATGACACATACTATAAATCCATAAAGTATCTCTTAATGAATGTGTTGAACTAATAAACACATTTCAACATAAGCACCTCCTTTATGTGTCTGATAGATCTTAAACAAATAATATTTTAAAGCGTAAATCTTAAGTGCTAAATGAAGCAATTTGAAAATAGTAACTATGTATGAGCAGTAGTAGAATTAAAATCCTAAACATATATTTTTTCAAAAACTGATTTAGTAAGATCAAGACAATCATTTAGTTTCAAATAGAAGTTTATAAAGTACACAGGGTGTGTGGGCCTCTACATTTGGTGACCCAGGAGGATTTATAGATAGAAGTTCTAGTGAAGCTTTTTTCCCTTTTTTCTGACTAACCCTTGCCTCCCCCTTCCATTTCCAAACAATATTAATTAAGCCACTGTGACTAATATTCTTAGATTACACACTCATGCTTTATCACTCCAATACAGATATCTGTTTTCAAATGGACATATAGCCAGCTAACATAATAAACTACTATAATACATTTACATTTGTTACATAAGCATATTTTTGGAATCTATTTATCAAATTAGAACTTACTACTAAGACCTCTCACAGGGAGATCAAAAGACAAGGTGATTTTGTTTAAGCCAAGAAGACTTTTAAAAATTTAAAACATGTCATGTAGCCTAGAAAGAGGGAAATGGTCCAGGGTATTTTATCAGGAGATGACTAAAGATAAAATAAGAAGACAGAAAAGAGAGTTATGGGTTTTCAGAACTTGGAAGGTAATGTAGTAGTAAGAGGTAAAAGTAATAATGTCTATTTCTTTCTTTTTGTCCAGGACCAGCACTCTATGACCCTCTGAAAGAATAACTTATTTTACATGGACCATGCTTAAGATATGCAGAAGGCGTCAAGTTTATTTTATGTAAATTGATGCCAAAATGCAATTGTCATAATTAAAACACTTTCAGTTTAGTGCACACACACACAGAGGCACAAATTTTATCTCTCAGTCAGTGACTCTCTTGGTGAGCTGCCATTTTAACACAAAATAATAAAATATTGACAATTTATGAAAAAAATTACCATTTTAATAGATGCCATTTTTGTTTGTTTATTTTTTATAATAAAAATGACTTTGTGTCTTTGGAGAAGAAATAAAATTCTTTCTTGGTAGGTCTGAAGACATTACATGTTGACCTTTCATTTCCCAGGAGTCCTTGAGTGTGAGGACAAAGCCACCTGACCTTGTGTGACACCAATTAGAAATTTCTATTGTATTAAATGTCTCGTCAAGCAGAAAAAAGTTTTTCTGCTCCCTCGTGCCCTTTAAAAGAATTATGTCCTTCCAAACAAAATGAGAAATAAGCACTATGAAATGAAATGGCCACTGAGTAAAAAAAAACTCTCACAAATTTATTATTTTTTCTTTACTAATTATGAAAAGAACAAGATTGCAAGATTTCTTGAGCAACATAATTTGCCTAAATGCTTTTGCTGTCTAGCGTACATACAAATATTTTCATAATCAGGCTTTCATACAATATGCATATAGCCGGAATAAGTGAAACACAGCATATACAACACTGCCTTTTGGGTATTTTGAAGTATTAAACCTTGCCACATTCATATGATCATTATCAGCGATGGGGCTAGAAAAATGGCTTGATATTCAATATATTTTCACTGTCAAGTATAGACACAGAATTTGACAGGATTTTATAGGTACAATTTTTCACAAGTGAAAGGAAACATTTCTTCCTTGTGTCTATTTCTTGTTCTACATTCCTGTCTATCTAGGATACTTTTGAGCATATATTTGATGTGATGTGTTGTTAGATGTGTAGAATGTTAACGCGGTTATTCTTTGTAGTTTCATGAGATGTAAAGCCAACTGGGAAATTAGAGTCCTGGTGAAGTAGATAAATCCTTGATTGAGAGAATGAATTTTGTTTTGCTTTGTTTCCAAATACTGACATTAGGCGAGAAAAAGCGAAAAGCTATTCTTAACTGTACTTAATATCTTGAATAATATAATATTTCACAGTGACATATATGATATTGACCTCTTGTAATTAGATTCATTTATGACCATTCCCTTTTAGGATCATATGCACTATAACTTTTTCACTCATTAATCCAATGAATTTATTTTGATTAACTTTATTGCTTGTGCTTACCTTTTGTTGTTGTTGTTGTTGTTGTTGTTGTTGTTGTTGTTTGAGGCGGAGTCTTGCTCTGTCGCCCAGGCTGGAGTGCAGTGGCGCAATATCGGCTCACTGCAAGCTCCGCCTCCTGGGTTCACGCCATTCTCCTGCCTTAGCCTCCCGAGTAGCTGGGACTACAGGCGCCCGCCACCGCTCCCGGCTAATTTTTTGTATTTTTTAGTAGAGACGGGGTTTCATAGTGTTAGGCAGAATGGTCTTGGTCTGTTGACCTCGTGATGCGCCCGCCTCAGCCTCCCAAAGCTCTGAGATTACAGGCGTGAGCCACCCTGCCTGGCCATGATTACCTTTGTTTTTAGGTTACTTACACAAGAGAAATGATTCAGTCAGAGTGGAGAGTGAAGTTCTACTTTCTCAACTGTGGATCTCTGATACTGTAAATTTAGATTTTTCCATTTGTTTTGTATAATGTGATATAATACATAAATATATTTACTTTTGGAATACAACATACTTTTTTTCATGTGGTATTATTTGAAATCAACATGGTAAAGCCTTCATCATTGATATTTCTAAGTAGTATCTGATTTGGCTTTTCCTCTAAAAGTGAGCTTTTTAATATGCTTTCTGACTTTTTGCTTTGGGGTTTAGTATTATAACTTATATTCACTATATCACATAAAACGAATATAAATTTTATTGCAATCAAAGGAAGCTTGTTTTTGTTATGATTTATATTTTAACATCATTTGTATATAAGTAAGGGAACAATTTGGGGATTTTGCCAAATGTTTTCATACTCGCAGATCATTAGTAGAGAGAAGTGTCCCACCCAGCACCAAAACACGACCATTTTCTTGCAAGTTAATTTCTGCTGCTGAGGCACATGCCCTGATTTTCACTGACATTGAATTATTACCTACAGCTATAAATCTTGAGTCAATTTTTAATGAATGGCATTTTACAGGTATAGGGTATTTTAAGTCAGCCCTCCACTTAGATAATGATCATCCCATCCTGCTTTATTAAGTTAGCCAGCTTGGGTTTATGCTGTTTAATGTAAACAGCATAAATTTTCCTATGAACTATTATATTCGATTACAAATTAGCGTGACGGAAACTTCATTTTCAGATTTAGAATAAAGAAACTTACTGTGTTGTATTCTTAAAGAACATATCAGACAGAAGAGGCCATTGCCATAATTGTGAAGAGGGATAAATTATTTTATTTATTTTTGCAGCCACATTAAACTGAAAATAATTACAAATACTTTTTTTTCTGCTTCCTAAAGTTAAGTGGTCAGATAAAATATCTAAATCTATTTTATAAAATAATAAAGTATTTGGTTATTTATTGCAATAAAAAGTTTAAAGTTTTCTCATATGTACTCTTTTTTAAATTTTAGAACTTGAGATACACTCAGTAAGGTAACCTACAACCATGAAAATTTAGTAACTTTTCAAAATCTGACTTACAGAATTCTATATGATGCAATCTAACTTAAGAGGGTTAACACGGTCACCTCCTAAATAAAGTAGTATAAACAAGGATATTTTAACTATTACATATAGATATCTAAAGCTAGTTACCTTTTTCTCATGAATAAAAAATGATAATGATTTATAAAAAATATATGTGGTAATTTACCAATAAGATAAAAATTCCATAACCTTAAAATGATAAGATTAACTGAAATCATTCCTAACTTCCTATTTGCTAATAATTTTAGTAAACTTTGCACCACTGAATCTTTATAACCTACAGTTTAAATAAAATTACTTTGTTATAATATCATCATTGCAAGCCTTGTCATCACTGAAGTCATCTAATCATTGTGAATTTTTTGCATTGTGCTGAAGAAGTAAATGCGTTGTATGTCCATGCAAAACTTAACAAACAAAAAACATTTAATATATAAAGTTACAGTAATAGCATGTTCCAATGGAGCTAAATTATTGAGATAATTTCTTTCACATTTACTATTTTGATGAGCCTCAAGACTTTTGGGCAAGTAAATTGCTATTATTCAGATTTACAGATGAAGAAATGAAAGATTAAGAGCACAAGTAATTTAGCTAAACCTAAACCAGTGCTCTAGGATTTAACTCCAGCTTGTGATGTATAACATGTTCCTTCTCCCTCTTCTTTCTATAACTTAAAGCAAAGCAAACAAAACACCTGAAAACGTACCAACACTTAATCTTATGTTTATTGTGATACAACTCCATGTCTCCTTATTTTAATCGTGTTTCACCATTCCTTCATTTTCTGTCTTCCCTGGGCCTTGTACTTACAGAGCACTTGCCATGTGGTGATACGTTTATTGATTCTTCATATAGAAGCCCATTTCAAACTTGAGCCTTTACGTCATTATTTTCCATGTGTGATATTAAACAATTTATGCCAGTAAACATAAAATATATAATCTTCTATTAGAAATTCTGATAACTCATGAGTATTTCGTAGTCAGAGACAAATAGATAAAATTTACTGGATTTTTCTGTTAATAAAAAGTCAATATATATAAGTAATCCTTCTCCAATGTAGCCAGTGTTGACACAGTTCACATTATTAATGGTTTGAAAGTATTTTTATAAGAGCAACGATAAACCTGCACATATGTTTGTATCTAATATAAATTTTAATACTGTGAATTATATATAACAGGAAGTCAATCTAGTCAAATTTTTTAAGAGGCAGAAAACATGAAACATACAGAGTATAGACCTGTCCCGGTTGTAAAATGTTTTCACATTTGAGACTGAATGCTTCACTGTGTAAGTTAAGCTTTGTGAGGTGGTATACATCTCATGAATGATAAATCATCGTGCCATTGCTGATCAATTACAAATGGGACTGTATTACAGCAAGCAATTGTCTCTTGCCTAAAACTGATTACTCTTATTACCTGACAAGTCATTTCACAATTTTAAATGAGAACTGGGAGCCAAATATACAGATTGGTTGCACTTTTAGGGTGATTGATAAGGATTTAATTATAAATCATATTTTAATTCAGTTACTCTGTTCAACCAAGTATAACTTATGAAATTTAATGTATAAAATATTAATTCAGGCTATAATTGAGTTTGCAATTGTACAAGGGCTCATTGCCCCAGAATTCAGTGGGTGTGATCAAAAAAGATAGCTCACTCACCTGCCCAGTGAATGAGCCTAATAAATAAATTCTGCATCATCAATATACAAAGTCTGTGCCTGCAATTTCTTCACTTCTCATCAAAATATAGCAGACACAAAAGAATATAAATCTGATTTCAAATTATTTAGAAAGACAGATTCAAGTTAAAGTACACATGGACCTAATAACTTATTTTTCAACCTGTGTGTGCGTGTGTCTCAGAGCAGTTATCATCATGATCATCATCACCATCATCATCATCAATTTAAATTTATTGAGTTTCTACTGGATATTTGGCAATGAAGCCAACTAAACAGAGGAAATAATGATATAAAATATTTCTGGAGTCCTAACCTTCACAAGAGAATTTTTTCATGCTCTTGTGAATAACATTAAATCAAAGCAGATTACCGTGTGTTTAAAAAAAAAAATAAAGCTGAAATATATTTATGAAACTTTCAGATTTTCTTAAAGGGGTGACTTTTCTGCTGCTTCTGATACATTTGCCTTTTAATTCTTGGCCTTAACTCCATGAGAGGAATCCTAAGCTGATGCCTTTTGAGAATCTTTTGAAGGCATATTGTTATGCTTAACTTTCTGAAATCTAAATGGCCTTTATACTTTCCATTGTCTGCTATGGTTTTTAAGTGCTTTTTAAGTTTTCCTGACTCTCATCCTACACAGGAAGCTTCAGTGAATACTGAATGTGTGGTTACAGTCAGGAAAGTCACACTCATTAAAATGATATTCTGAGGTTGTCCATTTATTTGCTATTTATGAAATAGATATCAAATTTGCTTATTGTAAAAAAGTCAATTGTTTATCAAGATTAGAGACACAGGTTTGGTCTGAAATTTTACTGTTGTAAATTACCTCTCTGCTAATCATAATAATAAGGAATTTATAATTCTGGACTTAGCCAGTAATTTCTTTAATAATATGTTGTTGCTTGCTATTCTGGAGTCGAAGGGGTATCTGAATAAAAGGTCTGCAGTGAGATATTACAAAATAAATACATTAAAATAAAAATTTTAATTCAGTCTATAGTCTGATAAAATGTTACTTAAATGTAAACATGCAAAAATATAGTGATACCTTTAGTATTAAATTTATTGTTTTGAAAACCAGTAATTTACTTCCTATCAGTTGTGCAACGCTTTTACCAAAACAAACGTTTCACAGAATGATAATTATTTTAATCTGAACCTTTAGTCAAAAAATGCCTATTCACTATTTATTTTGTGCAAGTTATCATAGAGCAACATAGGACTATTTGGAATAATTACTTTGCCCTCTCATAATATAGTTGAACTGTGATACGTTGCATTGTTATTATTCAAAATATGTTCTGATCCCCACTTTAGGAATTATAGAAAACTGATAATTTAGATAGACATCCCCTGCCACTAGCCTGGAGCTCACAGTGAAGACAGTGATCAGTGACAAATAAGTACTATAAGTAAAAAATAAACCTTTGTTTTTTAAGAGCCTCAGAGCATGTTGGGTTTGATAGTCATCACTGTACAATTTAGCTTAGGCTAAGTAGTACTGAGAGAAAAGCAAATGATCTCAGGTGAAATGTTTAATCTCAAGCCTCCTTCTGATATGAAGTTAAATACTGGAGACATCTATAGTCAGTAAATAAATGTCGGTTTAATTCCTGGGGTTTTGCTTGTTCACTTGTTTATTTGTATTTCACATAGGTATGCATGCTCTGCTTGAAAAATATTCTATATATTTTTATTTTACTCTAAAAATAAAAATCTGAGACCTTTATTTTATGACATGCATTATCAATGTGAGATTAAATAGAGAAAAACCATTCAAATTTCCAAATAATGAATTTATATATCAAAAAATTCTCCTGCATAAATCGAATAACCCATTTACAATTTATCACCCAAGAAAATCAAACAGAGTGACTTTGAGTTGTGATAACAACTTTTAATTAGTTCAATAAGACGTATTAATTTTAAACTCTCCCCTATGTGAAATATCAAGTCACCTATACTTCATTATTTCACTTTTAACATTTTATGATTTTTGCTTTCTTCTCAGGCATTGGCTAATTCTGTTTGTCCTATTCTCTAGTTTTCTGATTTTTCCACCTTCTCAGGACACAAGTCAAAAACTGGTGATGGGGAACAAATCTCAAACCTGCATTCTGGGTCAGAATAAGGGAGGATCTAAGTGGGTTTGGTTTTGGAAGAGTTTCATTAGTTTCAGGCTGAAGGCTTGAGAATGTGGTCTCCCAGATATCCCCCTACTGCTCAATAGATGGAAGTATCAGTTAGTCTCAATCTCCCTTCTCCTGCTCCCTTCCCCTTCCCCTTCCCCTTTTTATCCTTCTTCCTCTTCCTCTGTTTCTCCGCCTTTTCTTCCTCCTTCTCTTTTCTCTCTTCCTCTCTCCCTCCTCTTCCTTCCCTCTTTCTTCTTTCTCTCACTCCCCCTCCCTCTTTCCCACTTCCATCACTCTCTCTAAAGGAACCCTGAAATTATCCCAATGGAAAGGGTGATATTTTTTCATCTAGTTCATATACCCTTGTAATAAATATGAAAGAAAAATGTTACTAAATAATTTATAAATATAATTTGCCCATATGTTTGAAAAATATGTTATTAGCCTAATCACAATATAATGTTTCTATTGATTACCATTTGCATGATGAACCCTATGATTTTATTGAATTCTTCCTTTTTATCATTGTAATGTCAGTTATTACGGTGCCGAGCAATGGGGCCCTGTGAGAGAGAAACTGTATTCTTATAAGTGAAGAAGTTTGCCTTTCCACATAGACAAACCCTAAATTTCCATACTCTGCTGCTAGCATTTGTGTAAACTGCGTTGCCTTTTGTCCCTTTTCTTCCCACATAGGATGTTGGTCTTGAGGTATTTGCTGAGCTCTGTCATTTCCCTTTTAAAAAGGGAATAAGAGAGGTTGACATCCCAGCTTTCAAGTTAACCCTTTGCTTCCGCTGCACTCTATTCTTCTCTCCTGTTATTAGAGTATCGCCAATGAGTCTATTTCTGTTCTAATTCACATAACTGGAGCACCCATCTATCTTACTTATCCTTTCTCTAACTCACAGTGCTGAATTAGCATCTCTAAAATATTTCTTGATTTGCTTTAAATCTTAAAATCTAAGTAGCTCTGATTTTTCTCTGGTGGTTGTTGTCACATAACACAGATTGGCTGTGATATGAAATTTCAGTTTGCCCTTGAAAACTAAGGTTATGTAAAGCCCTACTACATAAGATTGCCATAAATGATCCTATGCTTTTTTCCAGGCCTTTGAACATTTTAAATCATGTTTTTCACAAACCAGAGACATTGACACATATATTAGATGAGCAAAGCCATTAACAGTTTTTTTTGGTTGTTTGTTTTTTGTTTTTTATTCCCCTACCAGACAGGCATATTTTAATGATTGGGTTACAGAAGCCTGATGATCATAATATATAAATAATTAAAATAGTCTCAACATTTGACAAATATGTTCACACACATGCACATTTACATATACAAGCATGTCATGTTTGGATGAAGAGGACAAATTGAAAGAGATTCTTTCCAAAGGCAAATTGCAAGGCTGGCACCACAGGGCCCCTGAAAGAAAATCTCCCCTTAGTGCCTGAGGGCTGAGAAGGCATGGCTTCAGGTACAGCTTGATTCCTGTTACTTGGATTGCCTCAATTGCAGATGCATTAAACTTTTGTGAGCATTCTTTGGGGAACAAAATTATAATACTTTGGAGGCCATGCAATCTTCAAATGGAACTTTGATAAATGATACTCATATAGGGATAAGGGAGCCTCCCCCTACACATTTCACATGAGGGAAATGAACTTTGATTCTGAGTTGACAGGTTGATTGCAACAGTGCACATATGTTCCCGAATAGTATATCATCAAGGCAACGTGCTAATCTTTGCAGGAAGCAAAAAGTCAGGAGCTGATGATCTCAGAGGCAGCCCAAAAAAGGCAAATTGGCCAGGTTTATTGGTGCCATGTGATGTCTCTGTACACTCTAATATACCAGCAGCAAAGCTGTAGATAGTAACAAGAATTTATTTTTCCCCACTGGCTAATGAAACCTAAACACATGAGGACCGCTTTCTAAAGTGATTTGATTTGACACTCCACTTGGCACATCGAAGTTACTCTACTGATTGTTTTCAAAATAAAGGCTATTTCAGTTCTTTCATTTCCTCAAACTCAAATGATTCTTCCCCATTAAGTGCTCAGGAATTTGTAAATTAAGATGGAAGAAAGAAAAACTTGTGAAGACAGGTTCAGAAAATGTATTCTTTGCCTTAGTTGCCTGGATGATTGTGGGACTTATTATCTAAACACCGAATTGCAGTTTTAGGCCAAAAATATGGATTGCAAGTGAATCTTGCTGTGTGTCAACACACCGATGCCAATTCACAGTTGCCTTAAGTACCCTCTTTGCTTAGAAACAAAATTTAAGTTCATGTCACTTGGCATCAAGACAAATTATTGCATTACTAATTTTTATTATAAATGCTGTTATTAGTGCCATTTATGACATGAGCAAGAAGTATTTATTGTGCAAATGGTTATTATGCTTTGAATTTTACTTGCAGGTAAAAGTAGATATTTTAAAAAATATGTGTATCGAACTTTTCATTTTATACCCGTTTTAAGTGAAAACAACCAGAGTTAAAGGAACTATATATTCAGATTTCAATCAAATTAACAAAAACTAATATATAACATTCTATCACTTTGTCTTTCTCTGTATTCATGGCTGGTTGTATTATAATCTCTTTAAATACATAGGTGTGTGTAATTTTATGTATACCTGTAATATATGTGTGTGTGTGTATATATGTGTGTTTATATATAAGCATAATATATATGTGCGAATATGTTGTATTTCAACTAGAAGGTACAAATAATATCTTTAATAAAATATTTTGGGCTTAATTTTTTTTTTTTTTTTTTTTGAGACAGAGCCTCGCTCTGTTGCTCAGGCTGGATTGCAATGATGTAATCTCGGCTCACTGAAACCTCTGCCTCCCTGGTTCAAGCCGTTCTCCTGCATCAGCCTCCCGAGTAGCTGGGATTACAGGCAACCACCACCACACCTGACTAATTTCTGTATTTTTAGTAGAGATGGGGTTTCACCACGTTGGCCAGGCTGGTCTCGAACTCCTGAGGGAGATCCACCCACCATGGTCTCCCAAAGTGCTGGGGTTACAGGCTATGCTTACTTTTAATAGTTAATCTATCTACTGAAATAGTCCACTACCGTCTTTAAAGTGGTATATTTCTCACCTAGTAGAGTAGATTAGATGTCTCCTGGTATCTGGACACATAAAATGTTCTGATACCATTATCTTAAAGTAAAGCCAAAACACACATCCTAAAGCAGAGGGAAAAATAATAAATTATGTAACCCATTCCTAGTTTCTGGCACTGTTCATCTAATATGTCTTTTTTCCTACTTGAATATAAATGTGTATCATTGTAGTATTAAATAACCTCATTATAGACCTTTTACATATCGAGAGGATGAACTGTATCACTTTTTTATTATTTTGTTTGTATTATGTTTAAAAGAATAAACAATTAGGGTTAGAATCATAGGATGTTATAGGTACAGATATAATTTTGGAATCTCAAAACATGAGGTATATTTACAGATTAGTCCCCTGGTTTCAAAAGTAACTAATAAAAATCAATCACATCATGTATTTGCTGGTTATTTAGGAATCAGACAATATTTTAGTTTTACAGTAAAATTCTCTTTGAGTTCAGGGTAAACATTATTCGGGCCTAAGGGAACAAAATAAAATAATAATGGCCTTATATGGAACTGAATGATTGTGTGAGAACTAGTAGAATGTAAAGAATGCAAAGGCAGTCTTTTACAAATTTTTTATTTTTAATATATTTTGTGATGTCTGCATGTGTGTTGGGGGGGCTTATTTGGAAATGGGTTGTTCTCTGTATCTAAAGGTTTTATCAGTGAGTTTATGAGCTATTTAATAACATAATACAAAACCAAAAAGAAAAATCTTAGCATTCTCTTAATGTTTTTTAGTCTTAGATTGGTATGTATTGGAGATAGTTTAATAGTTTTGGCATCCTTAATTCATGTCATTCGTTTCTGGCTGATACACTGGTAGATATTCACCTACCCATCTGAGGAACCCAATTCTTTAAGAACAAGATCTAGAGGCAGCCCCTATCACGTTCTCTTGTCAGGACTCTGTTACTTTTTTATTCCACCTTAGAAGAGAGGCTAAGAAACGTTCCCGTAGGCGGGGTGATCTTGTGTCTATTTAAACCCTGACATTATGGAATAAGAGAGGTATTAGCAGTTTGCAAAAGAATTAAAAAAAAAAATGAAACTCCTAATTTCTGTTTCAAAACCTCCTTCATAGAGTTTGCAAAAGGTGTCTGGTAATGCAGCCACCAATTCCTCAATCACAAAACTTAAATGCCATCTTTTATTACTTCTCTCCTGTTCCTCTTCCATCTTGAAAACTGTATCCATAACATATTTCCAAGTTGTCCCCCTAAAGCCCCAAAATTATTGTCCCAAACTTGTCCTAAGACTAAAAAATACAGATTTTTTGCTTGTTTGTTTTTTGTTTTTTTTTTAGCTAGGATAGAATCCAGTGTACATTTCTAATCCATCATTTTAATACGTATGTCTTTTCTAGACCTTCACCTTTCTGATGAATCTCACCTTAATTTTATGAGTAAATACCTCACAAGCACACACAGGACTTTTCATTCTCCTACATTTTCTTAATAAGTTCACTTTCCAACTCTCAGAGATAATACTATGTTTCTTCACTTCCAATCTATATAAGCTCCATCCACCTTCTTCCTCTCATTTCTTATTCATAGAAATGAATAGACACCTCCATATAAAAATAACCTAATCGTCACAAAATCTGCTAAGCTATCTGCATGAACTCCAAGGTTTTTGTTGTTGTTGTTTACTGTGAGAAAAGGATAAATGATCTTTTCTCTTGTGTAAAAGAACAGCCCAGGCTGGTCGCGGTTGCTCATGCCTGTAATCCTAGCACTTTGCGAGGCCTGGGCGGGCAGATTACGAGGTCAGGAGATCAAGATCATCCTGGGTAACCAGGTGAAACCCCGTGTCTACTAAAAATAAAAAATGAAAAAATAAAAAAATAGCCAGGCGGTGGTGGCAGGCGCCTGTAGTCCTGGCTACTGAGGGAGGAGGCAAGAGAATGGCGTGAACCCGGGAGGCGGAGCTTGCAGTGAGCCGAGATCGCGCCATTGCACTCCAGCCTGGGCGACAGAGTGAGACTCCGTAAAAAAAAAAAAAAAAAAAAAAAAAAAAAGAGAGAGAGAGAGAGACAGAGAGAAAAGAAAAGAACAGTCCAGTCCAGGGACTTCTGCTTTTATCCGCTTGAGGACTCAAACATGTTTTAAAAATATTATCTTTCTTCTTATATTTAAAAACAAACAAACAAAAAAACTTATTCTAACCCTAGTGACCTTGAATTCCTCTAATGTTTGTGATCTTTCCTCATTCCTCTTTAGGTTTGTATGTTCTTGGGATTTCTATTGCATTGCATCAGCTTGTAATTTTACAATCCTTCTGACAAACGTTGGTTCTTCTACCCTGCCTTTACTTTGTGTAGCGCCCTTCACTCAGCGTCCTGCATTTACGAGCTCACCTTACATGGCATATCGTCTAAAACCATGTATATTCACATTTTAGAACTTTTATAATAACACAGCACAGCTTCAGTGACTTCAATAACAGATATATATTTTCTCACAGTTTTGGGAACCAAAATCAAGAGGGCAGCAGGTTCAGCTTCTTCTGAGGAGTTGGTTGCCTTCCTGCTGTGTCCAAGCATGACTTTTTCTCTGTGTGAGTGCGACCCGAATGTCTCTGCCACTTCTAATAAAGACATCACCCATAGTGGATTAGGGCTCCACCCTAAAAGCCTCATTTTTAACTGAATTACCTCTCAAAGACCGTATCTCCAAATATACTTACATTCTGAGGTACTGGAGGTTGAGACTTCCATGTATGAATTTGACGGTACTCAATTCAACCTCAACACCATGGTTTTTAAAAACCCTGACTACTCTCAAAGTTACCTCCGGGTTCCTTAGCTTCAGATTTGTACAAAACGTAGATTGACACTTCCAGTCGAGTATATAACACACATCTCAACCTCCATATGCCCCAAATGGAACAGAACATCACCTGAAAAAGCCACCTTCGTCTCTTAGATTATTACCGTATTCTTCTAATACCTTCCACGATCTGCCATCAACCCTAACCCTACCATATATTCTTAAACAAAGTGAGCTTTTTTCTTTTTTTTTTTTTTTTTTTAATTTCAATAGGTTTTGGGGTACAAGTGTTTTTTTGTTACATGGGCAAAGTACATATTGGTAAATTCTGAGATGATAGTGTACCTGCCACTGGAGTGGTGTACATTGTACCCAATGTGTAGTATTTTTATCCCTGGGCCCTCCCCTCTGAGTCTCTCAAATTCATTATATCGCTCTGCATGCCTTTGCAAACTCAGAGCTTGCTTCCACTTCTAAGCGAGAACATATGGTTTTTGGTTTTCCACCTCTGTGTTACTCCACTTCGCATAATGGCCACCAGTTCCATCCCAGTTGCTGCAAAAAATATTGTTTTGTTCCTTTTAATGGCTGTGTAGTATTCCATGGGGTATATATATCAAATGTTCTTCATCCACGAAGTAATCATTTTAAAATAAAATTGATATAGTGTGATCAATAACCCTGGTTTGTTTAAGGCTAAGAGCTTTCACAGGAAATGGGACTTTTAGAACAAAGACTGGGAAAGTCCCAGGCAAACCAGAATAAGTTGGTCACCCTAAATTTGTATAATATTACTCTTCTGCTCAAAAAGTCTCCAGAAGACGTTCATCTCATCAGAATTACAGTAAAAAGTATTTTAAAGTTTCATATCCCTTCTTTGACTTTATTTTATGTCTTTTTTTTTTTCCTCATTTGACTTTAGTCTAAAAATTTAGGAAAAAACATGGCACTTTCTGTGTTCTCAAAGTCTACCTTCAGAATTTATCATCTTGATAAAAAAGGTTTAATACCTACTCTGAGGTCCTTGGGGCATTTATGTGAATCCGTTTGGGCAAAAATTTCAGAAATATTTTAGACAGTGATATACAACCACAATTTTACCCTTCTCCACCAAGGGGAGTAAGGTCTGCAAACAGTTTTGTTTTCACAACCTGAGAAGTAAATGCTAACTGACATGTAGTGGATGGGATGTAGTGGCCTAGGATGCTGATAACATGCACTGCACAACTACCCCAAACAGGGAACTTTCAATCCCACAATAACAAGTGTGCTGTTAAACTTTGTCCTAAGAGATGGAATACACAAAGGGGAAAGGTATGAAGGGGAAAGTAGAAGCCATCTCCTAGGCATTTGAAAATATATTCTTGTTATATTTGTCTACTTGTTTATGTGTGGAACTCTCCAATTCATGTCCGTACCTCTGATGGAAGGGGAAGAGGCTATATTTTCACCAGAATTCTCAATGCTTGGAACAGCAAGAAGATGCAGATAGGTGCTTAATAAATATTTGTTGAATGTATGAGTGAAAAAAAAAAAAAAAGATGGATTAGTGTTTAGTAGGGAACAGAAAGCTACTGATTCACACGGAAACAAATAGCAACTTTTTTCTTTTAACTTTTTAACTAACTTACGTACAGACAAGAGACTATTTAAGTTCCTCATTATTATCAGTTTGGGATACTTGCAGCAATAAAGGACAGTAAGTGAAATAATCCAAGTGAAATATATCACAAAATACCTTTTGAAATCGATAAGTAATTAACTGAAGTGAAAAGAAATAAAAAAAGCTATATGAACAAATGAATAATAAGTGAATACATTTAGAAAATTTTAAAAGAAAGTCAAAAGGGTATATTTATTTTTTAATTCTCATTTTTCCAGAGTTATCTAACTTTTTTAACTAATGCTTTTATTTTGAGATAATTGTAAAGTCACATTGAGTTGTGAGAAATAATAGAAGATTCCATGGATACTTTCTTTGGTTTCCCCTAATGGTAACATCTTGCAAAATATGTATTCAATATGTTTATATTCAACTTGATAACATATATACTAAAAACTCATTTTAGTGTATGACTTCTAAACATCTAATATATTTTTATTAACCATAATGTATAATTTTTTTGCAAGTGATGTATTCTGAATGAGCCCCTTTTTTGGTCAGGGTTTATATATCTACTTCTAAATGCAGCATAGTGTGGAAGCCATTTAAGAAATATTTCAAAAGATAACTAATTCAGTTATATGTGTATTTATTATTTTTAGCCTACATTTTATAAGCTGGTACTGCATGATCTTGATAGTTTTGGGGACACATCATATTTTGATATATAGTTACCATTATAAATAATTTTAAAATGTAAACATGTTTTTAAATGTATGCAGAATCTGCCTTGTGAGAAGAGAAAAATAGTTTGGAGCAGTCTGAGCTATGTGAGGTATGCAAAATTTATCAGGCCCAAAGAGACATGAGTACCAGACTTCAGTCATGAACTTCCCTAGACCACCACACCACCACCATGTACCCATGCACAGGGGCAGGCAGAGGCATTTTTTTTTTTTTTTTTTTTTTTTTTTTAGATGGAGTCTCGCTCTGTCACCTAGGCTGGAGTGTAATAGCGTGATCTCAGCTCACTAAAACCTCTACCTCCCAGGTTCAAGTGATTCTCCTGCCTCAGCCTCCTGAGTAGCCGGGATTATAGGCATGTGCCACTACGCCTGGCTAATTGTTGTATTTTTAGTAGAGATGAGGTTTCACCATGTTGGTCAGGCTGGTCTTGAACTCCTGACCTCATGATCCACCCTCCTCGGCCTCCCAAAGTGCTGGGATTGCAGGCGTGAGTCACTGTGCCCGGCCGGCAATTGTTTAAAGGCATTTTGTTCCTGAAGAGCTGCCTTACTCATTATTTTTATGTTCCTTAGCTTTGTGATACAAAGAAAAATGTGTAGCCGATCAATAATTTATGTTATTTTAATGTAAATTTATGACAAAGAACTTAGAAACTGCCTCTTCTTCTTTAAAATCCTACTTATAATTGCTCCTAATCCAAACATATATTTAGGGCAACTTGAATCTATGCTCTTCAATTGCAATCCTTAAGCTTGGCTCAAATAAACTGTCTACTTGTGTTACAGTTACCTCTTCCCTTTAGAGCCACATTTGTAACAGAAAGAATTTCAGATGAATTGAATAAGTTCTTAAAATGTGACAAAATAACATAAAGTAATATAAAGTAGTATGTTAAAGTTTTAAAAAGAACTGGCAGTAAAGGTATTTCCAGCTATAAAATATGCAAATAATCTAAGACTTACATCCACATAATTAACCAGAATACTGCCTGAGTTGCCAAGGAAAATAATTTTCATTTTTATTACTAGGTAGGAAGGACCATCTGAGATTTCAGATGGTGAGGAAGGGTGACTTTGCCCTAATTCGTAAAAAATCAAGACAGCACATTTCAATATGATCAGATTAGACAGAGCCCAGGGAACATCCATGATGATAAAAGATGACTGCGATTAAACCTTGTATGATTTAGACATCGTAATCGATGCCATAAGTAGCACAATACCATGTGCTCTGCAAGCTGCTATGTGCTCTCAAGGTGGTCATGTGGATAACAAGAGCAGTTGGCTTTTTCTTTTGGGTAGATGCTACTGGGTAGTCTTACATGCAATACAAGAAAATCTGAAAATGCTAAAAGGGAAAGTGTAAAACTGTGGTGGAATCAAATTAGATATTAAAGTTTTGGTGAGATGAGCCCCTTTATAATTATAATGGTTTATTATACTTTTGCAATTGCTACACACACACACACACACACACACACACACACACATACACATACATACATTTTTTTTTTTTTTTTTTTTGGACAGTCTCCCTCTGTCACCCAGGCTGGAGTGCACTGGCACAATCTCGGCTCACTGCAATCTCTGTCTCCCTGGGTTCAAGCGATTCTACTTCCTCAGTCTCCTGAGTAGCTGGGATTACAGATGCCTGCCATCGCATCTGGCTAATGTTTTGTATTCTTAGTAGAGATGGGGTTTCACCATGTTGGCCAGGCTGGTCTCAAACTCCTGACCTCAGATGAACCGCCCACCTCAGTCTCCCAAAGTGCAGGGAATATAGGCGTGAACCACCGCCCTCAGCCTGCTGTTGTTGTTGTTGTTATTGTTATTGTTGTTGTTTTTATTTAAGTTCTGGGGTACATGTGCAGAACATGTAGGCTTGTTACATAGGTATACACATTCCATGGTGGTTTGCTGCACCCATCAACCTGTCATCTACATTAGGTGTTTCTCCTAATGCTATCCTTCCCTTAGTCCCCTACTCCATGACAGGTCCAGGTGTGTGATGCCCCCCACCGCGGTCATGTTTGTTTTTGTTTTTGTTTTTTAACTTGATAATTGTTTATTTATTAATGGCAGAATTTGGGAGCCAGTGGATTTAAGAAAGAATTTTTGTTTAGTTCCCCCTTTCCAAATGAAACTTCTTATTGAAGGGCTTTATTCTGGAAGAATATTGACTGGCAGAAACTATCAATCAAGGCACTTTTTGGACCTCAGGAAACTCATTTGGAATGAGACTTCCCTGGTGACTAACCTTAAAATATATAAACTCAACATTATAGTTATGGAGGATGAATAAATATAGATACCTAATGTACAACATGAGGACTATAGTTAATGATATTGTATCGTATAGTGGAAATTAGCTAAGAGAATAGTTTTTAGGTGCTCCTAACACACACACACACACACACACACAAACACACACAAAGTTAACTGTGAGATGAGGGAAATGTTAACTGGTTTTACTGTAGCAATCACTTTCCTATATATATGTATATCAAGACATCATGTTCTACATCATTAATTTATACAATAAAAAATAGTTTCAGACTCATCATTTTCCTGTGGTAGCTTACTCAGTTTTTACTTTAGTCAATATATCCATACTTTTCATCTGCTATTTTACCTGTTTTGTTCTTTTTTCACTTTCTCTGTATGTGATTCTGTGATTCTTAAACACATACACTTTCTTTTTGTTATTGTTCTGTTAATCCTTGAAACATTTACAAACATGCATATTCTTGTGTTCTTTACTAATCGGATAGACTTACACAACAACCTTAGAGAACAAGGAATATTTTTGGAATATTTTTTGTTACCTGAACTACCTTTTCTTATGCCAGCCTCAATATAATAGCTGAGTTAACCTTTGTATTTATTTGTGAATTATGGTGCAATACTGTATACCTTGATTTATAAGTGGCTTACAAACTCTCCCATTATTGAATAGTTCTGTCATGTTACATAATTGAGTGTATCTTTCTCTTAATCTGCTTTTCTCTCATATATGAAGTGATCTCTCTCTCGCTCTCTCTGTCTTTCTCTCTCTCTGTGTGTGTGTGTATGTATGTATGTGTGTGTGTGTGTGTGTATTTGCCCTTATGGGCATTGTTGTAGGCTAAATAATATCCTTTCCAAGGTGTCTGTGTCCTAATTCCTGAAACCTGTGAATGATACATGGAAAATTACTTTGTTGATGTGATCAAGTTAAGGATCTGGAAATGGGGAGATTATCCTGAATTACCTCTTAGATCCAAGGAGGAGTTTAAAATTCAATTTACATAATTTGTACATTTAAGTATACAATTAACTGGTTCTTAGTATATTTATTGGGTTGTACAACTATCCACTTACTTTAATTTCAGAACAATTGGATTACCTATAAATAAATCTCATGCTCATTCTTAAGGATATCTTTTTAAATAAAAATAATATAACTATTGCTTAATACAGGTGACAGCATCTCAGTCGTACATGGTCAAAATAATTCAGCCATCCTTCTGTTAGCAGTGGAGTGCAGATGGCAATGTGATAATGACAGATTAATGATCCTTAGGGAAATGTCTGTGATCCTGTACAATTTGCCGTAATACTCTTCATGGAAAACACCCATTAAAATAATAATACATCCTGTTGAACTCTAGAATCGAAATTTAGAGAACATCTCTTTCTTTCTGCTTTTCTAGAATCTCATATGACTTAAAAAGAATCTAGGCCAGGTGCGGTGGCTCACGCCTGTAATCCTAGCACTTTGGGAGGCCAAGGTGGGTGGATCAAGAGGTCAGGAGATCGAGACCTTCCTGGCTAATGCGGTGAAACCCCATCTCTACTAAAAATAGAAAAAAATTAGCCGAGCGTGGTGGTGGGCACCTGCAGTCCCAGCTATTCAGGAGGGAGGCTGAGGCAGGAGAATAGTGTGAACCCAGGACGCGGAGCTTGCAGTGAGCCGAGATCGCGCCACTGCACTCCAGCCTGGGCAACAGAGCAAGACTCCATCTCAAAAAAAGAAAAAAAGAACCTAAAAGAAAGCAGCAAAAATATATACAAATTAAAATGATTAAAATGTTATTAGAAAGTACAGCTGTGAATTAAGTTGACACTGAGTGCCAAAATTACCCATATTAGTTACTAGGGTTGGGATAGCAGTTTGTCACCAATATTTTTAAAATTAATGTGCAAGAAGACTCTTTTTCATCATAATTTTAAATGGCCTCAATAGTTTCCTAAACAAACTAATTGTTTAGGAAAAACACAATATTTCTTGGTATAAAATTATAATTATTTATGTCAAATGGTCTCCGGATGAGGACAGTGTAATAAAGTGGTGTCACATATCTAACAAATATTTATTCAACCTAGGATGTGTCAGACATGATACTATGTGCTTGGGACACATCAAAGAAGAAATGGTTGAAAATCCCTTTGCTCAAAGCACCCGCATACATTGTGTCTCCTACTCCACTGGCCTTTAAAGAGAATCAACAACAAGTTATGTAAGGTTGAAGGCATTGCCACACAATCACAACATAGTAAAAACTATTTTAAAGACAGGATGTACTGTGTCCTTGCAAATCATTTAGTATCATAATTCTTTTAGTAAATTTTGGCTGACATTGACTGGAGATTTTCTTCCATTGACTCTGGAAGACGCCAGGAACACAACTCTTCTGTATGATCATTGGAATTCAGAGCCATGCTCTTTGGGAGAAGTCAAAGTGCGGTAGGGTTATAATCCTTTTATAGAGGCTGAAAATCTCATTAAAGTCATCTGTGGTGAGCTGTGAGAGTTTCCACATTCAGGACTCAAATTCTCTGCAGAAAATTGTTTTGAATCAGCTTTACCCCATAGAGCTATAATCAGGGATGCTAGATCCACTCTAAAAGCCACTTAGTTCTACTCAGAAATAATTTTCATATCAGCATATAACTAAGTATATGTTTAGATAAAAATAGCAGCTCAATAAAACACTCACAGAAACTTTACATTAAAGAATGATATTTTCCCACCTAATTTTTAGAAAGTAGCTATGATTTTAAAACTGTAAGATCTTTAGGGTAGAGGCATGGTACATCTAATTTTTATTTTTTCCATTTTATTCCTAATATTTATAAGTATCTTAAGTAGCACGGATGTACTTGATTTTCATGCAAACTTTTCTCATAACTTTAAAAACAGTTATTTTTTTAAAAAAAGTTACTTATTTTGCTTGTAGATATGAATGAGACAGAAATCTCATTCATTTGGCCCCAGAACCAAGAGCTGTAATAATTATATTTATTGAGCACAAAGTTTATGCTAGAAACTGTAAGCATCCTCATTTAATTTCTGTAATGTATCATTAGCTACATTTTGCATATTAGGTTAAAAAAAAAAACTCAGAGAAGTAGAGTAAATTTCTGGATGTTACACAGAATTTCTTTTTAGCAAGTGGGCTATTTAAAAACCTCTATGAGTAAAATATGTCATTTTTAACTAGCTGATTGTGTATCTGTCCGAATCTTAATTCTATCTCTGTCTCTGTAATCTCTCTCTCTCTCTCTCTCTGCCCCTCCTCTCTCTTTCTTTATCTTTCTCTCATTAATTTTTTTTTCCTTATACCACAAGGCAAAGCATATTCTCTGTGTCTCTGTGTACCAGGCACTTCACTAGAATGGTGAATTCCTTTGTTACACTCAAATGAATAAAGATACAAAGGGTCATGTGCTGACGTTTTTTGCTTTCAATGTTGCTGATTCAAAGAACAGTATCAATTGTGACTGGTGAGCAGAAGGGTTCTTGTAGTATGGGGTCGGTGGTGGTGGTGGGGTGCTGGCAAAATAAAGCATTTGTATCAGAGGAAAGAGCCTGAATAAAAGTATAAAGACATTAAAGAGCATGGCACACAGAGAGAATTATAACAGTTCAATTGGTCAGTTTGTAGATGAGCAGGTGTTTAAAGAGGTTGGTCAGTGTCAGCATGAATCTTATCTAGGAGGCAGGGAGAAGGTGCTATGTAATTTAAGAAGTTTATGAAAGAAGATCATTCAGGGTGCCTTAGCATGAAAGTGGGCAAGAAGGTGGACAGAAATACTAAGAAAGAAGAAAAGACAGCCAGGATCAAGGTAGTCGCAGCAAAGCTATAAGGGAGGTAGGAGATAGAAACCATTTACAGTCAACATTTACTGGCCCTAGTGAGTGAATTATTGAATATGGGAGTGAGATGCAGAATGTGGGGAATCCAGTGATGGATCCTCAGAGGACTTGCTGCCCACAGTGGGACCAGTGGATTGCCTGCGGCTATGAGTTCGCTTAAGGCTCACACCTCTCCCAAGGTTATGCCCTTCCCTAGGGCGGCCTGCATCCAGTGACTGATCATAGAGGGGATACAATGACCCAGGCACTTTAAGGTTGCCAAGGACCATCTGAAGATGGGTCATTCTAGCTCCAGAATTTTGTCCGTGGCTTCATGCAGCCAGCGTGGCACTTCGACTAGACCCTCTACCCAATCTTATTTCTTTCTCTTCTTTTCACAGATGACAGTAGGTTTTTTTTTTTTTTTTAAATGTACACAGACACTATCTGAGCATCTGCGTTTGAGAATCCAACCTGTGATAATAATGCCGAAGTACCTGAATTGAGGCTTTGTTATCAAAAGAGGAAACAACAAAGAGGACGGTGTTAAAAAGCAATGCATTCAGTTGGAGCTTACTGTATTGGAGGGAACAGTAGATGAACTAGATGATTATCTCCTGCAGATGGAAGGATAATCAGGACTATAGCTCAGGAATAAATTAGTGGAAATTTGTATTTGGGGACTTTTAAAAACAACAAATCCAAAATACCTTTTATATGTTTCATGTTATAGATATATTTTAGAGGCTTTTAAAATTATTCTGGTTGAAAACTTAAAAAATATTGTTTATGACCTGAGAGTATTTTTAGCAATTATTTTATTGCTTGGCATTTGAATATTTATAAATTGACTCTGCCACACACCTTGGGGGCTTTGAGTATTTTTGAAGGTTTACAGCAGACAAGTCCAAATTGAAGTCAAGATTCTGTCCCCTTAGCAGCCTTTTCAGGATGTAGCATCCCTTATGTCAAGCTATTTTCTTGATTGCCCAATTTGTGCATTACTGACAAGGTGTCCCAATTGCCTGGTTATGGTATCCTCGTTCCTTCTTTGATGGGACAGTGATTATGTGTTAATGGACTTTCTACACACACATTTGTCAGGTTTTAGCTGTTGCTTGTGTCCTCAGTTAGGTTATAATTGATGCCCAAGGGCAACTTGCACATTTAAATGAAAACGGTTAGTGATTATTCACATCCTATCATTCATAAACACAGGAAAAGATACAAGAAAGTTTGTTTCTTTACCTTCATGTCTCCTGCATACACATTTGAATGCTGAATGCCATTATCAGACTTCGCTGCTTCCAATTTAGCTCTTTTGTGCCTTTTTGATTTCACGTTTCATTAGTTAATAGTATTGGATTTGTGCCAAGAAAATAATATATACATGTATGACTTTGAAGTTGGAGTTGAGAGTGCATAGCAAGAAAGGCATTTCCTACTAATAACCAAATGAGAAAGCCAACATAAGTACATGCACACACACCCCCTTTCTTTCATAGAAAGAGCTTATAGAAAGCTTATAGAAAGAATTAATGGAAGTAATTCTATGCTGTCTCATATCTACTGAAACAGGTAAAAACAGTCAAATGAGTGTAACCTGTAGCCAGGGTGACCATGAGTCTTGGTTTATGCCTTGGTTTCCACACAATTATTTATAGCATCTCGTTAACTCTCCAAATGTCCTGGTTTACATATTAAATTACATAGCTGCCTTATCTAGGATACTTCTAAGTTATTTTAAACATTAGCTTATCAACATGCTGAGTAATACGTGACCTGACAGAAAACGTTTATTAAATAATTCTCATTTATGACTAAAATATTTACTCCTAGAAGGGTGAGTAGTTTGAATACTTTTGGGGTTGTTATAAAATGTTTAGTATAATTCATTTTGGAAAATATAGAATGCATTAATGATTAATATGATCCTAAAATATATTAGTTTATGAATCTTATGGTATCACCATGGTGTGGTGGAATGATCTCTGAGCTATGATACAGGCAGGTGACTTAGCAATGTTGACAATTGTCTCTGAGGCTTTGATAGGTTAGCTGACTGCTCTCCACTTAGAGTTCTCAAATAATATAGTTGAACATAGTTGTCATATTGTCTAGCTCAAAAATGTTATAAATTTGTAAGATAATCGGTCATGAACTGGCTTCAGTGGCAGATATCTCTTCAAAATACCCATAATTCTATGAGTATTTGAATAATGATGATATTAGTCTATTTCATTGCTTAAGTGAACTAATAATAGTGGCCTTTTTTGTTACTGCTGACTAAAATGTAGAAATTGTGATATCAATAATTAAAAATGAATCTTTATGGTACATTCCGAATCACATTTTTTCCCATTAATTCTATAGCCCTCACTCCCCATTTAGAAAATGTTTTACTGGCAGCTTGTGTATTATAATTTTCAAAATTTTAAAGTAAATTGTTGCATTGATAATATAAACACTTTCAAGTGTTTTGTTTGTTGTTTAATGATGTCATCAAAATAATATGAATAAAAGCTATTTAATTTCAACCTAAACAATAAACTAATGTGACTTGTTGTTTTTGAATAGACTTTTTACGCTGAAAAAAAAAAATCATACATTTGTCATTGTATTGACAAAGCCCAAGTACACATTTTCTTCTTTAAATTCCTCTGAAGAGTCTTTCAAAAAATGGTTTTTTTAAAACCATATATTTAAAGTGCTCCTTTCTCAATGAGCTGTCTTACTGTCATAACAATTTGACATTTAATCAGATACAATATCTTCATGTTAGTAATTTAAAATACTGTTCCTTAAAATATTTGTACCCACATTTTTTTTTGCCTCTAGCTCTCCTCTTTCTTCTTCCCTTTTAAAACAGGTATTAGTCAAAGCAGTATACACTTCTTTAGTTATTCAACCCCATTCAGATTTCAACATTTATCATCCAGTTTAGCTTTCACTCTAATGGTTAACATGATTTTTTTTTAAGATAGCCAACAGTCTCTTAACTCAGAAATCGTGTGTGTGTATATATGTGGTCTTTAATCAATTTGATGTTCCTAGTACACTTTACATTCATGATGATTTCTTATTTTTAAAGAATTATTCTCTTTCAAACAATAGAAAAGAGTTCATTTTACTCTTTTTCCAAAATTACTCTTATTTTGCCTTCCTTTTTCTCTAGATACACATGTTTTGAGAGACCTGTACACTGATAACCTTCTTACTATTTTCCTAAGCTATTCTCATATTTTTTAGAATTTTGTATGTTCCAATGACTTGAATATCTATGTAGATCAATCAAATTTTTTTAGATGATCTTAAAATTGAGAATTGCATTCCCTACTTTGAAGATGCTTTATTGACATCTTCATCTGGATTTCCTGCAAGCAGTTGAAATTCAACCTATCCAAGGTAGAATTCATACCCCCTTCCCAGAAAAATGTCTACTCAATCTCCATTAATTGCATACTCTCCCAGTGTTATGAAATAAGCATCCTGGAATAATTTTTGAGGAAATTTTCTCTCACTTATATGGATATATGAGGTTACCAGATTATACAAATGCAATTTTTACAGTCTCTGATTTGAACATTTGCATTGTTCTTTATTGACACAAGCACTAATTTGTCTATGTACATGCATGTGTCTGTGTGTGTGTATGTAGAGCGGCTGTACTAATTTTGTTCATTTTTTTCTTACTTGTTTTACTCTCTCTCAATCCATTTTTATTTTCTTGACCTTGTGTCTAAAACGAATTTGCTTTTTATAAATTGTTCACAATATTTATGTGTCGCATATAAAACTAAAAATATAATTGCTTTTGTATTTTATGTATTTAATTGTTTGAGACTATATATATATAAAAAATATATATATATATGTTTTTTAACCTACATGTTTTCATAAAGTAGATGGGCTGGGAACAGTGGCTCACACCTGTAATCCCAGCAATTTGGGACGCTGAAGTGGGCAAATTGCATGAGCTAAGGAGTTTGAGAGCAGCCTGGGCAACATGGTGAGACCCTGTCTCTACCAAAAATAAAAAAAAATAATAAAATAAAAATAGCTGGGCATGGTGGCACGTACGTGTGGTACCAGCTACTTGGGAGGCTGAGGTGGGAGGATCTCTTGAACCCATGGGGTGGAGGTTGCAGTGAGCCAAGATCAAGCCACTGCACTCCAGCCTGAGTGACAGAGCAAAACCCTGTCTCAAAAAAAAAAAAAAAAAAAAAAGGTGGGGGGGGATGAAAAACGTTTGTTTTAGGTGGTTACTAAATTACTATTATTATAAAATTGGGAGTCAAAATCTCTATATTTCACTGAAATTTTGCAGTATATTTTGTTGTGGCTGAAGTTTACTTGGCTCTTTTGTAGAATGCAAGTTTTTTCTGTTATCTGATGATTCAAAAATGACACTTTACTGATGTGGCGCTTTAGTTATTTTGCTTTATGCATCCATACTACATATTTGATGACAGTAAACGTTTCTTATCCTTGTCATCTCTGTGAGCTATATTAGTTTTGAATTGGCATTGTGACCTGTGCCAGGCGGATACTGTGCCCCTGACTACTATTTGGTGAATGAATGAACAAAATATTTTTTTATTTTTGTAGAAAGTATCTCCGGAACAAGGGCAATATTTTACATATCATAATAGCCACCCTATTCCAGCATCTGCTCAACAGCTTTTCAATACACCTAGGTAGAATTTAAATATTCCTTGACAGAAAATCTTGTTCAATACAAATACATTACTGAACTTAGTCTCTAAAATAAAGGACAAATTATATAAAATCCATACTATTTTTTAATGTCTTCACTGCTATTATGGAGGAAATGAACTGTATTATTTTATGATCAAGGTTAACAAAGTCAAAAATACTGTTATTGTTATGCAAAATATTAATCCATTTTATACTTGGCTCATAGAAAATGTACTAAATGTTGTTTAATTGAATGCATTCATATTTAACTTAAAATTATATACCTTGGGAAAATAGTTTTAAAGTTTGAGAGGAATCTGATAAAGTTACAAATGCTATTGGTTTTCTATTTTAGCTGTGTACATCAGAACAACACCAAACCTATTTAGGAAATGAATGAGTTTTGTATATGACCGTTATGGATCCTGTATGGAAACAACATTACACACAGTAAATCCAAAAATCAGTTTCCTAATGGCTACATTCATACATTTGAGAAATATTTCATAACATTTCACAGCATTATGCTGAAATATGTTATATTGAGAGTTGAGCTTTGGTGCAGAAGGTTAAAAATGTGTGGCTTCAAAATTGTTGTCATTCACGTTTTTCAATTGAAAACTGGAGTACGGCAGGGCCGGTAATCAGTTCTTTGAAAGTGACAGCTGTAATAACCTGGTAGGGAATTCTCAGAGTACTTCAAGATTTTGACCTTTGGAAGGTATAGATTTAAGGAGAAATATAATTTGGAACTGCAGATGGAAGAAACATCCTCTTTCCTGGGCTAATATTAGACAGTCTTTAAAATAATATCAAGAAGAACCAGTTAGAAGTTTTACACAGAGGAGAGGAACCAGTGCATACATATTGTGGATTCCTAATAAATGATGTTGTCATAGCTGTAGCTTTTACATAGCCAAAGTGCATACCACAGACCCAATGGCACCCACACTTTTACTTTGTGGCTTCTGGCTGTCCACATCTTTAATGCAAATAGATGTGCCTTTTAGACAGTGCTATTATTGGATGGAGTAACTCCATTTCCATCCAAATGTCATTTCTTTCAGTTCTTATTCACTCCTACTACTGTTCTAACTAGAATTCTGTCTACCCTAGCTTAAATAAATACATATGTATTTAAAATGTGAAATTATAACCTCTCAGTCTATTGTCATCCTTTGTATCTATGCACTTGAGTAAAAGCCTACTATATGCTTTAGTTAATTTGCTTGGGAATTAATTTCTGTAAAAGTGTATGACTCTGCAAAAGAACAGGAAGAAAAAATAACAGGAACATCTAAAAATATTACTATATCCTCGTCTATCCCTAAATCAATTTTTTAACCTAATATCAAGAAAAATAAGAATGAAGGAAATAAAAATGTCTTTCTCTCAAATAACAAAAGACAATTTGACTTATTAAGTAAAATATAACTACTGATTTACTTATCTAACAGCTGGAATAAGGCATAAGGAGTTGATCTAGAGCATAAAGTTATAGAAATTTAGACCTGGGAAATCGCACCTGGCAATCTCTCACAGCCAATAGAAAGCTGAGGCCAAAGGGATTATTTGCCTTATTCAGGCTTATAGAGATCATTAATCAGATATGGCAAAAATTCCACATTCTCAAGCTCTTTCAAAGAAGTTCTTTGCATTGCACCGTGCTACTTCTTGCATAATGATTTAAACAATAATTTGGTAACTTATTTTGCAGCATAATTTTATAATTTTTACAAATGTGTCCACAAATAGCTTGAGTACTCCAAAACATTTCTACTTGATCTTTCCTCTTGTTTGCAACAAAGCATTCATTGGCTCCCCATCTTTTATTCAGAGACAAAGGAAAGGTCTTTCCAGGGCACTACATGACCCTGGGTAAACCATTGCACTCCTGCTCTCTCTCTCTCTCTCTCTCTCTCCAACCCCATCCCCTATCTCTTCCTTACCAACTTCCCTAACTACATTGGGTTCCTTACTTTACAGCTAACCTGTCAGTCATTTTCCCTCTCCTGAGGTTTGCACTTCCTCATTATTTTCCTAAATGTTCTTTTCTCAGATATAGGTATGGTTCCGTTTCTCACCTTTAGGTCATTGCTTAAATCTCACATTCTAAAATGAGTCTTTTCCTGACCAGCCTGATTAAGGTTTCCATTTTATTAACTGCTATATCCCTACCTCTAAAAACAGTGTTTAGATTATAGTAGACCATAATATTTTTTGTTGCTGAATTCATGGATGAGTAATGAGTTATTAATTTGCATTTCCAAAAAGTAAATTATATAGAGTCAAGAGGAAGTGGGAAACAACTGTGTCTTTGTTGATATGCCAAAGAGTGTGCATTGATCTATTAGAGAAACATGAATGAAATCTTTGGATTATTTAAAGACTTGTTGATATTATTTTCACTTTATCAATTGCTTCCTGTTTTGTTTCATTCCATAGCAAGTATCTTGGCAGCTAGGAGGTATTTAAATCTCTCTATCATCACTAATATAACCAATTGGTGGTAGGAATGAGAACACTGAATGCTTAAAGGAAGCTCAGTTCTTGAGAAGATATTAGTTTTCTCTATGTAAAAAAGCTGTAAAAAAGTGTAAAAATGTACACTATGTGATATAGATTAGTATTAGGAGATAAAAATGGCTTTAGAGTTCATTCAAAGCTTCTGCTACAGAATCTATCATTGAAAGAGAGTAGAGAGTAAACAGAAAGATGTGGTAGCCACATTTTATGGAATATTATACAATAACATATAAAACCAAATTAGAGGTTTGCTTAGATATATACATAGAAACATCGTTAGAACTTAAACAAACAGGGCTTATTTCAAGGGTAAGAAATAATGTGTGTGTGTGTGTGTGTGTGTGTGTATATATACCAGTTTAAACATGTCATTAGTTGGTTATATATACACACACTCATATTCTTTCTTACCATTTAAATAAGTGCTATATATATATATACACACACACACACAAATATATGCATATACAATGCATATATATGTATATGAGTGTGTGTGTATAAACACCCAGTGCTAAGTGAAAACTAAGAGTGAGCAATATATATATTATATATAATTAGATTGTATCATATATATTATTTATTTTTCTCCATTAGGCATCAGCACAAAATGAGGTATGTTACGGACTAGATGGAAGAGTTAAATTTATTTGAATTTCATTGACAAACACTAAATGCTATTAAAAGCAATAGCATAAATCTTGAAATATAAAAAATAAACTAAGTTAATGTCTAAAAAATAATGAAGTTACTGGAAGTAAAATTTCAGAGTACTAATTCTCATTCATTATGATATATTTATAATTAAATTCTGAAAATGTAAACATCAACACCTCCCATTGGAATAAAAGATGGAGTTCAAAATTTCAAGATAAGCAATAACAATTGCAGATGGATTAAATGATTTGACTTAAAATCAACAGTCTGTTATATACAGTTTAAAATCTTTCCCCTTCTTCAGCATCAGCCCAGCAATCTAAAACAATGTTTGAAAAATATTTTAATCCCATTTAATGTACTTCATAATTGAAGATTAATTAGTAATACAAATACAATTGCGTGTTGTAAATTAGGTTTAGAAGCACCTTGAGGACACAAGGAAAGTACTTCTTGCCATATATGTCATTGTATAATAATTCGAATCTAGGAGTGTGAAATAAATGCATATAAAGTAATGAATTCTGATTCTACTCTAATCAGACATCAGCATAGATACATATCTTCTTTTTAAACCTTTGCATAATTTAAAGCAAAAAGTCATTTGACTTAGTTAGCAATACACATTTCTAAAATAGAAATACATGTGAAGGCCGGGCGTGGTGGCTCAAGCCTATAATCCCACTTCAGGAGGCCGAGGCGGGCAGACCACCTGAGGTTGGGAGTTTGAGACCAGCCTGAACAACATGGAGAAACCCCATCTCTACTAAAAATACAAAATTAGCCGGGCATGGTGGCGCATGCCTGTAATCCCAGCTACTCGGGAGGCTGAGGCAGGAAAATTGCTTGAACCCAGGAGGCGGAAGTTGCGGTGAGCGGAGATGGCGCCATCGCACTCCAGCCTGGACAACAAGAGTAAAACTCCATCCCAAAAGTCAAAAACAACAACGACAACAACAACAACAACCATATCAACAAAGGAATAAAAGAAATATGCGTGATAACGATTTCTTTTCAAAAAAGAGTATTGCCATCTCGTATGCTTTCCTAAAGGTATTTTTTCCTTCTCTGTTCGTGCTGTGATGGTGCTATACATAGGAGTGAAGCTCTACTGCATTGTCTTCAATATTTAATTGTTTATTGAGCAAAGCAGCAAAACTTTATTGCTTAGAAAGGTTTTACTGAAATCATTTGTAAGCTCCAAAACCAGAGCCAACTTCACTCTTCAAGCAGATTAGCACAATTTTATTGTCTCAATTAGTAAAACTCAATTTCTTTATACTAGATAGCATGTATATTTGAAAATAGAGAAGAAAAATTAATTAAGAAAAATTAATACCCACTCAATTGTTTGTTTAGAAATATTTCCTATTTAGTAAGTTCAATACTGATTTTTACGTTTAAAGCTTAATTATGGGAGAGAGCAGCAAATTACAAAATAAAGCTTCTCTCTAAGTAAGTATCTATCACAAAATGAAAATCATTGCATATATAAATATTTACTTTAATATTCATGATTTACAGAGAAAGTTAATACAAAATACCATTCCCAGTGATACCTTTATATCCTTCTTTATTAACTAGAGACATATATTAGCATATAATTTGTAGATATAGTTCTAAGAATATGTTTTAGAATAGGTCTTGGATTTTCTTTATTTCCTCTAACATAGATGCTCTAAGGTAGATTAGCAAATTAGTTCATGTGCCCTGTAGTCTTATAAGTTATTAGTTTGACATTTTCCTACTGCTAAAATCAACAATTAATTTGTTCATGGGCTGGTGTTACTGAACAATAAAAATATATTACAATTTTTCAAATACATTGTTATAAAGTTATACCAATGTTGTATATTTTTTCCCCTTTAAGCATTGTTTTTCTCCTATAGGTATCATAAAGTTAGTGTCCATTAAATGATCTCATACAGAATTAGTCAATGTCAGCAAAATTGGATTTTCATTAGAAATGTTTTATGATATTTTAAAGTAATAAAATTATATGTGTACAAATTACCTATAGAAATGATGCGATTTTTATTATAAATATGCAACTGTTACTTGTCCCTTCTAATGTTTCTCTCTATTTCCAAATTCCTTGAAAAACCAGTATTGGCTTGCTGGTGTTCATTCTCTACACCTCTGCAGGAACATAGAGATTCTTGTCATATAACTTTAGTAAATTTCATATAGCCTATACTACTCAGCACCTTATTTTTCTTAATATATAGTTCATCTCTCCAGATTAGTCATTAGTATTTATTGTCAATATAATGAACATTTCATTCATTTTCAAAGGTTTCTGAATTTCCATGATGTGTAGATGTAACACATATTTGTTCAACCTCTTGCCATTAAATGGACTAATTACTTTATAAATTCCTTCCATTAAAATAACACTATACTAAAAATATTTGTTCATATTTCCCCAGGCATTGGTGCTTTTATTTCTGTTGGTTGTGTTACTAACTGGTTTTTCTAGTTCAAAGAGTGTGAATTTGTAATTTTAATATATACTGCAGACTTTTTTCCAAAAAATGTTATAGCAATTTAGATTCCAATTGATGCCCATTTTACTATAGTATTGTGTGCAATGGCAAACACTTAAATTTATCAATTCTGAAGTTTGAAATAAGAAAATTGTGGTTTTTAACTTGCATATTCTTAATCAGAAGTGCAGTGAATTCTATTTTCATGGTTTTTCATAATTTAAACTCCTTCTCTAGCAATATATTACTCATTAAAAAAGAGAAAAGCAAGGAAAAGTAAAATTGCACCAGGTGAAGTCAACAGGCAGGGAAGACTTTTCTCAAGACTATTTCAAAGGGAAGAGGCAGTAGGCAGTGATGTCAACTTTGCTGAAACAAAAGGTGAGAGGGTTTTTAAGCAAGAGGAGGAACGAATGGAAAAGTGTTAGAGGACATTAGTGGGGAGGTTGGTCAAGGTGATTAGGCCATCTCTGTTGCTGATTAGTGCTTATTGAAGTTAGGCTCTTACCCACTCACAGAAACCGGGAGATGGGGGTCTTTTCTTGATGATTACATTTCATAGAGATTCTCCCAGGTTCTTGGGAAATATGTTCCTGCTTTGTAAAACTGGCAAGATACTGAGAGAAGATATGTATCTCAAAAAGGCAGATAAATAATTGCAAATTTTCTAAGGTAAACATAAGAAAAGAGAGGTGATGGACCTATAATCAGGAATAAACCTGTCTAAGGTTTAGTCAAACTCAGGACAACCTTACGGCCATTTTGTTCACTTTATAAAAAGTAACTTGTGCTTGCTACTTCCTCACCTAATGACAATTTACTTGCCTAATCTTCTCTGTGGAGGCTAAAGCAACTCCATCTTGGATGCTAATCTGCCATGTTGACTTCAGATTAACCCCAGTTCCAGGAATTCCTCTAAGATTTCTAATTTATCTAAAGTTCCTTGTGTAAGAGCATGTACTTACCTTAAATCCCGCCCTTAAGCATTCTTGCCTTTCCTTGAGGGATACTTCAATTGTACTATACATTCCTTCTGAGGCACCTATACACTTTCTTTATGGACATAGGCCCTGTGTCTGGGAGGGGGTAACAGTTTGGGAATAGTGGCTTCCAACACACGGCTTCTGTTCTTAAGTCTCGTTAAATGTTTTATTCTAAGAAACTGGATTCATCATCCCCTTTCTTCAGCCTCTTAGATTCCTCAGCTTGGGGGTAGATTTGCATCTACCTGCTCACAGGAAACACTCTCCCCTCAATTATCATCTGGATGGTAAATTAGTATCCTTTAATCCTTGCTCTATCATGTGTTTGCTGATAGATCTATTTTTATATCTTTTTCTGTCTATCTGTATCTCATATCTATTTTTATTTTTCAATTTAATTTCTTTTTAGTTTGTATTCTTTGTTTTTCTAAACTGACAAAATTATATGTATTTATCACGTACAATATATTGTCCTGAAGAGCATATACATTGTGGAATGACTAATTAACATATGCAATGAACATACGCATTACCTCACATAGTTATTATTTTTATGGTGAGAACACTTTACATCCTCTCTCTTAGCGTTTCTCAAGAATACAATACATTGTTAATCATAGTCAGACCTCTTGAGCTTATTTTTTCTATGTAACTGACATTTTGTATCCTTTCACCAACACCATCTTAACCCCCAACCACCCTAGCCTCTGGTAGCCATCATTCTACTCTTTACTTCTGTGAGATCAATTATGTTTTTAGATATGTAAATGATATCATGCAGTATTTGTCTTTCTGTGCCTTGCTTATTGCACTTAAAATAATGGCCTCTAGGTTCATCCATGTCATCACAAATGACAGAATTCTTTTCTTTTTTATGACTGAATAGTATTCTGATGTATATGTGTGTGTGTGTGTGTGTATATAATATATATGTATACACCACATTTTCTTTATTCATTCATCCATTGATGGACACTTAGATTGATTTCATATCTTGGCTAATGTGAATAATGCTGCAATAAAAATTAAAGTGCAGAAATCTCTTTGACATAAAGATTTTATTTTCTTCGGATATATACCTAATAATGGGATTGCATGATCATATGGTAGCTCTAGTTTTAATTTTTTTTGAGTGTGGGAAATAAGAGCTCAGAGTCACAAAGAAAATGAGCACGCAAATGAAGGGTTTCTCAGCAGGGCAGATTTACTTCTGCAGAAGGGTGCTGCTCATTCTTCTGGTCACTGCAAGAGCACACCAAACAAAGGAGGGAAGGGGTTTTTATCCCTAACACAGTCAGTCCCTGATACTGTGTCCAGTCCCCATTGGCTGGGGTCAGACCACACAATCTAAGTTAATCCCACTTGCCTACTTCAAATGGAGCAGGGCTAGGGGCTACAGCAGCAGGAAGAGCAGTTTCAGAACTAAGAGTGCCAAATAAGGAACAGATGTGGGTTTTTATAGCTTGAGAATGGATGTGGGTTACAGATTGGGAATGGATGTGGGTTACAGATTGGGAATGGATGTGGGTTACAGATTGGGAGTGGCTATGGGTTACACATTGGCAACAACTGTGAGTTACAGATTGGGAATGGCTGGAAGCTTGTTTACCATAACTAGGGGCAAGGAAGCAAGGAAATTAGGCTTTGAAAATAGAGGACAAGTGGAACCTTTGAAAAGGAACTCACTGTTTCTAACATTGAGGAAACTTCATACTGTTTTCCATCGTATCTGTACTAATTTACATTCCCACCAATAGTGCATTAGGGTTCTTGTTTTTCTACACCCTTACCAACATTTGTAATTTTTCATCTTTTTGATAATAGCCATTGTGACAGATATGATGTCCACTGATGACTAATGGTGTTAAACAAGTTTGTTTGTTTGTTTGTTTGTTTGTTTGTTTTTAAAGGATCTTTCAGGTCCTTTGTCCAATTTTTAATTTTGGGGCTATATGTTTTGCTTGTTTGATTGTTTTGTTTTATTTGTGCTACTGAGTTCAGTTCCTCATATATTTTGGATTTCAATTCCTTATCAGATGGGTAATTCGCAAATACTTTGTCCAGTTCTCTAGATTGTCCTTTACTCTGTTGATTGTTTCCTTTGTTGTGCAGAAGCTTTTAAGTTTTATGTAATCCCATTTGTCTATTTTTACTTTTCTTGTCTGTTGTTGGAGCCATAACCAAAAACAAACAAACAAAAACAAAAAACAACAACCAAAAAAAATTGTTGCCCAGATCAATGTCATAGAGGTTAGTCCCTATATTTTCTTCTAGTGGTTTCATAGTTTTGGGTCTTGTAATTAATTCTTTAATCCATGTTGAGTTTACTTTTGCATACAGTATAAGGGTTTAATTTCATTCTTCTAAATGCAGATATCTAGTGTTGCCAAAACCATTTATTGAGAGATTGTCCCCGTAGTGTATTCTTGGCTTCTTTGTTGAAAATCAGTTGGCCGTAAATGCATGGATTTATTTCTGCGCTCTCTGTTATTTTCCATTAGTTTTTGTGTCTGTTTTTATGCCAGTATCTAGCTGTTTTGGTTACAACAGTAGCTTTGTAGTATATTTTGAAGTCAGGTGGTATAATGCCTCTAACTTTGTTCTTTTTGCTCAAAATTTCTTCAGCTATTTGGGGTCTTTTATGATTTCATACAAATTTTAGGATGATCTTTTCTCTTTCTGTGAAGAATATCATTGGTATTTAAATAGGAATTGCATTAAATGTGTAGTTCACTTTGGAGAGTATAGGCATTTAAACAATATTAATTAATCCAATCCATGAACACATTTGTTATTTCATGTATTTATGTCTTCTTCAGTCTATTTAATGAATGTTTTGTAGTTGTCAGTGTAGAGATCTTTCACCTCCTTTGTTAAATTCAAGTATTTTATGTTTTTGTAGCTAGTATAAATAGGATTTTCTCACTTTCTTTTTCAGGAAGTTTGCAATTTGTGCATACAAATATTACTGATTTTTATCTGTTGATATTGTATTCTGCAACTTTACTGAAATGGTTTACTTAATTCTAACAGCACTTTAGTGGACTCTTTAGTTTTCTATATATAAAATTATGTCATCAGCAAACAGAGATAATTTAACTTCTTCCTTTGTAATTTGGATACATTTTATTTCTTTCTCTTGCATAATTGCTCTGCTAAGGACTTCCAGTGTACTATAATGAATAGAAGTGGCAAGAGTTGGCATTCTTTTTATTTTCTAGTGAAGTCTCAGAGAAGACACTTTTAGGTTTAGTATGATATTAGCTGTGAGTTTGTCATATACAGTCTTTATTATGTTGAGACACTTTTATTTTATATCTAATTTGCTGAGTGTTTTTACAATGAAAGGATGTTAAATTTTTTCAAATACTTTTTCTGCTCCTATTGAAATAATCATATGGCTTTTGTTCTTAATTCTATTAATTTGATGTATCACATCTATTGATTTATTTATGTTGAATCATCCTCACATCCCTGGAATAAATCCCACATGATCATCATAAAGTATTTGTAAAATGTACTATTTAATTTGTTCTCTTCTCTTCAGTTTTTTGGAAGAGGTTGAGAAGAACTAGTATTAGATCTTCTTTAAATGTTTAATAGAAGTCATCATTGAAGACATCAACTCCTGGGCTTTTCTTGCATGGGGGACTTTTTATTACCACTTTAGTCTCCTTACTCATTATAGGCCTGCTAAGAATTTCTGTTTCTTCATAACTCAGTCTTGGTAGGTTGTATGTATTAAGTTATTTATTTTTTCCAATTTGTTGGTGTCTAATTGTTCATAATGGTCTCTCAGGATCCTTTGTATTTCTATGGTATCAATTTTAATTACCCCTATGACTCAATCATTTGCTCTTTTGGTGCTGTCCCATAAATTCTATAAACTTTCTTGACTCATTTTCACTTCTTTTTCTTTGTTCTTATCTGACTATTTTCAAATAATCTGTTTTTGGGTTCACAGATTCTCTCCTGTTTGAACAATTCTCCTGTTGATCCACTATTGCATTTTTGGTTTCATTCATTATATTTTTCACTTCCGGGATATCTATTTGATTTTTGTTCCTTTGTCATTCTAATCTCTCTATTAAATTTCTTGTTTTGCTCGTTTATCATTTTCCTCATTTCATTGAATAACTTCCCTATATTTTTTTGAACTTTGCTGAGTGTCTTTAAAATAAAGGAGGACTATTTTTAAGTGGGTAAGAATTTCTCCACTTAAATAATGATGGAGAAAGATGTATATTTCCTACCTATCACTTCATTATTTAAAACACTTGAAAATAAATTGCTTTTCCTTAAAATAAATCTTGAATCATGGTTCAAGATGTAACACTTTCTCCAAGACATAAAAAATAAGTTAAGATTTGTGAACTGTGCGTATTTGCTCTTAGTCCCTAGCTAAATTTCAGAATTTTATGTATATGAGTGTCTGGACATGGACAGACATAGATATTCATCGTATTTTAACTACATGGTTCTTTGTAAATAATTGATTGATTCAGCATTTAAAAACGCTATGCTGAGCTTCATTCCCTTATGTAAAAGTGTGAAAAATCAATAATTATTTCATAGTGTCATGAGAATTAAAAAAAAAAAAAAAAAACTTGGTTAGAACCTTGCTGAACACTCAGGTGGTATCCACTAAATAACTGCTGAATTAAAGAATTGGTGTTATATGGCATTATATAAACCCTATATCTAACTAAGTTAGAAGAAAAATCTGGCTTTAGAAATTTTAGTCTTCATATTTAAGTCAACTTTCAGTTCTGAAAAATATCATTTTGCTTTAACTTGTTTTTTTTTTTTTTTCTTTTATTATATACTGGAAACTTTGGAAAGGATATTAAAAAAAGGTTAGGTCCTTCATTTATTCAAAAAGTATTTACTGACACCCCCTGTGTATCAGGCATTCTTACATCTGAGGATAAGGTGCTAAAGAAAGTGAACTCCCTGCCTCATGGAAATGACATTCATTTACATGTAGAGGCATGTATAGGATAAAAGCATATATATCGTGCTTGAAATTATTTTTAAACATTTATCTTTATAATTATTTTTATCAATTATTCTGTAAAATTCATAAGTGCTCTTATACTATATTGACAATATAAGTACTCTTAGTTTGAGTTTTAATATACTTTGATAGTAACTTATTTCTTATTGCCTCAGAGATTTGTTACAGCATTTTATCTCATGCATTATTTCCCAATTTCTGCCAATTCAAAATGTCATATATGTAGTATTCTGGCAGAAACAATTCAGATAGAAATTGAATCAAAAATATAATTCTCATAAAGGCAAGTCACGCAAAGCAGAAAGAGAATAAATGGCATGCTAGCAATTTTTGCAATAATTTTCTCTCTTCAATTAATCAGACACTCAATTGGCTCGAAAAAATATATATCATCTAGGACAAGTCATCCATCTTGGCTGGCACCTAAAGTAGATGGGCCATCCTTTACCTTACGGCACTTCAACTACATAAACCTAAAAGATAAAATGAAATTCTAGACACACAAGGTTAAAGGACAGCAGAGTCAGGTTTCATCTTCTGCAATAATGTTAAATGGTCAAGGTGAGGAACAAAAGTAATACCCATTTTTTGTGTGTGTGAAATACAAGACAATGTGAACCAGAATGTCAAGAATGATGAATATCACAGAAATCCTCTCATATAGAAAGAAGTTTACCTGCACAGCATTTTCAACAAATAAATCACAGTTTCATTTTTTCTTTGTTTCTTTTTTTTTTTTTTTTTTAACTTTACTTAGATCAAGTAGTGAGTCAATAACTTGCAGTCAGGTTTAATTCGAAAATGTAGACTGATATAGCCACTTATTTGACTGAACATGGTCATTTTAATGAATAAAGAAAGACATTTTGTATCATGTTAAGCAAAATCATTGTTTTTATATGTGTTGAATTTGGTGATACTGAGACATTTATGAAGTAACGCAGTTTGTATTGGATGCTTTGCCTTCTTGTCCCTGAGTTAGAAAGTACCTATATGCATCTTTAGACATTAAAGACAGAAAATATACCACTGTTTCCATAACCAGGTGGGGTATCCATGGAGAATCAGAAAGTTGAACAAATGTTCCAATGGAGGAAGCCCTGAACTGGGCTGTGAGATTATCATTCAAGTCACCATATATATACAGATCACAGAAACAAATGAAGCTGGTTGACCATAAGAGAATAGAGAAGTAGAGGACAGACAGCAACACAGATGAGACACAACAAACTTTGTTATGATTATGCTTTCAATGCTTTGTAATAAGAGTCTCCTTTTGCCATTTACGTCTGATTGTTTTGGTTTCTTTTACCTACAGACAGAGGAATGTGAAATATATTAGCTTTTATTAAATTCCACTAGGTAACTTAATACTATATTTGTTAAGGCAGCTCAGAAAGAAGTTTAAATTTAATAATATAAATGTCAATTTATGTTACCAAATATAAATTTTATAGTACAGTTAAAAATATAAAATTGAATAAAATGTATAACAATATTTCACATAAATCATAAAATAAAATAAACAATATAAAATCAATTAGATGTAATGTAAATTTGGGTTTCAAATTTCTTTTAATGGAATATTCTGAAAAAGACTGTTACCAAGATGATGCTTACTAACAGGTTTCTAGAGAACGATGCCCATTTCCTTTTCTAAGATATGGCTATTCCCTATGTGCGAGCTCTGTAGTTTAGCACATATTTGAATTGTTTACAGAACATTCTACCAGGTCATCAAATAAATCCTGAATGGTGCACAGAGCATTATATGTAAGATCTACTTAATTACGACCCTCTGCTGTCCTTAAATATAATGTCATATTTTAAAGTCTAGGATGAGACTGCCTCCTTGGATTCCATGATTAAAATGTCTAATTGTTAGGTCAGAGCCAGACCCATTCTCTGGCTCTTTCAGAAGATATGGAAATATGTCTCCCCACATCTTCTATCTGAACCTTATTTATCTTGACTTGAAGATAGAGAACATGAGCAAAAATATACACTTATTGGAGAAACAAAAGCTATCTGGGGTAAATATGACCAATTTATGAAATTTATATTTAAATGTGAATGTACAGCTAAAACATGAATGTTAATAGCATTATATATCTATATACATACATATACAGTTTGCCAGATGCTGCTTCTAAACATTGTCATCATATCGTGTTTGTAGAAACATAATGTTTGTTTGTACACGTGTGTATGTGTATGTATGTAGCTATATGTGTGCATGTCTGTACCTGTATCTATTTTCTATTCTACTTATACTTATTAAAGTTAGCAATGACGGATCTACAGTTTTGGAAGACAGAAGAAGAATAAGTTAGTGACAAATCTATGTGAGCTGCCTTTTAGTGAAGAATTTGTGTCTCTGAGTAAGTTGCTGAGATGTATAGATAAGAGGTATATGCTGAGATTTAAAGGCTGGGATGTGCAGTGGTGTACTAAATTGTTTACATTGCTAGCCCTTAGAAGGCAGTAGTCATTTTTTTCCTGAAAGAAATGAAACAAGTATGTAAACATAATGTCTGGTATTAATAGATCTTGAATTTAAAATTTCTTTAACTACAGAAAATACAAGATAATAACAACTTAAATCGAAATTCATAGTGTGCAGACTGGGTAGGGAGACATAGTGTTAATATTGAAGAAATATAAAAATGAAAACTATTCTTAGTTATGAAGAAGGCTAAGGCGAAAGGATTGCTTGAGCCCAGAAGTTTGAAATGAGCCTGGGCTACATAGCAAGACTCCATCTATAAAACAAAAACAAAAAGGAATAAAATGTAATATGAAGAATCTAAGAGATTTGTATCATAAAGCAGACATAACCCCAGGAAAGAGTTTCCACAGGATAAAGGCATAAATAAAGGGAAAAACAACAGAAACATTTTCTTTGAGCTTTGCGATTTAAAGTGCTTATCAAGTCCCAGAGAGGATTAATGAAAAATGACAAACAAGTCATAAGACCCTGATACAAATCTTTAATTCAAAAAACAGATAAAATCTTACAATCTTCAGAATATAAAAAAATTCCAAAAAATTAAAGAAATACTGTCAATCCTAGAAATTCTCATCTACAAACCGGAAATTGAAGGGCATCTGAATAAAATTAATGGATTATGGAGAGAAGTTATCTGTTCATCAAGAATGCCATATACAGCCAATTGTTATAATTTTAGTTTAACATAAAAGGAAGATTGCATAAAATGTGAAAAGTCAAAGCTGTGTCTTCCATGAATATTGTCTTTGGACAATACTGGAATAAAAGCAAGAATCTTCAGCAATAGTCCTTCCACAGAAACATCAATTTGAACAACTATTCACAAACAAGAATACTTTCAAAAGAGATAAGAAATCCAGGTGGGAGATCACAGTACCTGGCTGGAGCACAATAATCAAAAATATCCACTGAAGAAAGGAGGTAGGAAGAATATTCTTAGATTACCTGCATCACTCTCTCCTGACTCCAGGTAGCACAGCACAAGAGAGGAACTGTCTTCTTGGGGGAAAGAGAGGGAAGTGATCAAAAGACTTTGCCTCTGAAAACTCAGCACTGAGCACATTATCATGCCCCATATTCTAGTCCAGCACCCAAGGAATGAAATACTAGACATGTCCTGGAGCCAGGCAAGACCACAGAGCCCCAGACTTCAGATATGCATGGAGGATTCGATCATAAGCCCACACAAGTGTTAGGCGAGCTTCAGGGAATTTGAGCCCTTGACAGCACTCAGTGGCAGGCAGTGAGCGCTATAGTGAGCCCCAGGTATCTGGAGCATCATTTATTCCATGAATTTATAAGAGAACTAACTTCTTTCTCAATGCATGTTTTCTCAGCCTCAATAATAGACTTTAAAATGTAATGGTTCATTTTGTATTCTTTACACATACTTAATTGTACTTTGCTCAATTCTTTTTTATTTTTTATTTCTTCTTCCCTTTTTTTTTTCTCTTTTGTCTTTATTCTTTCATCTCATCTTCCTATTCTTCCCTGACTTCTTTCCCTTTTCCTGGTCTTTTTTCATTTTTAAACAATCCCTTCTTTCGTTTTTGTTTCTCATTATTAAAGCAAATCCGCAAATACAATGTGGCTAAGTTGTGGCAAGGTGGCTCTAAGTTGTCTCTCAATAATCCCCACTTTCTGGTATTCAGACATTTGTTGAATCCTCTTCCTATGAGTATGGAATGGGGTATAGACTTGTTTCTAAACAATAGAATATGACAAAACTTGTAATGTAATTTCCATGAATAGGTTACGTGTAACTTACGTGGAATGTAATTTCCATGAATAGGTTACATGCCAACGGGCTGTATTCCCTGTTTTGCTTTCATACTTTGATGAAGCAAGCTGCCGTGCTGTAAAAGCCCACATGGCAGGAAATTGATGGTGGCCTTCAGGTAACAGCAGGTAGAAACTGGGACCCTTGCACCAATATCTCTCAAGAAACTGAATTATGCCAAAAAGCATGTGATCTTAGAAGTACTCCATCCTCAGTCTTCAGATGAGACCACAGACCTGGATAACATCCTGACTGTAGCCTTGAGAGAGGACCTAGCTAATTTGTGGCTAGATCTCTGACCTAAAGAAACTGAGACAATAAATGTATATTGCTGTGATAGCCTAAGTTTTGTGGAGTATTTTATACAGCAATAAATAACAAATACTTAAGGTTTTTCATGCTCATTGCTACTTTTTTCTCATATCATCTTTTAAAAGATAAATTCTGCAGTTCTTCAAAGGTATATTTTAAAATTTGTTTGATAGAGGCAAAGACAGAATATTTTTATGCTCTGTCACATTGAGGTTTTTATTTGAAAAAACTTTTTTGCACTCAACATCAGCTTGAATATCAGTTTGTGTACCAATAAAAAATGCAATCAGTAACTAGTTTTATTTTAAAAATTGACAGCTGTTTTTATTTTGAATAATAGATATTGAAATGTCTATAAACCTGATTATGATTTATGTGTGCATCGCCAACAATTCCATTTATATAATTTTCCCCAGATCTATTAAAATTGAAGGTATTGATGGCACAAAATGTGATGTTTTAATATACACATACATTGTGAAATGACTAAATCAAACTAATTAAGATATTCATCACCTTGCAGAGTTCTATTTTATTTTTCTGTGGTAAAAACATTAAAGATCTATTGTCAGAATTTTCAAGTATACAGTAGAATATTACCACTTATGGTCACCATGCTATGCAATAGATCTCTGGATCTATTATTCCTTCTGTCTAGCTGAAACTTTTTACCTTTTAACCAAAAATTTCTCTTTCCTCCTTCCCTCCTTCTGCTCCCAGCAACCACCATTTTACCCTCTACTCCTATGAGTTTGACTTTTTAGATTCCACATATAAGTGAAGATCAGTATTTGCCTTTCTGTGCTTATTTTAGTTATCATAATGCCTTCAAAATTCAACCATGTTGTTGCAACTGAATACATTTTCTCATTTGTTAAGTCTAAATAGTATTCATTTGTGTGTGTACATGTGTATATATCACATATATAATATTTTTTCACTATATATAAATGTGATACATATAAATGTGATATATGTGATATATATATATATATATAAATGTTACATATATATATATCTCGCAGATGTTCTTCTAGGAATTATTTGTTTTTCATTTTCCATGTTACATTATTATCAAACACATTTCCAGAAGATGGACAAGTATTCTGTGTATTTTTTTTTTTTATACTTTAAGTTCTGGGGTACATGTGCAGAACATGCAGGTTTGTGACATAGGTATAGAGGTGACATGGTGGTTTGTTGCAGCTGTCAACCCGTCATCTGCATTAGGTATTTCTCCTAATGCTATCCCTCCCCTAGCCCCCCACCGCTCAACAGGCCCCAGTGCGTGATGTTCCCCTCTCTGTGTCTACGTGTTCTAATTGTTCAACTACCACTTATGAGTGAGAACATGTGGTGTTTGGTTTTCTGTTCTTGTGTTAGTTTGCTGAGAATGATGATTTTCAGCTTCATCTATGTCCCTCTGCAAAGGACATGAACTCATCCTTTTTTATGGCTGCATAGTATTCCATGGTATATATGTGCCACATTTTCTTTATCCAGTCTATCATTGATGGGCAGTTGGGTTGGTTCCAATTCTTTGCTATTGTGAACAGTGCGATAATAAACATATGTGTCCTTGTGTCTTTATACTAGAATGATTTATAATCCTTTGGGTATATACCCAGTAATGGGATTGCTGGGTCAAGTGGTATTTCTAGTTGTAGGTCCTTTAGGAATCACTACACTGTCTTCCACAATGGTTGAACTAATTTACACTCCCACCAACAGTGTATAAGCATTCCTATTTATCCACATGCTTTCCAGCATCTGTTGTTTCCTGACTTTTAATGATCTCCATTCTAACTGGTGTCAGATGGTGTCTCATTGTTGTTTTGATTTGCATTTCTCTAATGACCAGTGATGATAAGCTTTTTTATATATGTTTGTTGTCCACAAAAATGTCTTCTTTTGAGAAGTGTCTATTCATATGCTTTGCCCTCTTTTTGATGGAGTTTGTTTTCTTGTAAATTTGTAAGTTCCTTATAGATTCTGGATATTAGTTCTTTGTCAGATGGATAGATTGCCAAAATTTTCTCCCATTCTGTAGGTTTCCTGTTCACTCTGATGATAGTTTATTTTGCTGTGCAGAAGCTCTTTAGTTTAATTGTATTCCATTTGTCTATTTTGGCTTTTGTTGCCATTGCTTTTGGTGTTTTACTCATGAAGCCTTTGCCGATGCCTATATCCTGAATGGCATTGCCTAGGTTTTCTTCTAGGGTTTTTATGATTTTTAGGCTTACATTTAAGTCTGTAATCCATCTTGAGTTTAAAGAAAAGTAATTTTAGAGTGTCAGAAAAAGAAATATGAGTTATGAGTCATCATTACGTTTGGCCATGGGTTAAGGTGAGAACTGTTGTAGGATATTGTGCTTCACGGGCCCTACACGAGTCCGTGCAGAGCCACCTAATACAAATATATCTGCCCTACTGTCTATCTTAGCTCAGGCTACTGCAAAGAAATGTCATAGACTGGATGGCCTAAACAACAGAAATTTATTTCTCACTGTTCTGGAGGCTGGGAAATCCCACAATATGAGTGGCTAGCCAATTTGATTGTTGGTTGGCTGTCTTCTTGCTACATCCTCACACAATGGAGGGAGAGCTAGCTCAGTTCTCTTTCTCTTTTGATAAGAACATTAATCCCATCATGAGAGTTCTACCCTTATGACCTCATCTAACCCTGTTTAACTCCCATAGTCTCCACCTCCTCATACCATCACACTGGGGCTTAGGGTTTTAACATACGAGTTTAGGGAAGACAGAGACATTCAGTCCATAACCCCATTTCAGATTGTTTCATTTCAACTATTAATAACAGTCTTTATTTTAAAACCTGGTGTAAATATCTTGACAAAAGGCATAGGCATAAACTAAGATTCCCCATAACATAAGAGGTAGTTAATGATGCCCATGAAGCCAGTCTTATTATGCCTATTTTACAAATGAAGATTCTTAGAGAAGATTCACACCAGTCAGATAATTAGTAGAAGAGCCAAAACTGAACTTGGATTATGTAGGTCCTGAATCCATTTTTGTTTTAACATCATACTGTTGTGCAAACCACTGGATACGATTACTATTTAGTTGAAAGTTCATTGCTTCCACTTTTTAAACTGTAACTTCCCTTTTTATAATATCTTGTTCTTATGAGTTTTTATGGATATGCATTTAACATTATTATATATAACATATGCAACAGGATACAATCTATTACTTAAATATTTGTTTCATGCTGAAATGTATAAAATCCAAATTAAGTCCTTTAGGAATTAGAGACGTAATTAACGTATTTTTTCTTTTTCTGTAAGATGGATCACACATACTAAATCTAAACAATCTATAGAAGACTACCTCTTATCACCTCAATTTAATGAAACACATTATAATAATTTACCATCAATCAAACTGACTCATCATTTGTTCATAGAAAAGTAATATAGGAAAAAATCTTTAAACAATAATTTTCTAACTACGTTTTTATGACATCACAAATGACCACAAATAATTTTATCACAGCATAATTGTTACTAACTTTGTATGTAAAGAGTACTAAAAGTAGGGCTGAGCACGGTGGCTCAAGCCTGTAATCCCAGCACTTTGGGTGGCCGAGGCGGGCGGATCATGAGGTCAGGAGATAGAGACCATCCTGGTTAACACAGTGAAACCCTGTCTCTACTAAAAATACAAAAATTAGCTGGGAGTGATGGCGGGCACCTGTAGTAGTCCCAGCTACTCAGGAGGCTGAGGCAGGAGGATGCTGTGAACCCGGGAGGCCGAGCTTGCAGTGAGCCGAGATCGCGCCACTGCACTCCAGCCTGGGTGACAGAGCGAGACTCCATCTAAAAATTAAAAAAAAAAAGACTACTAAAAGTACTAAAAGTAATATATGAAGCTAATCATAATAGCTGTGGAGCCTAAAACTTTCAATAAACTCTACTTATACTTCTTATTCAATTGATAATACTTTGGAAGATGTTTCTAGTCTTTAGTTAGGATGCCAAAATTTTTAGTGAGTGGTAAAAGCTTATGAGTGTTTCAGTATAGAAAAATAATGATGTGTATTGCAAATGAGTAAATATTTGTCTACAATTATGGATATAATATATGTTACATTTATATATGTATGTTTTGCCTACGATTTTAAATAACAGGCATTGGGAACATTGAAGTGGAGGTTATTTAGATATATTTCTCTGTGACTTTTACTGTTTAATATCCTTGAGAATTCATTCAAAGACCTTGTGAATTCATCCAAAGAGATTTGAATGGTATTTGAAGATTTATTTTGTAGCTATTTTAGTTTATTTTGGTCTCTTTAAAAAATGACCTCCATAGCTACCTTCCCCTCTGCTCTGTGGAAAGCAAAATTATTCTTCAGAAGTAGGACAGAAAATTGCACACCTAGAGGGTAGATTATATGTGACATAATCCATCTAGAATTGTGTATATTAAAATCAAAGCTAGAAAGAATGTAGAGATCATTGAGTAATAATTAATATGTATATCACGGTTAAGAAAGCATTTATATATTCTACATAAGTGGATCTTTAGATAACATAAATGTATCCTTCAAGTGTCAAAATCTGACTTTAAAAAAAAAGGAGGGCAGGGAAAATTTCTAAAATGCCTTACACTCTCCTATTCCTCTTTCAGCAGATTCAGGTGATTTGTGTCTTGTCATTTGTGTAACTCAGCATTTCACAAGGAGGGAGAGTTAGACACTCATTTGAACACTGTCTATGTTGTCTCATTTATTTGATTCATTTTCCCATCCTTTTGGCTGACACAGGCTCAGTACTTAGGCCAGGTGGTAGAGCCAACAAATCTTCAAGAGAATGTAAAATGTTGGCAAAATCAACAAACCTCAGATCTTAAATGTCACACCAGCATTTTCATTGGTCTTATGACTGTGCTTTATTCAATTAAATAAGAAGCAACTTGGATTTTGCATTACTGATTTCTACGATAATTTATGTTGTTTTTAGCTACAATATATAAAACATCTTCTCTTATTAAGAAATATTATACTGTTTCATGATTTCCCATTTGGCAATTAAGTCAATAAAAACCTTTCTTCTCATTCAGATATAAGTGGAATGTCCCTGTTTCCAGAATATGGTGTTCAATCTGCCACATGACAACCCTTACAAGAAAGTTCAGCCTCTTTTCACAGGGTCATTCCTCTAGGTTTTTATATCCAGCTCTATACTTGTCTGCTGCTCACTCATGTCCAGGATAAGAGAGGGCTTCCCATATTGCAGCAAGCTTAGTTGAGTGTTTGTTTGTTTGTTTGTTGTTTGTTGTTGTTGTTTGACACAGAGTTTCCCTCTTGTTGCTCAGTCTGGAGTGCAATGGTGCAATCTCGGCTCACTGTAATCTCCACCTCCTGGGTTCAAGCAATTCTCCTGCCTCAGCCTCCCGAGTAGCTGGGATTATAGGCATCCACCACCATGTCTGGCTAATTTTTTTTCTATTTTTAGTAGAGACAGGGTTTCTCCAGGTTGGTTAGGCTGGTCTCGAAACCCCAATGAGGGGGGTGATCCACCCACCTCAGCCTCCCAAAGTGTTGGGATTACAGACGTGAGCCACCGCGCCTAGCCTAGCCTGTTGTTTTTATAATCAGAACATAGTCTGTCACGAAAGGGACCAGCCAAGACAGAGTAGCACTATGGGTCTCGGGGAAGAGATCACTGGGCAGAGTGACCTGTCCTAGCCACCCTACCTTCTCAGATCGTGTTCAGTGATGAAAGATTTCTACCAAACAAGCCAGGGTCCTCAGGGCCCAAGTCCACTGTAGAAGAGGTTGATGAAGTTTCCTGGATTAGCCCCGAGTGGTTGGTGACAACAGAGACACTAGCTCAGCTGGAGCCAATTTGTCTGCCATTGAGAGCATTCTTGGCAGAGAAATACCAGTTGCTATAGGGAAGCAGAGCCAGCCTTGGCAGAGCTATCTGGCAAGACGTGATGGCTATGGTTGGGAAGCAGGCTTCAAAGTTTATTGTCTAATTTGTAGTTATGGGGGCTAGTCGCCTACTGCCACAGGCAGCACAAAATGTTAAGGATGATGGAGCATAGAGTCTTGAGTAAGATTATAAACACTGATAACTGACTTCTTAAGTTAAAATTCTGGCTGCATCACTGAGCTAAATCATTAACTTAGCTTACTGAATTAGTCACTTGGGCAAGTGATTTAATCTTGTTTGCCTCCATTTTCTCATCTATAAAATGAGCATGCTATTTGTAACCTACTCCATAGGGTTATTGTGAGATTTAAATAAATTATTGAAATAAAGCGCTTAATTATCTGGGTGTGATGGCATGCACCTGTAATCCCAGCTACTCGGGAAGCTGAGGCAGGAGAAAGGCGGAGGTTTCAATGAGCCGAGATCGCGCCACTGCACTCCAGCCTGGGCCACAGAATGAGATTCCATCTCAAAAAAATAAAATAAAATAAAATAGTGCTTAAAATAGTGCTGGTACTTCATAATTATTAAATAAATATAATTATTATTTTTCAAGTGTTAATGTTCATTTGTAAAATGAATGATTATTTCTGCTCACCATGAGTGAACTATTCTTTCCCGTCACATACATGGTACATTTCAAGTTATAAATCTTTCATCAAGGGTATGGGTTTTTAAAAGTAGACATACTATTGCTGATTTTGACAACAGCATTCATTTATGGCAACTCATGTATTACATAACATATAATACTAGTACAAGACATATTCAGCTTAAAACACATATCTTATGGATGTTTTATTAACTGATTTGTATTCATTTTTCCACACTTTAAAGTTTGATTCATATTCAGATTAAAGATAATGAGATTTCTTTTATCGACCATCCTCGGAACTCTTTCTTTAATGCCCTGTTGTTGTCCGAAGATACTGCTTATACTTTATTGGCTGAAGGGAATAATTCAAATTCCAGTCAGAAAGTACAATGAATACTTTTTGAAATAATTCAATCTCAGACACTTAAAACTTGGTTAATCCATGTCTACATGGCATCAATTAACTAGATAATTGAATTATACATTCCAACCTCAATGTAAATTACCAAAATAATGAATGAAATAAAAGGATTCGTTTTAAACTTTTTATGCAAGTCCAACAATAGCTGTCATAGTAAAGATCTGAAATAAAAACCCTTTAATAGTTCTCCATATTTCATCATGGAATATGTTAATTTTAAGTATTGAATATATTTTCTATGCAGGACACTACTCTGTCACCAATTAAATCACCAAGTGGGCAAAAAACTAGTTGTAGAGGTTTTTTCTACCTTCAAATTGCCCTTTCAGTGTCTTCAAACAGCTTCTATTAACTCTCTTGCCTTGATCTACTGCCCCAGGAAATCTGATATGTATAGTTTTCTGTGACTTTGATGGAAGTCACACATTGAAAATGATTTTAACCAAGACTTTTCAGTTACTCAACAACATAAGTGAGTTTGGGTTAACTTCTCAATTATTAATATTAAGGGATAAAAAATGATTTAAGCTTCTTATATTAGAAAGATTTTTCAGAGCTTATTCAAAATCTCCTGACACTGATTATAGTCTTCTAATATAGACCCCAATATTAAACTACCATGACTCAAAATTAATTTTAAATATACCTCTTCTCTTTACAGCTAAGTAAAGTACAGCTTTACTCTTTACTCCTTAGAAAAGCACCCGTTTCATTTTATAACATGATTGAGTTTACTAAAAATTAAATGTGAGTAGATTCTTAAGTTTAGTGTTTCTTAAATGTAATGTTATTCAAGGAATAACATCTTTCTCTTTTTTTCTTTTTTTTTGTCAACTTTCATGTCCCAGATCATCCTTTCTTCCTCTTTTGTTATTATTATACTTTAAGTTTTGTGATACATGTGCAGAATGTGCAGGTTTGTTACATAGATATACATATGCCATGGTGGTTTGCTGCACCCATCAACCCATCATCTGGGTTTTAAGCCCCACATTAATTAGGTATTTGTCCTAATGCTCTCCCTCCCTTGCATCTGACCTCCTGACAGGCCTTGGTATGTGATGTTCCCCTCTCTGTGTCCTTTTCTTGTTTTCTTATGAGCTGCCACATCATATTAGAACTCAGAAGCTGGTGCACTTTTCATAATGTTGAATTTTACTCATTTACTAAGTTAAAAGATTCTTAAGGGATTCTTTCCTATTGGAACTAAAACAGTGCACTCTGAAAGGTTGGCTCTCTGTTATTAGTAAATCTTATTTTCAAAAGACACCTGAAATTTAACTCAAGAAATGAAAATCATTTCAGATTTAGCTCAATAAATGAAAATAAGATACATATAACTTTTAAAATATTACTTCTAATTTTATTCCAATGTATCAGTTAAATTCATTTTGGGACAGTAAGATAATAAAAGCTTACCCTTATTTTATCTCTAGAATAAAGACTCTTACTGCAGTGGGTTTATAGTTCATCATACATATTCACATAGATTTTTGTGTGCATATTATATATATATATAGGCATATAATATGATATATCATGAATATGTAGATAAGAATGTGTGTGTGTGCCTGAGTTACTGAAAATAGTAACTTCAAAAGAGTAAAAATGATACCCACATAAATTCATATTTGTGGTTAATATATTTGACAAAATTCTATCCATTTTAAAAACTGATATTCCAGTTCTAAAGTCTAAAATGAAACTGTGCCAAGACTTCACTCATAATTTATGTCAAATAAATCTTGTAAATTAATTTTAAGGGTAGTTCTAAACAATAAAAGAAAAGAGGATATGTGCCAAATCTATGTTTAATTAGATTAAAAGTTCAGTGAAATTGAATTATGAAAACTGCAACATTTATTTTGTTATTGATGGTATTTTTACAATTGTCTTAGAAATAGTCAAATGAATTTTCCTTGATTCTTTGCATGTAAAATCCCATAACCTTATCCCCAAATATTTACTTTAATAAAAAACATATGGCTTATACCTGGCACAATACTTAGAACATTATAACTGAATAATATGTAGGTATTATTGTTTGATTGATTTTATGCAAGGAATAATCACAATAATATATATAATGTGCATAACGCAGTGCCTGGTGTTACACATCCTTAATAAAGATTAGGCAATAGTATATTTTCATTATTGTATTCAACATTTATTTTGTTATTGATGGTATTTTTACAATTGTCTTAGAAATAGTCAAATGAATTTTCCTTGATTCTTTGCATGTAAAATCCCATAACCTTATCCCCAAATATTTACTTTAATAAAAAACATATGGCTTATACCTGGCACAATACTTAGAACATTATAACTGAATAATATGTAGGTATTATTGTTTGATTGATTTTATGCAAGGAATAATCACAATAATATATATAATGTGCATAACGCAGTGCCTGGTGTTACACATCCTTAATAAAGATTAGGCAATAGTATATTTTCATTATTGTATTCAA